>NC_044910.1:34786593-35386593 GCF_001633185.2 Quercus lobata
TGCCTGTTTCTCGGTGGCAAGGTTAATCTGGGTCGAGAACAGCTCCTTGCGCTGGTCCTCCGCCTGGGCCTCAGCACTCTTCAAACCAGCCTCTGCAGACTTGCGCCGGTTCTCCGACTCCTTGAACTTGTCCATGAGTTCAGCGTGATCGTGCTGGAGGGACCCCAAGGTTTTCTCCACCTCCGCTCGCGCCTGGTTCTCGACCTCAGCCCGACTACTGTTACCACGACAAAATTCCTCAGCCACGAATACCTGCTGGGTAATCTACAAACGAAACAAGATTGTTGTAATCTCAGGTCAAATAAATTAATGAAACAATAAAAGGATTACTTACCATCGTGAGATCCCTTTTAAGGGATAGGAATATCTCGGGCTGAGAGAACCGCCTATAAGCCTCCATATCCCGAGGAAGGAGTAGGGGCTGCTCTAAGGCCTCGGCCACGTAACCCGCCCGGCCTCGATTGTACTCTCGGATCGAAGCATTGTAGGGAATGACCACCCCATCCAGCTCCAATCTGGGGCCCCATACACGCGGGATAGCACGTACCTCCGCAAGAGTCTCCTCGTCTCGACTCTCCGAGGAGTTGCCCCTCCTGCTCCTTGGCACGCGAGTGGTTTTTTGCTGCTTGGTCGGCTGGGCAACCACCTCGCCCTCCTCAGGAGTGTCGGCCAGCCTTTTCTTCCTTAAGTCCGGATTAACCTTAAGGCCAAGGTCTGAGGTGTCCGTAGGAGCCACAGGAGGGAGGGTCTTGCCCTGTGGTGGAGTTGGCGCCTTCGAGGACTGCCCTTTCGACAACCGGCCTTTCCCTCGGGAGGCCATCAGCTCCTTTAGAGTTTTTCCTTTTTCTGCCATGGGCTCTATCTCCTCGTTCGAAGTATCGTCCGAGCAGATAACGATGGAAGGAACACCAACTGCAGAATGCCGGTCCCGCTCTCCTTCGGGATCAGAAAATTCCACCAGGGGGGTCTGTTGAACTTCCTCCTCAAAATGAAACTCGTCTATCTCTGCCTCAAGGGAAAGACGAGATGATTCAGCTTCCTCTTCAACCTGAACGGCAGCACCAGGCTCGTTTGGCGGAGGTAGCTGCTCTGCCAAGTAGGGATCTCTAATACCGGGCAACACAACTGGTGGCAGATCGTGTTCAGCTAGGAGCCCGTCCCTGGACACGTCAATCCTAGCCAACCTCGGACTACCAGCCCTTATGGCGTGACCGATAGCCTGGAAAGAGCTGCTCAGGGGTTGATAGCCCAGAACCAGATGGGCGGCACGCAACTGCCCGTCCTCGGAAACGTAGATCTCCGACCTAAGAAGGTAGTTCAGCGCTGGCACGTTCACAAAGTTTAGCCGAGGGGCGACGTGAATTTTATCTGCAAACAATCAAGGAAAAGGGGATTAGTCCACGAAATCTTCCCATTATAAAGAAAGCAAAAAGTATAACCCCTCAATGCTAAATCCTATCCCAAAAGGGACCGATTCTAGAGACGCCGCACCTGGGTTTCCTGCCCGAGTTGGACAATGAATACCGTCGAACCACTCCCCAGAAGCAATAAGGAAATCATTCTTCACTGTCTTATTGGATATTGGGAGACAAGAGATCAACCTAACGTCCTCGTTCCGGGATTTAAGATAATACCCCTCATCCCCGAGGCGATGACATTCGTACAGATAAGCCACATCGTGCCAAGTAAGGCCTAGATTCATCCGCTCGTTTAAGACATCTACACAGCCTAGTATCTTGAACATATTCGGGGCACACTGGTACGGCGTCAACCTATGGTTGAACAAGTACTCCCTTGTAATCCTACGTATGGGAAGTGTCATCCCTCCCTCTATGAAAGCAATCATGGGGATAACGACTTCTCCCTCACGCCTATCTGTCAATATTCCTTCAAGAGGACAGTACCGCAGCCCAACCCCCGGGGGAATGTGATATTTAGCCCTAAAGGTCTCCATAGCGGCGGGGGTGTTTACTAATTTCTCAAATCTACCCATCTGGACTGAACCGGGGAACAAAAGTAAAGACTCAGAAAAAAAAAAATAGAGTCCGAGGAGGAAATTGAAACAGCAAGATGAACGAAATGTACTGGTACCTTCACAAAACGTTCAATGAGGCGCCTGGGAATCTCTCGTGGACGAAATGCTTCACAAAAACGGCTACGATGGCGTAACGGTCGCAAGTGTTCGTGTATCTCTGGGGTTCGATGGAGTTCTCTGGAAGCCTCTAAGGTTTATGAAACGCAGATAAAAAGAAGGAACTGAACCCCTCTGACGTCTTAAATAGCCAGGAGGAGAGAGAAAAAATCGTTCCTGCCTAAAAATACGAGAAAAAACGATGGCCGTTCGATCCACGCCACACCGTTGGATGAGGGAACATAACGCCGCCAGAAGTTAATGGCCGCGCCTCGTAAATTGTAGCGCGTCAAAAAGTAACGGTTCGCACGCGTGCCATACGCTCTCCTTATTTTCACCCTCTCCCAAATATCAAAACCCCGTTTTTTCCTCCTCGGAGGGAGATAGAAACCGGAGTTTTGAGGGGCTAATGTGGGGCCCGGCCCAGAAATAATGGGCTATTCCAAATTCAGGCCCGTCCGAGGAGCGTTCTGCCCGAAGAGAAACCACGTATGAAGCATTACTCAATCCCGATAAACGCAAGGAATCCTGTCCGAGGAGTAAATCCTCCTCGGACATCACGAAGCCCAGACGAGGAACTCTCCCCAGCCACTTCAGTTCATCCTCCCAACATATAAAATGAATAAAATTCAAAATATCCCATGGAGAGCTACCACCACATTAATTGCGCTCCAACCACCCTCTTGGCCGCATTAATGAGGAAATGACCCCTGAACAGTACCGCCTTGGCCTCTGCAACTCACATGGGGAGAGATGAAGGCGTCTGATGGGACAGCTACTCAAGTAGGTGCTTAGATAGTCAACAAGTGTAGGGTTGAGATGAGAGAAGGGAACTATATAATGTAGTGGAGTCCCTTAGAGAGGGGGACGAAAAATTCTGTATGAGGAATTAAAGAAATAAACTTATACGTGAGAGATCCATTCTGGTGTTTTTATTTTCTGCAACAATGCTGCCCATGTATCAGACCGAATAGACTCACTGAGACCAAGTTCTTTGACCCATCCTCTACAAATATTCATTGTGGGTTGCGCTTTGGGTCAGGACCTGATCAATCGAATTTGGGCCAGGAAAATCGTGCAACTACACCTAAATATGCATAAAAGTCTATAAAAAGTTATCAAAACAAGAAACAAATGTAATGTGACAATTAAATCAACAATAACAAAAATAACCATTAGTGGGAAAAATAAGTGGTTGAAACAATAAAAAAAATCCACCAAAAAAGAAACAAAATTGGGGAGAGAGAGAGAGAGAGAATATTGACCTCTTTTGTCATGGACAACTTGTAAGGAATAGAGGAGGGGTGGAAATGAAATAATAAGAAATTTCTATAAAAACTTAGATGGAAGAGGAATGGTAGAATTTAAGAAGATATAAATAAGAAAATTTAAAAATCTATAGAGGGAATCAAATGTAAAATTTTAAAAAACAATGATTGAAGGAGATGAAAGATTGAATTAAGAAGACAATAGCTGAAGAAGATGAAAAGTTGAACAAAGTAAAAATTGCAAAAAACAAAATAATAATAATAATAATAATAATAATTAATTTCACTCTCAAAATAGAAATGTAACCAATTTTTCAGCAAAGTAAATCTTAAAATTTACCCTCCTTTCATTCTATTTTTTTTTTCCTAGTCACTTAAAATACAAGAGAAATTCAAGTATCTTTGCAATGGTACCATTAAAAATGTAACCAATTTCTCAGCAAAGTAAATCTTAAAATTTACCCTCCTTTCATTCTATTTTTTTTTTCCCTGGTCACTTAAAATACAAGAGAAAGTCAATTATCTTTGCAATGGTACCATTAAAGCATCAACAAAAGACCGAATTCAAAATTATCTCTTCCGCATGACAATATTTTTTATATTAATATATATTATTCACACAACTTGCTGATTAAGAAAAATCAAACAACAAACAAGACAAATTAGAGACAGAATTAAAATTTTTAATAGCCAACTATATTGATAAAACTAAGAGAATAAGAGAATAAATGGGTTAAAAAAAAGTGGAAGGCAGCAAAATAAATACAATGGAGGAAAAGAATACACCATCATCACATTCACAATAATATGGAGGAAAAGAAAATTAAATTAATTTAAACAATGAAAATTATATTTAATTAAACAAAAGATACTCATAACATGCATTAACATGCACGAAGGCCTGGTGGATGGTTCACTCTAAATAATGTGAAAATTTTGGTGGAATTTAGTTAAGAATAATTCAATAGTATTGTAATTGAAGGAATTTTACCTTAAGAAGATAGATATAAGTTTCTTTGTAAACAATGTCTTTTGTGTAGCCTTGCTCTCTAAGAAAGCATGTACACTTCATTTAAGGTGTCATACCCGTGTCGTACTATAAATTTTCAAAAACCTATTTGCATATAAAGATGTTTTATTTTTTACTTGGGAGTTGCTCTGGTTATATTGACAACTCATTGGTCATCATCATAAAAGGCAGAATTTAATAGTAATTTATCCTTAGATATATGAATCATACATCATTTGGGGTCCCTCCTCATAAATGTTAAGATATAAATCGTTGTAACCCAAAAATAAAGAACATAATGATTAGGGATATTTAAGGATTACTTTGTGGCTTGATAACCGTTGAAGGGAAAAAAGAAAAAGAAAAAGAATGTTACTCTAGGAAGATAGATTTAATGAAGGAGAGATTTGAGGAGGCCATTTTGCATTTAATTATTAATGTAGTGGTTTTATGGAAAAAAGAAAAAAAGAAGAAAAACTCGTTATATAATCTTACAGACAACCCATCAAGTTAATGATATGGAATATTAAAGATTTAAATTAAAGTAGATAATATGTAAAGGAAAAGTTATATATAAAGTTAAAAATGCCCAAGATAAATGCTATTAAGCATGGGTGACTTTCCAGATTCGGATGCAGGTGCGGGACTTGGTAATTTTTGAAAAAGTAGAGTGTGAGTGTGGCAATTAAAAAATTATTAAAAATATTTTTGTTTATATTTTCTATATATTTTTACTATTAAAATATTCTTAAAAAACACATTATATGTCCTTGGTTCAAAAAAAAATGAAAGAAAAGAAGAAGAAGAAGAAGGCAAGAAACACAAAACAAAAAAGAAAATACAAAAGAAGCAACAAATATTCAAAATAAAATTGAGGAAGGACAGATTTAGGATGTTTGGGTCTCATTCAAAGCCAATTTCGGTTGTTCCGGCATAATTCAAGGCCGATTTTAGCCTGTTTCGGTCAGTTTCAACCATCGGCTGATACGCTTCGATATGACCTGATTCTGGTCGAATCGGCCCGATTCGGTGCAAGTGAAGTCGAGTCGGCGCGAATTGGAGCCAAGTCAGCGCAAATCGGAGCCGAGTCAGAGCGAATCCGTTTAAAAAAAAAAAACTTAGACGTGGCACCAATGTGCAGACAATGGTGTTGCTTGCACGTCGCTGCATTGGACGTGGGTGTGGTGCCCATTTTGCCGCGTCCGTGCATCATAGGATAAATGTGTAAATTCAATAATCTATTTATATATTTTTGTAAAAGAAATTAGGAATAAAAAATAATAAGAAAAATAAAGATTATGTGGTCAATGAGGTGGCGTAACAGGAGTGTAATAACAATAACTGCTACATTTCAGTTTTTAGAAATATATATATACATATATATATGTATGTGATACAATTTATAATTCTACCAAGAAAATTTGGAAAGCTTTTCAAAGCAAGTACGATACTGAAGAGGCTGATGCAAAGTAGTATGCTGCTAGTAGATTTTTTTATTACCAAATAGTGGATGAAAAATCAATGGTGGATCAAGCACAAGACATCCAGATGATTGTGGTAGAATTGAGATCCGAATGCATAAAGATTGGAAATAATCTAGTGATAACTGGCATAGTTGATAAACTACCACAATCTTAGAGGGAGTTCCAAAAGACTTTACGGCACAATCAAAAGAAGACATCTTTAGAGACTTTGATCGCACGCATCTGTGTGGAGGAAGAGGCTAAAGGACAAGATGCACTCATGACACAAGAGAGCAATGGTAATTCCACCCTAAAGGTAAACCTTATTCTTGCCAATAATAATATGCCCAAAAATCATTTTCCTAGAAATAGTCAATTGAAGCCTAAAAATAGAATTAAAAAAAATAATAATAGACTTTAAGGAAGGGGAAACCCGAATAAAAATAACAATAAGAACCGAGGACCTCCTTCACAAGATTAATTTAATAGTTCTTGTTTTGTTTGTGGCAAGAGTGGCTATATTGCTCGGTTTTTCAAATTTCACAAACATGAATCTGTTTTGCAGGCTAACATAACCAAAGAGCTTTTAGTGGCAATGATTATAGACATCAATATGGAGCAATATATGGAAGGGTGGTGGGTAGATTCTGGTGCTAATCGGCATGTTTGTTATGACAAAGATTGGTTCAAGTTGTACACTCCCTTTGAAGAAGAAAAAACAATTATGCTTGGTGACTCTAGCAAAACCAAGGCTTTTGGGAGTGGTAGTGGTGAGGTTGATTTGAAATTTACTTCTAAACGTGTACTAATAATGAAAGATGTACTTTACACTCCGTTCATGAGAAATAATTTGATGTCAAGTTTTTTGCTTAAACAAACTATGGAATCTAATAATTATATAATCACTAAAAATAGATTATTTGTGGGCAAGAGTTATGCTTGTGGTGAAATGTTTAAAGTAAATGTTGAGAATAATAAAGCATCTGCTATTTCAATTTATCTACTTTTTTCTATTAGTTTTTGGCATGCTCGTTTGTGTCATATAAATAGTAGATATGTGAAAATCCTGAATAATTTAGGATTAATTAAAGGCTGTCAATATATTTTGAAAATTTGAAAAATATGAAACTTGTAGTCAAGATAAGATTACAAAAAGTTCTCATAAAAGTGACCAAAGAAATACCGAATTACTTGATTTAATTTATTTTGATTTATGAGAACACCGAATTACCTGATAGCAAGTGACAGTATGAAAACACCGAAGCTCTTGACTAAAGTTAGGCAATCCAATAGTATGGTGCAAAATCCTGTTGGTTCCACAGTCACTGGAGATGGGCCCACCAACGATGCAAATGAGAGAAAGGTTTTCACTGTAAGCACCAGCGATCGCGTTGAGCACACTGAGCCCACCGACGGTGAAAGTAACAACGCACGCGCCGACGCCACGGGACCGCGCGTAGCCGTCGGCGGCGTAGCCAGCGTTGAGTTCATTACAGCAGCCAAAGTTGGTGAGACCAGGCTCGGCGATGAGTTGGTCGAGAAGAGTGAGGTTAAAGTCACCTGGGACAGAGAATATGTCGGTGACACCGATTTGAACGAGTCAACGAGCAAGGTGGCGACCCAGTGTGGTGTCCGAGGGGGTGATAATGGTGGGAGAGGATGAACTTTGGATGGTGGAGACAGCGCCGTTTGACGGTGCGGCATAGAGATCTGTGCAGGTGGGTGGGCTCGCGTCGAGTGCTCCTATTTTGGTGTCCATGTTCTGAGAGAGAATGTAAAAAATGAAGGGAATGAAGGAATATGGTTTTGGTTTTGGTTTTGGTGGAGACGGCGCCGTTTGACGGTGCGGCATAGAGATCTGTGCAGGTGGGTGGGCACGCGTCGAGTGCTCCTATTTTGGTGTCCATGTTCTGAGAGAGAACGTAAAAAATGAAGGGAATGAAGGAATATGGTTTTGGTTTTGTTTTGTTGTTTTGTTTGTGTGATAGTTCTAGAACTAGAGAGAGCGAACAGAGGAATACTGGTATAGTGTAGGATTGTTTTGTTTGTTTAGGAATTGGTGTGAGTGAGTGAGAGAAGTGGAAGTGAATTTATAGGGTGATTTTGATAGTGGGATTTGTTACTAGGGGCGGTTTTGGAAGGTGTTTTGTAGTTTTAGCAACAGAAATGTTGCCAAAAAAGAAATGTTTGCATACTAATAATTGATTTTGAGGTTAAAAAATAAAACTAATTTCATAATTATATAAATGAAAATAATGCTAAACGTTTTTGTTAGTGTTGGTGCAAACACAAAAATAATAGAAGTAACACTATTTGGACTGAGACGTAACATTCACTCAATTAGTTGACTAAAATTTGTAATCGATACAGACCTTTTCTAATTTGTCTCCCCCTTGCACACGTATCTAACCCAATATCTGAATCAATGCATATTAGCCCATTAATTACCACAATTAAAAAGAATAAAAAAATTTATCTCTTTTCAATATGAGATTAAACATTTTTACTAATTTCTTATTTTCTATATTAACTCTCACATTTTTAGATTTATATTGTAATATAAATCCATTTTAATTAATTAATATTAAAATGCTCCAACAATCTCCCACTCATTTTAATATTAAATTTTTTTAGTTAATGAGAGATTACTAGGCAAAGACAGGTTACTATGCATCATGAAGGTGTGCTCTACATTGAACCTTCATTTAGTAAAATTGTGATCTCAACTCTAGAGCCGTAGTGGTCTATTGTACCAGAAGTTGTTTGGATTTGATCATAGGTACGAAATATTTCGGTACCAGTTGATACCGGTATACCGTTTCAGGATTATCACTAATTTTATATATATATATATATATATATATATATATTTATTTATTTAATATTACATTCTAACCCAACCCAACATTGTAATTGTAAAATTATAATAATATAGATATTCAGGTACTTATATAGATCTTTTTTCTTTCTTCTTATTTTATTTTTATTTTTATTTTTACTTTGGATTAGTTCCTAAAAAAATAAAAAATATGTAGTTTTAAAATGAAAAATATATGAAAAGTAAAATATAAAAATAAAATGAAGACTTAATTCTTGAACAACAAGCGGAAACGTCATATGAGTACAATTCAATCAACTAAAAAAATAAAGAAAAAAGCTTATTATGTTTTAAATTTCAAAAAGACGGATGGTTGTCATTCACATTGAAAATGGCAAAACTCAAAGCTTTTTTCAAACTCTTAACACCCTCCAATCAGTGTTCATTTGAGATCCGCTTATTTTGCCAAAATTGAAAATTTTTGCTGAAAGTACTATAGATAAAGGTAAAAGTTAGCTGAAATAGTACAGTGAGACCTATGAATAGTACCAAAAAGTACAGTGAGACCCATGAATAGTAGGAAAAATAAGCTGAATAGTAAAATAAGTTGGCAAAAATAATCATGCCAAACGCAGACTTTTATGTGTTTGGCTCCAAATTAAAAAACTAGCTTATTTTACTATTCAGCTTATTTTCACTACTATTCATGAGTCATACTGCACTTTTTGGTACTATTTATGAGGTCCTATTGTACTATTTCAACTAACTTTTACTTTTATCTACAGCACTTTCAGCAAAAAGTTTTTAATAAGCAGATCCTAAATAGACCCTTAATATATATTTTTAAACTTTTGCATTGAGAAGAGCACTAGTCAGCGTACAAAATAAGAAGGAAATAAACTTGGCATGCCTTCTAGCCAGATCTTTAGTACACCCGCAAGAGAAATGATGTAAAATAGAGGAGAAGCAGAAGAAGTGGGGGTAAGAAGACGGCTATAAAACTAAAACAGTGCAAGAAGAAGAAATAAAGAAGGGTGCAAGGCTGAAAGCGGTGGCGATAACATTTTCTTGGCTTTTTTCTTTTTTAGTGGTATGTTTTTCTGGCTTTTTCTTTACTAGCGCGAATCAATTTTATCAGCCAAAACACCTGATTTTCTCTGATAAGGCTGATACAGTTTGATATCGGCCGAAATTTGAAGCGGTATGAAAAGTAAAAGCATCTCCAACAGTCAATGCATAGTCAAAATATAGAGAATATTTTACACTGTTCATACTCTATATGCTTCTGTTCATGCTCCAGCAGCTTAGCTATATCCGGAATTTTGTTTTGCTAATGAACAGTAGCCCATCAAGTCTGATGGGCTACTGTTCATTCTTCAAATCATTTTTTTCTATTATAATAATTTGGTGTTGAATAAAAAAATGTTGGAAGATGTGTAGTTGTCAAAAAAAGAATAAATAATAAATGAAGAAATAATATTTAAATGAGATAGAGAATGAGATAGAGAATCTGTTGGAAAGTGTATTTGAAAAAGTGGGTAGATAAAGGTAAAAGTCACTGTTGATTCTCCAAACAGTACAAAAATTTGATGAATTTGCTGAAGATGCTCTAAGAGATAGATAATTTAATTAAGTAGAATAGAATTGTGTTAAGTTGTTTTTATTAAAAAAAAAAAAAAAAAAATTGAATCGGGGTTGGACTGCACGGTTCATGCCTTCGGTTCTGCATGAGTCGTGCAGTCCAACTCTGTTTAAGGGGTTCACGAAATTAACAATAATTCCGATTCTCTATGCTTAAAAAACCGGTTTTCATCTCAATTCTCAGTTTTCCCAATCGAACCTCCTGGTTCGGTCCGGGTTTGAAAATAGTGCCAAGAATCACCTCTATTTTCCAACTGTGTTATTTACTTATTTATGACTTCCTCGCTGACACTTGGATCCAATGGCAACTTTGTTGAAAAAAAATAAGAGAGATGCTACGTCTACAACATTTTTACAACAAATTACAGGTAGTTAGTTGTTATTAGTTCAAATTTCAACTAACGCTAAGATTACTTTTTTGCCCTAACAATAACAACTAGTAAGAACTTGCCACTTAGGATTTGTTGTAAAAATATTGTAAAAATATTATAGACATATCATTTTTCAAAAACAAAAAAAATATTAAATTAATAGCGCAAATTTAGGTGGAATATTCTTTGTCAAATAATGTCACTATCTAGACATAGGAACATAGATGCGTTCACGTCATTTGTGTTTGGGTACAAATTATTTGTTATCATAGGGATTATAAAATTATTATTATAGGTCGAAGCTAAAATTAATGTGTTGGGGAAACAACATTATTTGTATAAAATTATCAAGATGTTTGTCCAGACTCTAGAGGTTTGTGTTTTGATTATTGGACTACTTGACTAGTTTCTTTCTCTGCCAAAAAGAACATGGATTTGAATTGTTCATCAATTTACTATTAAGGAAAAAAAATTACAAAAAGTTGTGTTTGAAATAATAGGAAATAATTTTTTATGTTGAAAGCAGTAGATAGCGAAGTATATAGTTTTGTACACAAAAAGATCATAAAATTAATATTAAATTTTGAGCTTAAAGTTACAATCTTACTCAATAAAATAAATATCAAATTTTAAAAATTTAACCGTTGAATTATATGTTCTTTACCTTTTAATATACATGTCAAATTTTGTGTTAATCAAATTTTATTTACTATATGATTCAGAAGCTTAGATTTTATGCATAATTTTAAACTACAAAAACTTGTAATTTAAACAATTTATTGATGACATAACTATTGATCTTTAATTTTCTAACAATTTTGCAAGTATGGAGAATATAAAAAGAAGATGCAATTCAATGATATATATGTCAAAATTTACATTTAATAAAAAGATATTATAATTAAGTTACAACTAATTTTATAACCTAAAACTATAACTAATTTTTTAATTAAACTTTGTCTACATATATAAAAATAAAAAATGCAAATCTTGTCACATTTAAAGTTTAAAGGCTGACGTATCTTACAATCAGTAAATCTACAATACTTTTTTTTTCCCACACTCTCCAAGAGGATAGCTTGATTCAAAGTTTCAAACTCAAGCTCACCCCTACACCACATGATCAAAAGACTTTTGAGATACTACTTTGACCGAAAGAGGAGGTGAGAAAATGGGCCCAATCAATTACAAAAAAGACTACAGAATGGGCTACCATTAGTTGCTAGTTTTGAACTTTTTTATTACATGAGGGAAAAAAAGAATTTGCAAGAAGAGTCAATCTCTTGGTTACTATAATGTTTTTTAAATATACTATCTAGTCTTTTAGTTCTATATTCTAATTGAAGAGTCGTGTCCAACGTTTCAGGAGTCTCACAATTTTATTATTGATTTAAATTTATAAATTAATAAAATGTGTGATTATATAAAGGTTAAAATGTAAAACTGACTGTCTAAGTTTTATCAAATTTCATTTTAATCCTTTAATTTTGTTTTTGTTCATTTCAATTCTCGAATTTTCAAATTTATTCAATTAAGGCTTTTTCATCAACTTTTGTTATATGTTGTGATTAATTTTTCAATTTTTTAAATTTTTCTTCAAAATTTTTAAATTAAAAAAATTCAATTAATGAATAAAAAATACTTTTATTTTTTTCAAAATTTTGTAACAAAAGTTAACAAAAAGACCTTAATTGAATAAATTTGAAAGTTAGATGACTAAAACGAATGAAAAAAAAAAGTTGAAGAACTGAAATGAAATCTAAAAAAACTAAAAATATCAGTTTTGCATTTTAGCTTACATAAAACAAAGCTTATAAATTGAGTGGCTGGGTTTCTTAGTCATGATCTGCTTTTGCACCATTACTTAATCTAACCCAATTAGCACATCTTGAGCCCACAGGGTAGTGGCAAAGAACAGTCTCCCCAGGCCCAATGATAGGTATACCTAATTCCTACACCTTCATCTAGCATTCTCTAAAATCTAAACAAACTCAAAATGAGCGTGGAGAACAAATAATAATAATAATAAGGTAAAATTTCACAAGAAAAAAATGAAAAAAAAAAAAAGATTTCATACATCAATGTATGTATGAAAACTCTTTTATCATCTTTGTAACAAAACCCCCTTCTATAGGGCCAGGGATTTTCCCACCCATTCTGCAAATCTCTTGTAACTGCACTTCTACATGACAACTAAATGCTTCAACCTAATTAATGGTCCGTTCAATTCTATACTATTCCCCTCCACTCCTCCTCCTTCCTCCCTCAATCCAAACAAGCCCTAAATGATGGCCAGAGGCTATATGTGGGGCTAAACCAAAATGTATCTCTTTGCTGAGTCTTTGCTTTAGTCTCAATGATCTGTATTTCTACTGTACTCTTAAGATAAATGACACTATCACTCTGAACTATTTGCAAGTATTTTACAATTAGCTCTCTTGCTTAAGGACCGGCTTCTTTCTTGTCTCCCTAAACTGTATGTCCCCATTAAGAACAGAGCCGATAAACCTCTCTACTTCTTCTATCGTCATTTCACCAACAAACGATGCAAACATCCTCTACCGTGGTTTGTAGGCCACTAAGAGCTTATCTACTGATTTAAATCCTGCTTTGTCAAATGCATTTAAGAATGCTGACTGCTTGGTGGCATCTAAGAGTGTGGGAAATAGAATCCCAAGAGCCGAAGGCTGAATTCTGTTGCCTTGTAAGTGATTTCTGAGAAACCTGAAAGCACAATTATTCATCAGACCCAAAAAAATAAAAATAAAATAACAATCATGGAGAAGGAACTTCCAATATGTGAAAAACCTTGATTTATTGACTTTGGATGTAAAAACTTATTATATGTTCGAATCCCCCCACCCCAATCTGATGTAAATACTAAGATCATTAACTGCAGATTTGATGTCTTTCACAGAGATCCCTGTTTTTAGGACATGCTTCTCCCCATTTGATAGCCAACCAACTATGGCCGGAAGTGCATCAACTCCTGGCCTTCTCACAGTCAGATCAGTAACATCTTGAACCTACAGCAATGCAATAAATGAATGAATTACTACATTTTTAATTATATTATCAACTTCAAGTATGCAAACAACCTAGAAGTCAGACAATGCGATTGTAAGTACCCTCTGCCCAAGTGAGATGTTGCAGGTTTAAGACTAGAAAAGACAAAATTTTCCACCAAACTGGTTTGGAGGAATCTCATCCAATCCATTACGTGGCGACTCATAAAACCATCTACATGTATTATTTAAAAAATTCTATGCCTCCATTATATAGATCATGTTACTAAAAGTACACATACATAGTTTTATTAATTGTCATGTAATGGCATGGAGGAATTTTCCTCCAAACCGGTTTGTAGGTTAACTTTTTCTGTTTGGAAATCAACCTCCCCAAAAATTGTTAGGCTGTCTACCAACCACCATTCTCAACCTCCACCAAAGCAACATCTTTTTTTGGGTATGTAAACAGCCTAAGCATCTTTTTCATCATAAGAATAAGAGTCCGATTCAATTTGCTAAGAAAGCTAACCTGGCAAGCCTAATCAATGATTTTAATACAAAAGCATTCCATTAAAGTATATGCAAGTAAAGAAAGTGTCGTCATTCTATAAACTCCTTATTCTTTCCAATAGATTCTGCCACTGTACACCCTATCTAATTCATTAACGATTTCAGCCAGACTGAATTAACAGTATCTTCTTTTCACTGAAGAAAGGCCTATAAAGGAAAACAAGTAAATCAAACTAATGGGCAGAGATAACATACCTGTGCATCCTATAGAATGAAGCGTTTGCGATACAACCCACTGAGGACACGCCAGATAACAGGTGTTCCTTTTTGGTGGAATGAAGTATGACCCTAGGTAATTTTTCACAAGTCACAGAGGGAAACTCAAAATGCCTCAGGTCAACTCGTTTTGAAAATCTTGGCAAGTGTTCTTGGCAGAATGATTTCAAATCCTGCACAGCCAACTCACCATTGTAAATACCCCGGGTGCTCTACGGGGATATATGCCAAGGTCCTTAACAGAAAAGGCAGTTCTGTTTCACAGTTTATGCTTCCAACCTGTCAGAGGGAAAAACAAAATAAGCATACACCGACCAAAGGAAAGTCAAATTCTAGAGAACACAGAGAAAAACACAGGAGTACCCGTAAAGCTCCCTGCAGTGTACTGGCAAGTGGCAACCTCCTCTAAGATTGACTCAATATGTTGGTTCCCCTTCAATGAGGGTGTGTACGACAACAAAAGCCGAATCATTCCTTGTTAAGTTATTTCTTTATAAAAGACCTGTGAATTTATGGGCCTGATATTCTTTGAGGAACTCCTAGGGCCAGATTGAGACCTGGTTGAACCACCAAAACCACCAAACTGAACCCCACCTTTTGTATCACCGCCAAAGAAGTTGGAAAAAATATCATTCAAGCCAAAACCAAATGAGCCTGGACCACCAGAGCCACCAAAGGAAAACGAAAATGACTTGGAGCCTCCACTCCCACCCGTACTCTGCCATTCATCTGGTCTGAAAGTATTCTGACCATGTCCTGGTCCACCACCACCACTTGTGAAGTAAGTATATCCATCGTTGTCCTGCTGTGAATAGACAGCATCAAATCTAGGACAGGCCTTCTCATCCCTATACAAATTGTTAGGTTCTAAAAGTTTAGAATAATTGGTAAACCGTGAACATAAACTTGTCTAGATATAGACAATACTTAAAGTGCTGCAAGTCAAAATTCAAAGAACATACAAATTGTAGGTTTAGAAAGTCAAAATCAGACTAGTTTGATCGATCAGGATAATTTTTCGATTGATTAGGTGAATTTTTTGATCGATCAGAACTCACAAATCAGCAAACGTGAAAAGCCCATAACTTGTCCGTTTGAATCCCAAATCATGATCCATTTTTTCCAGTATTTAAAGGACATTATAAACTAACCCTAGATGGGGTTCTTAGAGGTTTTTAGAGAGAAAAGAGTGTATCTTGTGCCTCCAATTGAAGATCTAGGATTTTGTACCCAAAGCTCTTTAAAGTCTTCTACTGGCAATATTCCTTGAAAAATCTCAAGATCTGGTGTTGTAGAAATTGCTGCATACAAGATTAACTACTGATGGTGATCTGAAACTTTTGAGTGGGATCTCAAAGTCACGAGTGTGGGTGCTTGTGTTGCAGTAAGTCCAAGAAGAGAAGGAGTTTGTAGATTCAAAGTTTGCACGTGGTCGTGTCAGTAAGTTACTACTTGAGGTAGCAATAGATTTAGGGTTAAATTTGATTGTAAAAATTTTGATTTTCTTATAGTAGATTTGCTTTATCTTGAGGATAGCTAGGTCAAATCCTTCTTATGTTTTTACTTTGAGACGGTTCATTTCATTGGTTTTCCTAGGTCATCATATAATGATGTTATTTATTTTTCCGCTGCTGTGCATGATATGGTTTATTATTGTTTAACCTAGATTTGAATAATTAACCTAAGTAATCACTTGGCTAATATATTAGGTTAAACAATCTACTTTAAAGGGGTCTAAACAAATAAACACATATCATAATTATTTTATAAATTATTTTCACTAGGACTAGCCTGGTCCACCACCACCACTTTTACATGATACACCTAATTTATAATTTATTATTAATATTTATTTGATAATTTGTTTTAATTAATTTTTTTTTTAAATTTAGCTTACATATGAATCTTTATCAAGTTGTACATCGCACGGAATAATACTAGTTTTAAAAAAACTAAAAAAGGTTTATAATAGAACTTGAATAGAGTAGTATTATGCTATTTTAAAATAATTTCAGTAAAGTAAATTATATTGATAATTCTAATGTATTTATGATATATCACATGACATAAGAAGGGGTTAAAAAACAAAATTTTAACAACAAATAAGATATCAATTATTTATTTATTTATTAATAGCGTATTATATTAATTTTTAACTCGAAAAATAAAAATACTAAATTATTTATAGTATTGATATATATTTCAAACGATCATTACAATAAGAAAATATTTGGTATCAAATGATACCTTGTCTGTTATTAAAAAAAAAAAAAAATGATACCATGTCAATGTTATCAAAATCCAATAAGTGTGAGATATGTCAGAAAAAATAACTAACCCACTAACAAATGAAAGACATGTGTTAGTGGTAGTTATTTTTATACACGTCTCTAGATTATTAAATTTTGATACAAATGACGTGGTATCATCTATACTTCTATACTACTATTTAAGGGGCTTCCCCTGTTTGGACTAAATTTTTTTTCCCAAAATACCCCTATAGCCTAGGTTTAAGTAGGGACAAAACTTGGTAAAAATGCTTCTTTAACTGCTATGTAACAAAAAAAAAAATAAAATGAACCGCTTTCATTCAAAAGACTTGCTTGCTGTACGGAGAAAGAGAAAGAGAATAGAGACCGACGGAACTAAACACAGACCAGCGAAAAACAATTCCCTTCACTCCATCATTTCAATTTCATCTTAATCTTAATGATACTCTAATCATTGTGACTTTAAAATATCAAGTGGTTGGAAGGAAGCTTCAATCCCAATCAACCCGATTAAAAGAAAAAAAAAAAAAAAGGAAATAAAAAACTTCCATTGCCAACATCTACCGTCCCTTCAGAATAGCTATCGATTAGTTTTTCTCTTTGCTTTTTAGTTTTTGCATTAATTATGATTAGGTTTTTATAATTTGGCTAGATTCTTTTTTCATTCAACTTTCTGGGTTATATTTCTAATTAAGGTATCTGAGTTAGATTTGGTTTTCTTTTGGGTATTTGGTTAAATTGATGTGTGAGTATCTATTTATGGTGTCCGGTTAAAACTCAAATGAATGAAATCAAAGTCTTAAGTGAGTTCCGCTCTCTTTTGGATACTTTGAAGATCAAAATAGAGCAATAGATTATTCTAGGAAAAATAAATATAAGCAACACGAACAAGGTAGGAATAAAAAAAATGGCAAATGGGTTTTTTTTCCTTATCTAGGTATTTTAGAAGCATTAACGTGAATCTCTTTTGGGGGATGCTTTTCAATTTCTTCAATGTATTTTTCTTTTGAAGAATCAAGTATTAAATTCAGATAGTGGGTATGAACATTTTAATATTCTGTTGAATTCATTCTTTTCCCAATTTATTACACATGGTACAATCTTAGGTATCTTTTTAAAAAAAAAAAAGAAAAAAAGAAAAATGATATGTTGTGATCAAATTGTATTTTAATAGAAAAGATTCCCCGGAGCCTCAAAAATTATTTGCAAAAAACAATAAAACCAAATAGAATCAAATGCAATCCAAATAGTAGTAATATTTATTGCAATGGTAAATGTCCGTATTGCCTTATCGTGTGTAGTGGTAATGTTTATTTTTCATGACTTTGTTTTGTCCATAAGGGGATGATTGTTGAGAGATTGAATACATATTGGATTGCTTTAAGATATTCTTTGTTAGTTTTATGTGTATTTTTTTTTTTTGTTAAAATAAAAATATATGGGAGAAGTTGGGTGTTTCGTATTTGCTTAAGTTGGTAGAAGTCTTGATGGTGATATATGTTTGTTTGTCAAGGTTCAGCAAAGGCGAGTGTGTGGTGTGGAGTCTGGTACGGGTGCACTCTCTTTTTAATTCAATCAATTTTGGTTCCCTTCTTTTATATAGACAACCATGTATATACATCAAATCCCAAATTTCATCATCCCGCCATTGGCCACAGATGAGTGACAAAATTTTGACCTAATTTTAGAAGTAGGAAGCTTTTATTTTGTGTTCAAAAATAATGATTTTCCCAATAGGTTTTAGCTTTCTTTTGTGAATTTTTTCTTTCACCTGTAATAATTTTTCTAAAGAATGTTTGCCAATATATATATTCTGCACCTTCACAGTTTTGTGAGCTCAAATTTCATCAACGATAGATTTTGATGCTTTGGAAAAACTTTTATCGTCCTTGGTGGCATGCATGCACATACCTACATGATATATAACTATGCTATTACTTGTTTCTCTTTTATAATAACTTTTTCCTATTGCACATTGGCTCTTCTTTCATACATGGTTGCTAAGAATGATTTTGTAATGCAGTCTCCATTTATCTATCCTCTGGATCATATGAAAACGTTTTCTGAGTTTTATAACATATTATATATCATTTTCATTTTGCCCATTCTTTTATTCCTACCGTGGTTAACATGTTTATATACACAGTAGCATGTATCCATGTATGTATAAATTAATGAATTTTATGGGGGTTGGATGTGCAATTATGATTTATGCACCTCTGCTTATGGCTACAAAATCATTATTCCTATTGCATTCTATGAGATTGGTAAAATAAATTATTTCATAATGAATCCCTATAGGTTAATAATAATGGATAAATAGTCTCATTTGATCTAAATTATAGCTTTGTTTGATTTATTTCTTTAGATGAAGAAGTTTTAAGACATAGAAAGTGAAGTTGACAACAACCAAGTTGCCTTCTTCACCAAATTCCTTCCAATTGATATTCTCATCATTCTTTTTTAACTTTTTTTTGGCTAATATTTTGTATCCATCACAGGGGATGTTATACTTAAAATATACTGATCACTTTAGTTGCTTATAATATACTTAAAATAAATATATTTGTAAGAAGCATATTGTTTTGGAAATTATAGTTGTGATTATACTTTTCTAAACCTATATGTTTTTGTCAATGTCTAATTAATTATTGTTATTGAAATTCTATCAGATATCATTATCAATAATTTAATTTGCTTCATTCATTGAGCCACAATTTTTTTTTCAAAAATTCTGCTTATTAGTTATTGATGTAGATCATGCAGTTCATAAAAAATACTACAATCCAATCATTTATAAATTTGATTTTGATAGTTATCTATGTATATAATTTGAAATATGTACTAGGTGTTATTTTTCATATGTTGTAGTAAACAAAGTTCTTTCATCTATACTGCTATTTAAGGGGCTTTCCCTATTTAGAATGGATAGTTTTTTGGTTCCAAAATACCCCTATAGCCTACATTTAAGTAGAGGCAAAACTTGGTAAAAATGCTTCTTTAACTCCCACATGAAACACTATCTACAAAATAGGATCAAACTCCGAGTACACTCATGTTGGTTTTCAAACTCAAATTGCCTCTTCTTCAATTCTCCCAATTCTGTGTTAATCTTCTTTTCACCATTATCATCATTTTATCTATTTGCTCTGCTCAAATTTGCTCCTGCTCAACGGTATGTGTATGTCAATGTACATTGGTTTTTTTTTTTTTTGGTTTTCTAATTCATGAACAGCAAGAAAGCGTCCATTGATTCTTGATCGGTGCAAGAGAAAATGAGCGAGAAAGTAAGTGATAATAGAAAACTCAGAAGTGGTTGAAGTTTTGGGATTCTTATCTTTATATAGGGGTTAGGTGGGTTATTTTGGCGAAGCTTCTAGGCTTCGTAGAAGAACTGTAATTTTCTTTTCTTTTGTATTAACAAAAGAAAAGTGCTTTCTTTAAATTAATTCTAATTCTAACTAGCCTCAAAGCACACGCTTTCTTCTATTTTTTTTTTTTTTGCTAAATGTTAATAATTTGCATCCATTATAATTTGAGATTACTACATTAATCACTGCATTAACAAAATTGCCAAAAATGATGATAATTACGGAATTTGTATCCATTATAATTTGAGATTATTACATTTTCTAATCACAAAAAAACCTAGGGGTGTGATGAGTATTATGCATTTGTGAGTGAAATAATTTTTTCATCACACCCCTAGGGTTTTTTTTTTTTTTTTTTTTTTTTTGTGATTAGAAAATGTAATAATCTCAAATTATAATGGATGTAAATTATTAAATTTTACCCAAAAAATAGAAAAGCCTTTGAACGCACGTGCTCAAGGCTAGTTTTATATAAAATACTTTTTCCCATTAAAATATGGTTATTTGGGTTAATGGTGGATGGATTTTTCGTGGTCCAAAAGAAAAGAGGGTCAAAGTGTCAAACTGCCAAATGACGCTATCCACAAATGTGGCGCTTGGTATGGGGTAATATTTTAAGATTTCTAAGAATATTTAAAGATTCCCATATTTGGTTGTAAATCATACTAGGGAATCAAATGCCAGGAGAATCTGGATTCACTCTTGAACCCCCTTTTAGTAGGAATGTGGATTCCCTTTAGAACAGATGGGTATCCAGATTCCCATTAAAACAGATGGGTATCCAGATTCCCAAACTTAAAGGAAATTATATATATTTTTTAAAATTGACAATTTTAACCATTTTTTCTTATCATTTAAGCAATTAAGATTGTTGAGGACAAATTTTTCACACCACATGACTTTATTTCTTTGGCAACCTGCACCACATCAATATTATTATGGATTTTGGGAAAATCTCTTTTAAAGCCCGAAAGAGCCCATATTTACACAAAAAGGTGTCAAAGCCCATGGTCCAAAACCCAATGTTGATATTATCTCATCAAAGCCTATTAGGGTTCTTTTTTTTTTTTTACACCTAACTTTATTTGAGTACCACCTATTTATTTTCAAATACCACTAATAAGTTATTGGTTTTCAAATACTTTTTTTGCTCTATTATTATGTTAATCACAAATATTTCATATCACATTATCTAAATTGGGTCATGATATAAACTATCATAAAAAGCCCAAAAACTCATATTTTATCCAATTCTATTATCATTATTTAGCTAAACCCAAAACCGGCCCTATGAACCCAATACACACATCCTATTCTATTTAAAGTCTGAGAATACTTATGCTTTGCAATATTTGAAAAGCCCATGATTCAAATCCATGGCAAAACAATTTTATCAATGGAATTCAAATCCATTATCAAATCCCATGGTTTAAACCCATGGTAATTTATTTATCCAAAACCCAATTCTCATTGGCAATATCAAAGCCCAAGAATACTTATGCTTGGCAATATTTGAAAAGCCCAATTTTCATTGGCAACATCAAAGCCCAATTCTCATTGACAATATCAAAGCCCAGTTCTTTCTGACAATATTTAAAGCCCAATTTCCATTGGCAACATCAAAGCCCAATTCACATTGGCAATATCAAAACCCAGTTCTCATTGGCAATATCAAAAGCCCAACTTACGTTGACACTATTAAAAGCCCAAGCTAACTACTTGGCATTATTTTATCAAAAGCCCAAGGTTATTAATACTTGGCAAAATACTATATCATAGTTGTTTCACTTAAAAGTCCAATAATGAATAATACTTTAGATTCTTAAACATATTACTGTATATTACAAGCTCATGGAATTTATGAATTATCTATTCTCAAAACCCATGGCAATCATCTTATAAAAGCCCATGGAAAATTATGATTATTAGACCCATGACATCTATTTATTTCATATTATAAACTCATGTTCACTATCTATCTTACATCACAACATTCTTAATATTTATTATCGAAACTCATGATAAGTATTCATCCTACATGTCCATTATGATTATCTATAGAGAAACTCATGAGAACATCACATTATTCCATTATAGTGGTTGTTACCATATTTATTTAAAACCCATGGTAAATATTATTCTCAAGAACAATATTGGTGGTCATTATTTAAAAAAGCCCCAAAGAAAATATCATTTACAAAGTAATTCATAGTAAAAATTATGAGAAACTAAATGAGTTGTTATTTAAAGCCCAAAATCTATCATAAATATTTATTAAAGCTCATGGATTCATTTTATTTCTACTAACAACTAAAGCTCATGAGGAGTAAAAAAACCATGGCAAAGCATGTATTTAATACCCATTTTGTAGGCCCAAGAATCTCATGAAGTAGGAAACAAGCCCAAGCAAAGAAAGGGCCATGTGGCCCAACTAAAAGTGCTGAAATGGAGCAAAGTTCTAGCCCAAAAAGGTCTCCAACAAGAGGCTTGAAAGTGGGCAACCAACCCATGTTCATTCCTAACCAAAAAACAACTAGAGACACCTACAAGAGAACCAAGCCTTTGGGGATGAACTAGGGGCTGTCTCATCAGTTTTCTACCACCCTCTACCTGATGTGAACAGTTCCCGAGGGCTGTCATATCAGCTGAAGTCTGAAGGATGATGGAACTCCATCATCTTCCTCAAGATTGTACCTCTAGCAGAAGGAGAGCTAAAGCCAAGTTGTCCAAACCTCAACAAATTGATGCTATAAATGTTAAAAATGTTTAAGACATGATTCATGTACCAAGCCCATGAATCCTAAAGGGGAAAATTTGGGAACATGTGGTTTGGAGGGCATAAAGGGATCTTCAGCGGAACCCCCCAAAGTGGACTTAGAGTTTGACACCTGGCTTGGGGTGTTGGATTTTACTTCTTGGGGGACCAAATCTCAGTTGCAGCATTAGGATTTGTTCTTGATACACGCCTTAATCCCATTGATTAGGCTTAGTCCCAGAAATCTTGGCATTTAATGCAAAGCACTCTAAAATCCCATCATTACCCAAAGAAGCAAGGCAACCCCTAAAGTAAATCTCCTACTTCTGACTGAAAATCCTAGGAAGATTAACCTTGATTCACTACCTCTGATTAGTCATACGTTTTTTGGATTTTTATTAATTAATGCTTCTCTAAAGCTCCATTATAAAAACATACATACCTCAGCCCACAGGAGGACAACTACCATCTCTGAAACTCTTGGTTTGTTTACTACTTTGCTCGTGGTTTAGCTTTCCTCAAGCTCACCACTCATCATCTTTAGCCCACACTCATCTAATCTCAGATACTCTTTTCCCCCTTTCACACAATCATAGCCCATAAATGTCTCTCAACTCGTCATAAACAGCCCACCACTCACAAAAAGCCTTAACCTCAGTGTTAATTCCATTCCACTCACTCAAAACAACCCACATTACCTCATTCACACCTTATGCACACACACTCACCAAAATCTTAGTTTGATACTTGCTGCACTGAACTGGGATCTCTCTCTCCCTTCATTCCATCCTATTTTTCCTCTTTTATTTGTAACTATGGAGCCTTTAATCATTGTTTGTTATTATTATGATGAAGGCCATAATGTTTTGGATACTATGGAAGTTTTCCCTTATGTTGACTTAATAATAATAAGGAAAACATATGATTTTTACCATGTAAACACACTTATTAACCTGAAATTACCCTACCGTTGGAGATAATACCGTACCGCTAGAAGACTAATTTGAACTTTGATGATGTAAAAAGACTAATAATATAACGAACTAACAACAGTAACGTGTTTATTGTGCTTTATTGTTGTCTTCTTGTTAGGATGCAACCTCTATCTTCTTCTTAAGCGGACTTACACAACACTGAAAGCCTTTGGGCTTTATTTCAAGGGTCCATCGTTGAGTTTCGGCTTGGTTACCCCATATTCTATTTGGGAACATCAAAATTTTCCCCTCAACAAAGCCCATGGTTCAAGCTCATGGCACATCATCTCATTTTCAGCTCATGATTTGAGCTTATGAGTCTCATCAAAGGAATTTTGGGAGTTGTGATTTGGAGGGCCAAGAAGTACGTTTAGTAAAGCTCCAACGATTCAAAGTTGATAAAGGAAAACATGTTGCTTAGCATGTTTTCCCCAATTCCCTGAACTCCGATGGGTCAGTATGCAATAGGTAACATATGTTAAGCCTCTCATATCACACAACACTTAAAATGATAAAACTCCCCATGCTCTTTACATAAAATCTAATGTTCATCATATAATATAAGTTTAAAATTGTAATTATATTATTTCATATAAATTATATTATTATTTTCATTTAAATCAATCCTAAGCACATGGTTAAATTTATATTAATATCTCAAATCTAGAATTAAATGCTCTCTTTGCTCTCTAAGATTTGGTTAAAACACAAAGAGACTATAATTACATCTCTAAAACTTCATCAAATATCAACCAACTAGTCTATTACTTACCAAAATAATATTGTAATAAAACCATTAACTAGACATATAATTTTCCAAAAGAGGCAACTTAGTCAAAAATACCTACAATGGTTCCAGCACAAATTGCTTTAACTCTAGCAAAAGCTGCAATAGCTCCAGTAGAAGTTGTAGTAGCTCTAGCAACAATTTAGGTAGTTGACACATGTCCTAAAATGACATCACTTGCCCATTAATGGTCAATCCCAGCAACTACCTGCTATACCAAAAGAAGTAAGGATCCCATAAAAGAAATCCTACCATTTTAAGCCAAATCTTTAGCCTCCAACTGCAATACCAGAAATAGGAAGATCCCATAAAAGATATCATATCATTTTAAGCCAAACCATGAATTTAATGTTAAATATTTTCCTCCAGCAGAAGATATCATTTAGATGACATTATCTACCAATGTCAGTTGTTGTACAGCTATGACTGACAGCTGTAACAATAGCCCCAGCAACATTAAAGTCTTAGAATTTCTTCTTTTAGCTAAAACAAAAAAACGAACTTAGGAAATCACTTGTTTTGCCAAAAACCTTTCCTTATTTGTTGATTTCCCCTTCAACTAATTCAAACTTAGTTACATACTTGGCTGTATATAAAGAGAAGCAAGCAAAACACAACTCACCACACCACTATCCATCTCTCTCTCACTCTTTTATTCTGAAATATCATTCACTTTGCTTCCCATATCTCTAAACATTTCCATACTTCTCTATCTCTCTTACAAAATCTCTCTTCTTAGATAACACCATTACAATACAACTATTACACAACACCACTATCCATCATATACTTACTCTCTCATCCTCAATATTCTAAAATTTCATCATTTTGCTGCCCATAAACACATCTTCAACTCTTTCTCCATTTCTCTTACAAAATCTCTTCTCTTAGAAAGAAACATAACACATTATCATAACACAAAAGCCATTCCAGCAGCAACTATAATCTCATGTATTTACTATATTTAACCTCAATATCTTTCATACTTCCCTATACTTTATAAATACATTCCTTACAAAATATCCATACATACTTCTCATATATCTTTAAACTCTCTGTCTCACAAAGTTATTATATACAAGATCCATATTCAACAAAGTATCTACATATAATTCCTATACATATTACAAATACCATATCCCACAAAACATATATATTTTTTACCATCTCCATACATCTTAAAAGATATCAAACACTCTTCCAAGAACATGTTACAAAAGCCCTTTTCATGAAAGGTATATAATTATAATGCTAAAAGCCCTTCTTATGAAAGGCACGAACTTATAGTTCTAAAAACCCTTCTCATGGAATGCAATATCACTCATATTTGACTAAAAACTAAAAGAGCATTACATGGGGAAAATCATCTAAGTGCATGATAAATGGGATAAACTTAATCAACTTATGCACACGGTTGGACATATTCTCTCTCCCTCTAGTTGCACCCATTTTTTCCCTTCAATCATAAAGTCACTGTGAAAGGACTCATAATATCATATTGTACCGCTAAACTCACTTTAGCATGTTGCTAAAATGTTATAAGTCCACTAATATTATATGGTTAGAGCTACAAACTATAAAGATAAGTCATTATATTTTTATCTCCAAAATTATACTATCGAGTATATTTTAATTCATTATCATTGAATTGCTGTACTCATATTATTATGCCGCTGGAATTTTATCAGCTCACTAACGCTATACGGTTGGAGCCACAAATCATATAAAGAATAAAGTGATGCTATATTGCTGGAGTTAGAAACATAAAAGATAAGTCAATGTTTTCTTCATCTTCGAAATTACATTATTAAGTATATGTTAACTCATTACCACTATACCGCTGGATGCAGGTTACTTTAATATCATTTCACTATTTAATAAAACATGATCTTACTAATACTTCATTAATGAAAATATATATTAATAAATTGATCTACCGTCGCTGGACATATTATTCGGACATAAACCACCGATGGACATATATTATTCGGACATAAACCACCGATGGACATATATTATTCGGACATATACCACGATAGACATATATTACTTGAATATGAACCACTGCTGGATGTGTAATGTTTGGACATAAACCACAACTGGATATGTATTATTTGGACATAGAACATTGCTGGACATACCTTATTATATTGTACATGAACTATACCACAACTAGATATGGACTATTGGACTCATCCCATTATTGGACATATGACAATTAATTAATTATTCTAATGAACATCACTTAACACACATAATAATAACGTTCAACTCACCATTTAATCAAATCTATTATGCTAAACATATTATTTATATCAACCATTATCATGATTCTAAGATTTCAGGCTTTATTTATTTTGTAGGCTTAAAAATGCACCAAAAGCCATTGGTCTATATGGCCCAATGTCGAGTTCCAAATTGAACTCCCTAAAATAAATCCGGATTTAGCAAAGTCACACCTTTAGCGGAAGACACGTGGCTACGCACAAAAACCACCCCTGACAAAGATAAAATATAAAACAAATCATCAATATCTTTTCCTTTGTCTTTATCTTTTCCTACCAAAACAACATAAATAGAATAGACAACTCTGTTAGTATTTTTTGTTTTTTTTCTTCTTTTAGATTATAGTTTTAATGAATTTGTCATAATTTATAGTTTATATTTTGTTTTTCATTATTTATTTAGAGGAAGATTATTATTTCTTTTAAAAGACTTATATTGGATTTACAAATCTAAAGATAGAATGGAAAAAAATAAATAATTCAGTTAAGATTCTTGGGAGTAAGCCAAATATTATAATCTCATATTCTTAGGAATCTTATTAGATTACCAATTAAACCAAACATAGGAATAGTTACATTCTTAGGCATTCATATTATAAGGCATCACATTTCTAAGAATCTGAATGTGAGGAGTAATGTGAATTCTCCGTACCAAACGCCACCAAAAAAGTTGTTCAGCAATGCTGGTGCTTCGCTTAGCTGTAACCTGGTTTTTGAACATAGCCAAAAAAAGTCCCTTCACCTAGTTTCAGAATCCAAATTAGGAAAAATTATACAATCCTCTGGTGGACCACGTTACTTGTCCACCATTCCATTAAAAGAGTCCCACTTGTTTAAAATTGGTGAGTCAATAATCAGTTTCCGTTAAAAAAAAATTTCTAACTAAACAATTTTAAACAATTGTAAGCTTTTAGTGGAATAATCCCAATTTCTTAAATAATCCCAATCTCACTCGCAACAATTAACACGCTCCTTAGTCATTGGCTCCTCTTTCTTGGTCTTGGCACATATAGCTTTTTAATAACATGGTGAAGACAAACTTGACTTTTTTTTTTTTTTTTTTTTTGAGAAAGAATTTGACAATACGTGGTTTGCTTTTTTAATTAAAAATGTTAAAAGGTTAAGATAAAAAGTTGAGATATTTATGAAAATTATGTCCATAATATTTTTATGTACTTAACAAATTCTAAGTAGAATATTGTTATTTGTTGTTAGTAATTTCAATATTAAGATTTAAAATTAAAATTAATAATAATTTATTACTAAAAATTTATTGTGTAAGTGTTGTGAAAATATTACTAATAATATTTATAAACTACAAAATCAACATCTTTTTTACTTCTTTTAAGTGGACGAAGACCGACCGGACCAACTTGACTATCATATACTATATGTAAAAGCAGAAGCCTTTTCTGCAATTAAGAAGGTGTTATCATGTAGGAAAAATGACCATCTAACCACGTATAAGTTAAAAAACGATAAACTATGTTGTTTGGGAATGCTACAACACCGTTTAAAACCCTTCCATTATAAATAGTGACAAAAAATAACTGGTTAAAATTAAGTGTACACGGAAACAGAAATAGGGAGAGGCGATGAGGACACGAAGAAAGAAGCAGAGAAAGGGAGAGGCGATGAAATGCGACACAGAGAAAGAAACAAAGAAAGAGGCAGAGTTCCTGGAAAAATGGCCATCTAAAATTCTGCCACGCTCCTAGAAAGGAAAAGCGCAAAAAAAAAAACCTCAAAAACTTATAAACACCATTCAAGCAGTGCGAAGACTTAAAAACATCAAGCGGTGCAGTCATTCGGCCAAACGCACACATACAAATACAGAACCCCTCCCTCCATTGTTTTAGATGTTCATTCTAACTTCTCCTACCAATTTCTCTTCCCTTTTTCACTGCTTTGTTCGTTCTCTGCCCTGTCACTTTTCTGCCGCCAGACTTAGACCACTTGAACGGCAATCTTGCTTGCTCTTCTCAAAAAAAAAAAAAGAAAAAGATTTGCTGTACGGAGAAAGAGGAAGAGAACAGAGACTGAAAAACCAGCCGGTTAAAAACTTAAAATATGAAAAGCCTTGAGATTTAGATTTAGAGAGGGAGAGACAGAGTTCGTAAGCCAGACCAAGGCTTGCGAGCACCATCAGTTTTCCCGCCTCCAACCGTTTCCTCGCCATACTCAGACCACCGGAACCGCAAGGACATAGAGATGTAATCCGTAAGGCTCGCCGTTACCATCAGATCATCGAAACTACCACCGGTAAAGTTTTTTTTTTTTTTCTTAGATATGTGAATGAAATATGACATAGTTTTGGGTAATTTGGTTGGATTGATTTATATTTAGGTATTTGGGCTACATTAGGTTCTGATTTGTATAAGATTAAAGAATAACCTTGCGAGTAGTTTCTGTGTTGTCGCCTCTTTTAAGTTTTTTATTTATTTATTTATTTATATTTTTCTTTAGAGAGAGAGAGGGAGGTAGAGATGGAGGAATATGACGAGCTTGACATGGTTAACACAAAAAACACCAACAACGCCAATGGAGCAGTAATGCGTTTTCCTTTTCTTTTATTCGATTCATTCATACCCCTTAACATCAAGCTTTTTGCGTTTTTAACTAATGCAATCTAATCAAAATTACCCAATCAAACAAAAAGACAGTATTTTGGGACACCCATTCCAAACCAAATTGGCATATGTTTTCATAAAAATGATTCCAGAGAATAAAAATGGTTTATCTATCTTATTTGACTAATGTTGGTATTGGCGTATTGGTACAGAGACAATATTTTAGATTGGTCTATTATTGTTGTTAACCATCAAAATTTTGTTCATGTGGTTGTTTAGGTTTGTGTTGGTAGTAATGGTTGTAATACATGCATTTTTTTTGTTCATGCGACACCAGCCTCCATGAAACCAATTGTTGTTGTTTCTCTTACACATACACTAAATGTTTGATAAAATTCCTAAGTGATTTTTTTTTTTTTTTTTGTTATTCTAGAAGTCATAATACATGCAAATTGTTAAGAACGAAGATAAGTAAGGAATGTGATGTTATGTTATTGATTTAATCAAGGTGAGATGTATTTGTTGGCCTTCTTTTCTCAATGTCATTTTTTGTGGGATGTAAAAACATGACTGGCTAGGTTGTTTATGCCTCTAGACAATTAAAGAATTTCAAACAAAAATTACCCAACTCATGATTTGGAATTGGCTGCTGTAATTTTTGCTTCGGATCTGATGGGAAAGTATTGAGTGTTAATAATAGGCATTTGGTTACAAAATTGTACACTTTCAGTTTACTTTTGGCTAATTGTGAAAATAAGAATGGTTAAAAAAGGAGGGAGTGGATGTGGATGACATGAAGAAATGGTTGAAGGAAATGGAGGAAGAAGTGGCTGCACTGCATGAGATGCAAGCCAAGGTCGAATCCCATATGATTCTACAAGGTTTTTTTTTTTTTTTTTTTTTTTTTGGGTTTAATTTCACAATGTCAGAGATTTTTTTTTTTCCATCGATTTTTTTTTTTTTTATTGAAATTGATTACAAATATAGAAAATGTTAAAGATTGAAGTAATGTTATTAATTTGGTTTGGAGCATATGCCTCAGATTGGTGTAATGGTTTCAATTTGAATAAGGCTGGAAAGAATTTTAGGAAATAATCATGGGTTCTGAGGGTGAGTCTTTTGGAGTCCCAAAATCCCTATAAAAAATTTAAGGACTATCAATTTTAATTATCTGAGCTATTATATATATATATATATATATATATATATATATATATATAGGACAACACCTTAAAGAGGTGTGCTATGGCGAGTGCCTTTCGCCCAAGCGATATGTTGCTGCAATCACATCTGCTAAACCCAGCAAAAGTGACTATGCATTGGGTATGAAATTTATGTTTGATACTCTTAGCCTAAGTTTTGTGTATTTGGTCATAAAGTTAGGGGATTTTTTTTTTTTTTTTTGGGTGTGTTTAATGAAAAGAAAAAATTGTGGATGACTCACATTATGAGGATAAGCTTAAGAGATTTAGCACCTCATTTTACAGGGGGAAAAAAAAAAGGACCATTGTTTAGTTTTAATGGTAAGGGGTTTGATTAGCCCGTCAGGGGTAAAAAGCCCCTGAATTACCTGGTAACTGGTTCTAGCGAGTGGGGTCAGTTGCCTATAGGAGTTTGATTAACAGTGAGGATTGTTGTACAGTATGCTCTGCTACGTGCAACTAATTTGAGTGAAGTTCTCCTATGTCATAAAAAAAAAAAGGTAAGTTACGCATCCCTCCACCTATAAGGCTATAACTTATAAGGGAAGAAAATATCAATTGAGATCGAGGCATTGAGCTCATTGGTGTAAATGGATGGCTGTATCACTTTATATCAATGATGATGATGATGATTACATTCACACATATCTTGCATTCCATTCTTGAAAATTAATTGAGAATCTATTTGGTAGTAAGAAAAAAAAAATGAAACAATTGTTTAAGGAATTGCAACCAGTTTTGAAGGCTCTTTTTTTTTTTTTTTTTTTTTTTTTTTTTTTTTTTTTAAGATTACGTTTTGTTAGATTACTTTGCTAATCTATGAATTTTGGATTACTTATGATATTTAAATACCATAAAATTTTAGCAAGTTGATGTGACAAGTAGAGAATCTGATATGCAATCATATGAGAAAATTCAGTAATTCAAGGCTTTATGCGGTACTTAACTCAATTGAGATGATTTCTTTTCAATTTGTGAATGATAGAAATTTATGATTTACCTAAATTATAGTGTAATATACCAAGTTATTTTAGACATTTTTCTTAATCCTCTCATACTGAAGAAGCCACAATATCAGGTTATATTTCTTTAGAAATCGTTGATACTTGGTCTTACTATAGTTTGATAGTACTACAATTTGATGGTGGGCATGATATTCTATGTTTTTTTCAAACTTTTGGTTGTGCTATAAAGTAATATGTTCCCCTTTAGTGCTTCTTTTAGGTACTACTTATCTGTTTCATTACCTTATTTACCTCATTCGATGCCTTCTATGTTGTAACGTGTTATAAAAAATATTCCAAAGTTATTACTTGAATACCAAAAGAAAATTACAGTAGTATGGTTTTTAGTAATTATGTTTAACAAGTCAATGTCATTAAGTTTTGTGATAGGTTATCTGCAAGATTAGCAAACTCACAATCCTATTATGTAATTCACAACTTAAATCACAAAAGGTATCCATTCATGATTAGAGAATAACTACCAGAGGCACAATTGCAATTTGATTCTTCATACCAACTTGGAGTCTCATTGAGTGTCTCATTTAGAACCTATAGTTTATCATTATAAAAGCATTACAAAAAATGTATGCACGCACACAGTCTCAAAGAGATGTCATCATTGTCAAAAACATCATAATAGTTCTCCTTTCATCCTCTCAAAAGTAATAGTTATTTAAGTTCTGAAGAATAAATCTATTGAAATGGTGTTAATGGTCATCCTGGATGGATTTTTTAGGAAAATTTCATTGATAATTGAAAAGTTGTTTCTAATTCATATATGTATAATACAATTGGTTAGGTAGATTAGGTAATAATCATTATGAGTTATCTAAAAATGACCATAATGATCATTATTGCTTAGAAGTTAATCAATATCTAATATACATTTTAGTTGATTTAAGAATTATCAAAATCTATTATTGCTTAAATTCTATGAATTTTTTAGCTTTTAGATAGTGCCGTTTGTATGGATGCTTCACTTTTATACCAATCTTCAATGCCTACATTATAATGATTCTTAGTTATTTAAGCTGAGTACCTCTATTTCTCCTGGCCAGGGACTAATGATTTATTATTTAAGTATGGCAACATATTGGTAATTTATTCAAAAATTGGCATGCATGATTTACGTTAGACAAGTATTAGATTTAACAGATGATTTGGTCAATTAGGAATAATAACACCAAAGCTGTAGATGGAGTAAGAGCTGCTACTCACACTAGGTGAATATAGAAGTAACATTGGTATCTCAACATTTTATAGCAGTAACATGCTTATAGCAGAGTTATATTTGGGTTTGATTTACATAAAAGATATGTAACTATAAATCTCTCTCTTAGAAGAAGAATGATTTCAAATGGGTGTTATGCATGTGGCTGAATGAGCAAGGATCCAAGGAGGAAAGCTTTTTTAGACAAACAGCTCAAACTCAACAACAAAAATAAGATGGAATCTAGAATCTCATCTTTTGTTTAGGGTACTTTCGGTATATATATTTTTCTTTAACATTCATTCTTATTTCATGAAGTCCTTATGTCTCTGATTCTCTTTAGTGAATGATGTGAATGTGATGTACTTTTGTAAATATTGAATGCTGGTGTTTTCTTTTGGAATGTTTGGAATTATTATGTTGTACATTGAGGTAATTTTGTTTGAATTCTCCCAATATCTCATAAATCCACTATATGCTATTTCTAGAAATCCAAGCAATCTAATTTTATAGAGTAGTGAATATATCCAATCTCATTCCATTAGATCACTACATAATCAATATTTTATTATTTTAAAGTTTAAACACTAATTTTTTTTAATCTTAATCAATATATTAATAATATTATAACAATTGATAATTATACAAAAAATGAAAACAAAAAACAAAAAATAAATGTGATTCAACTATTTCTCAATAGATTTTCTTTCTACATGTAAGGTTTTGTTTGTTTTAATGAGTTGATGGTTATGTGTTGTATTTTGAAAATAGGTTAATGACAAATGCTGTTGAAAAACAATTAAAATGAGGAATGAAAGACATTGCTCCAACTTCTCCACTATAGCCTCAATAAATTGTAAATGGTTTTTTAACAATATTTCTAATGTAGTGAATATTTATTCAATTTTTGATGTTATGATTTCAAAGTTGTTACATTGATCTATGATCTATGTGATCAAGAGCCTCCTTAGCGAGGATGTTTCTTTCTCCCCTTTTGGTAATATTCTTGCCTCAGCTAAAGCCATCACCGATTCCAGCTACTGTATTTCTTTCTCTCATGTTTGTAGGCTTGGTCATTCTATCGGTCACAACCTATCTAAACATGTTAGACATGTTAGAGGTTTCTTGGTGTGGATGGATGATGTTCCTCCACACCTTCCATCTATACTTTCAATCGATTATAGCTAATTTTTCTTTAATGAAATTTCATGATGTTCTTTCTAAAAAAAAAAAATCCTTCATAATATCTATCATAAATATTTGCACATACAATTTAAAATAGTTTATTATGTATCAAATCATTATAACAATTAACTTGATGTAAATTTTTAAGACTTAGTTTGACGCTCAAAATGATGGTAATCCAAAAAAAGCATAATCAATTGATTACAAGAGGACAAATGGATGTGCAACATACCCAAATGAATTTTAATGTATTTTATTACATTTTTATGTGAAGTTGATTGAATTTTAACTATGTAAAATTTTCCCGCGCATTGTGCGGGTTAAATGCTAGTATATATAAAATCGAAACCTTTGAAACTTTCACAATTTTCCACGTCAGCACAATTTAAAAAAAAAAAAAAACAAAAAGCGAAATAAAACTTTTCTAAAACCCGATGCTTTGCCTTTCCCTTTCACGATGCTTTGCCAGCCAAACCCAATATAGCTTTCTCCTTCCTCCAAAACACAGATTCACAGCCAAACCCAATATAGCTCTCTGCCGTTCCCCCACCACTCATCTGTCCCGATCAACCTTTACACTTCCTTGCATTCCCATCTCCCTCTATACCACAAGCCCAATACAAACCAAAACCACCCACATCTTCTAGGAGGGGAAAAAAAAAATCTGAAATTTCGGCATTTTGGCCGAAATACTCTTTCCGGGCCAAAATAAAAGCTGGCCTTATTTGCTGATTTGCTCGATTCTGTGTACTTGATCTCAGTTGATCATGAGGAATGAGTAGGTCTGATTGTTATGAGGTACTCAACACTATTGTGATTTGGCGAGAAGGTTAGAGTTCTGGCTAAAGACTCTAAATTAAAGGAAGGTGAAAAAAGATGAGGAGAGAGTTTGAAAAGGTTTTGTGATAATGAAAAAGTAAAAATAAGAAAGAAAGAAGGGTAGTGGCTGAGGAGATATGGAGCGGTGAGTCACGAGCTTGGGAATGATGAATTTTTGAAAGTTTTCAGGAAAGTTGCATGTTTTACAAATACCCTTTTATGCTTGCTTATTTACAATAATAGCATATTTAATTTTGAACTTTCCTTCATTAGAATTTTATATATAATCATTTTTAAACTTTTTTTTTTTGAAAAAATCAATTTAAAAACTTTAGCTTAATAATAATAAATAATAGTAATTTTATTTTATTTATATATTTAAATATATACTTGGTGCGTAATCCTAAAATGGTACACTGGCACACACTGATACCAAAATATTCCATTCCAGTAGCTAATTCGGAACAGTCTCTAAAATGGAATTTAAAACTTTGGTGGAAATAGTGTGAATATACAATATAATCGAAGCCTTTGACTATTGTTGATTTCTCTAGAATTTTCACCTTAACCCCAAAACCTTCATAGATCGGTGAATTGAAAAAGAATATAAAAAAATAAAAAATAAAAACCTTGTGTGACAACTTAATCATAGTTGTGTGTTTACTGTGGTATCTAAGGATGGAAATAGGGTGACTATACAATTAACCAAGTTATGCAAAAATTCAATCCAAAGATTGATGAAAATTTTAGACAAATACTTGAATTAAAACTCAGTTGAAATAGATCCAGTATGTAATAGCCATCAATTGAGGCTAATACACAAGGGTTTTTTTTTTTTTTAATTTTAATTTTAATTTTATTTTTGTTTACTCATAGTAGCTCACAAGTTTGAGTTGTATTGTTATTGTTCCTATATACTCTCAATATGTGTCATTGAATGGAAATAGCACTGTTATTTGTTTTCTTTCTTCTAAGATTGCTTTAATGAATTTAATAGTTTTTCTATTTTCTTAACTTGATTTAAAAAAACAAAATTCCTATTTTGTAGAATTTATTTTGAAGTAAGATCAAGAGTTCTATATTAAACATATTAAAGTTTAAGTGCGTTATCAATACTATATTAATTTATAAAGATATTTTTTGATCTATAAGTTTATTTTTAAGGTTGTTTGGCATTGTCAACAACATTGCATAAATGATAATTTAAATTCTTCTTTCATTGTTGGATTTTTTTTTCATAGTCAATAGGTTTCCCATGCATCACACGAGTCAGCAACTAGTTAAGATTTAAAAGTTAAAACCGTAAGCAAGCTTTTGAATTCCAGAATCCGCTGAAAGCCAAAAAGGAAAGTAAAAGAAGAATCCACTAGTTTTGGAAACTACCAGAGTCGCTGGTAATTTAAAGTTTTAAAGTTGTCAAATTCTTGATCATTGGGAAATTAGCTAGAAATATAAAAAGGTTCCCATGTGGTTTGCATGCAAGTAAGTACGTATGCCCTACAAGCAGTCAAGCACTCAACAAGTAGTGACTTTCATGTGGAGTAATACCGGGCGAGCACAGAAATATTCAAGTGGTACTCAGACCAGCCAAGCTGAATAATACTACAATAAAATTTATAACTTTGCCACACAAATTGCCTATTCATCGAGTTGTAAGTGGTGAAGATGTAAATCAACATAAACATACCATTCATAATCCATCATATAGGCAAATTGTAGCATAAATTGTGGGTTTTGTTATAGTACTAGCATTATTTCAATTAATTTTGTTATTCTTCTCTACTTTTTTAACCTTTTCATATCCAAATTGATTTTTATATGCATTAATAATTAAACCATATTCATAAATAAAAGAAACAGTAATTTCAATATAAAACTATAATATGAAAAGAATGAAATAATTTTTAATGCATAGAACAATAAAAATAATATCAAAGTAATTATTACTTTAGTTAATCACCCAACATCCTCATCAACATATCCAAACAATGACGAATTTAAGACATAAATCATCTAACCCTAATAAAATTAATTTTATATAAAGAATCATGTAAATTTCAATAAAAAAAAGATGATATATATAATTTTTTAAAAGTTTAATTTGCGCTTGAATGATGGGCGATACATGGTGAAGGAAATATGAAATCTAACTTCCAGTTTTGATATTAGTGTTGAGAGAGAGAGAGAAAGAGACAAACAAATAAATAAATTGAATGACTAATGTTGATAATATATCATATGTGAAACTTGCATACAAAAATTGAAATCTCAAGTTGAGATTTAGAATTTCTTCATAAAAAGTTTGCCTAAATATCAATCATGGACAGAAAAAACAAAGATCACAAGAAAGTAAAATTTTTGGTGTACGATGCCATGAAATAAGAGGGTGTGCTCCACGAAATTGAATTTCCCTAGTGACAACAATGTGTTAGGGACTTGTGGGTGTGGCGGTCCTCACACAGTGGTTTCAAAAAAGCAGGCTAAAAGAGGGTATGTAATACGTTCATGCATGTCTTTTCAGAGTACTGGTGTCACACCCCAAACCCGGTACCCGGATTTGTGACCATGACCAACATGCTAATATCAAGCCTAAACTTAATATTAACAAGAACCAACTTAACTTTTTGAAAACTTTTACAAAAGCTTTCCTCATTCTTTTCATTTTTGTTTCTTTACTTAAATGATATAACATTTCACTTGACATTCAGAGCATCTACATTGTACTCCAAAGAATAACATAATTCACCACTTGTTCAAATTCGGAATTTCACATAATACATCTCTTAATACTTTAAGGTATACACTTTCATTAGATCCTAAAATAAACAATGCTACAAATCTAAACATCATATTGCTAATTTAGGATCTATACATATAAAACTAAACCAGCTCCTTCCAAAACTTGACTAAGGCTCCCTCTGCTCCAAAATAAAACCTGCTAACTGAAAGAGTGGAAGGGGTGAGCTACACAGCTCAGTAAAGGTAAGATATATGAGAATTCAATAAGGATGCATGTAAATCAAATCATTTCATTCTATGAATATTCGAATAGGAGAACATCTTTTCATGCATAGTATTTTATACTATTCACAATAATAACTTATACGCTCTTCATAGAAAATAATTGTCCTCCTTATTCTTATTAGGTTAATATTATCAAAACCTTTCGGATTAAGCTTATTTCATTTCCTACAAAGTCACCATATGTATATTCTCATTACAAAATAATCATTTTAACTTAAATCAGATAATCAGCAATTTTGTATTAAATTAGAAACATCTTGACCCAATAATAAAATCTTTCTTTATAAACATTTTCCCAAAAAAATATTATAACTTTCATAGTCATAAAACTTAACATTTCATAAAGAACAGGTATCTGATAACTTTTAAACATAACTTGTATTTTCATCAGAAACTTTATCTTTATAGCACAACAGAACTTCAGAAACTTTTATCTTTAATGAACAGCTTTCTTTTCATTAGAAACTTCTTATTTTCATGAGAGCTTTTAACTTTTCACAATGCATTTAACGAAATCATTCTCTCATGATTAGTAACATAATATAGCTGTTCATAATTAACTTATTGGTTAGCCCATGTTTGATAAGTCCGTACTTATTTGGGAGGCTTCTAGCACCACGGTGCTAGGCATCCAGCATTCCCCAGAATGTCAGGTATTCCTGGGATCACATCATAATACATATCTTCCAATCATGGGGGTAGGTTGGCTTCCCCCACAAGTTGGCTGTAACCAACAAGGGGCGGGTACAGCAGAGCTAGTCCCACTTAATGGCCAATCATATAACATTTTCCATGGAAAGCCAGTAATTAACCCCTACTGGCAGAGTTCAGATCACCAGAGGACATAACCCGAAAACATTTCATACTTTACATCATATTGAAATTTCTTATTTTGCATAACACTTCATAATAATAGCGTTTTCATTCTTTTCTTTAAACTTCATGTTCGTGGAAATTAGTAATAGCATCAATATGCTCAAATCATATACATAGAGTTTCGAAAATGTACGAACACATCTTTGTCAGAATAATGATTACATGCCATATCTCTAGTCAAAAACATTTTAATGCATAATATACTTTAAAACAATCTCATGACTTACCAAATGCCCATATGACTTATCCCTTACCTGAAAGCAGAGGAACCGAGAGCCTAAAGTCGAAGGAGTTTTGACTTGGATACTGGTAACACCTAAACCAAATATCAAAGCTTATTACTATCTATAATTCCTTATCATAAACTTCACATTCACCTCAAAGCCTATCTCTTAGAATCAAGGAAGTCCTAATCCCACCTCAAATAGGTTCTCACAAATACAAAATACATTCATCAAACAACATGATGTAATAATCATAGAGAAACCAATTCATAAAATTTATATATGATTCTAACATGCCAAAGAATGAGCATATTAAATTATAGCTCAAAACATTCACCCTAACTTTAGAATTAAATCCTCAAAATTAGGCATGTCCCTTACTGTTCACTGTTCTATTCCAGCAGCATATGCCCCATTTGTAAAATACAAACGGGCTGTCCAAACACATCCAATTGTCATGAAATTTTATATAAATACTCCCCTGTATGTTCATTATAAACCATAAAAATTTCGGAGTCAAAGAATAAACCCATGATTTACTAAAAATCACACAAGACAGCATACTCCAATCTGCCCTGACAGAATTTCATGCAACTTATAAATTAAACCATTATTTTTATATTAATCCAGATGCTGTGAGACCAACTCAATAATAACCACAAGGGTCTTAGGTTTCATAGAATTATCCCTAGCATCCAAATTCACTATATACAATTTAATACATAATTTTCTTGTAGTAGACATCAAATCTGTCACAGAGACAGCTTCAGTACATATTCTTACAAAATCATCAACAAATAGCAATAGGTCTTAATTTCATTTGGGTATTTTTATACCTATAGTATACATATTAAAATATGTTAATAAGCATTCAATTGATCAAAATATCATCAAACCTTCAATCACTAAAACAGAATCATAATTCAGCCTATAAAATCAGGATAGAAGATAAAGAAATAGAAATAAACAAATGAAGGTTTGATTACTTACCCACAAACTTGGAAGCTGAAATTTTAGTGTTAAACCTTTAATTTCTTCTTTAGAGAGGGATATTTTGTTTTGGTGAGGGAGAGAAGGCAGCTGTGTAAGAAGGGGAGAAGAAGAAAACAAGAAGAAGGAAAGATGAATAGAGAAAGAAGAAAAGGAGCTGCTGGACTTTCTGGTCTGAGGCAGCCAGCAAAATAGGATAAGAAGGAGACTTTTGGGGCACAAAAGAAGATAAGAAATGTAGACAAATTGGGGTGGAATACGTGGGATGCTAGGAAGAAAATCATACCCACTTTTCAACTTTCTTGCATTCACACTTTTATATATATATATTCTTTGCATTCACACTTATTTTTTTTCTTTGCATTCACACTCATTTACAAAGAACAATATCACTTTACACACACACACACACACACACACCCATATATATATATATATATATATATATATCCTTACCTTTATAAAGTTATATTCATCACATTAAAAGAGCATATATGTTCTATAATATCTCATGCATCATACATAGTTAAAACACCAACAACTATATATATATATATATATATCTCATAACTTAACCACTTAATATAGTTTTGCACATACTAAATATATATTTATAATACAAATAGCCATTTCAATTATTTATAATCTTTACAATTCTCATTCAATGGCATTATAAAATAATATGCTTATTAAATACTCTTATATTAATTTTTGTAAGTAAGTGGCTTAAAATATTAATAATACTTAACCACTTAAACACATAGTTTAATTATAAAAATTGGGTCGGGATGTTACAACTGGTATATCTCTCTACATATCAATTTAGTTTCCTCTCTGTCCCTACTAGTCTCACACCACAAAGAGACAAATCTCATCAATAAAATGAGTACTAAATTCCAATTCCAATTCTAATTCCTATTCCTACAACTGTGAGACCCCCTAACTAAAGACCTAACACCATTTCGACAATACACTAAAATTATAAGTTGTGATTGAAGCAATGTCATTCTCAAGTTTTGGATAAGCCTACCACCTAAGTTGCACTGACACGAACATGGGTACAGATATGACGCGGGTACGGATACGGAGGTACTGCAATTTTTTAAAAATAAGAGTACAACATGGCGTAGGTACGACAATTAAATAATTAATTAAATTTTATATTTAGGCATATTTTTTAATATTTTTAGACATAAAATACGTTTATGTCTAGAGAAAGAAGGGACGGAGGGCAAGGTAATTGCAAGGTTTTCAGACTTGGACAGTTCATTGAACCGTAAAAAGAAGAGGTTCAAGGTTTTTGAGGTCAAACCGGGGTCAAACCGTGATGACGTCATAATTAATTAAAGCCTAAATATAGATATTAAATTTATAAAACTAGCAAAATTGACTAATATATCTATATATGTGAGAGAAATTTAATGATTTTCAAGCATATATTTAATAATTAAATAAGAAAGTTAATAAAATAAAACAATAACCATGAAAACATTAAAATTTATGATTAATTTTTGAAGTAAAGTTGAATATTTTTGAAGGATTTTAATTATAATTTTTTTTATTCCTTGTAAGAAATGGATAATTTAATTAAGTAGAATAAATTTGATTTAAGTTGTTTTTATAAAAAAAAAATTAAAAAAATTTTATAAAAAATTGCTAAGGAGTTGGACCACACGGTTCTTGCCACCGGTTCGTGTGATCCAACCCTAGTTTTAGGGGTTCATGGAATTGCCACATATGCCGATTCTCTATGCTTAAAAAATCGGATTTCAATCCGGTTTCCAGTTTTCACGGTCTGACCTCCCGGTTCGATCTGGGTCTGAAAACCTTGGGTAACTGTGGTATTAGATTTTTTTTCTTTTAAAAAAAAATTGTAAATATTAATTAAAAGTTGTTAAGAGTTAAGATATTTGTCTTAGCACGTCGGGCAAGGTGATAAAAAGGAATGGCTGAAACTTGTCTACCTTTCCAATGTAATCATGTGGAGGGGCTTTGAAAACACAAATTAAAAAAGCATACAAAAACTAAAAGAGAGTGGAGACAGACAAAAGGAAAGGGAAATGGGAAAAAGAAGAAAGAAGAAGGAGAAACAGCAGCAGAAGATGAAGGCGTGGCACGCAACTTCTGTGGGCAACCTGCTACTTCAAGTACTTGGTGTAGCCCTGCTTAGTTGTCTTTCTTCTTCCCTGTTTATTATTATTTTTTTCCTACCAATCCTTTGGTTCTAGATCTGAAAAAAGTCCAAAGCGTATGCTGAAAAAAAGACCATGAGAACCGTTCACGGTTTTGAGAACCGTTCACGGTTTTAAAAACCGTGCGGTTTTGAGAACCGTTCACGGTTTTAAAAACCGTGCGGTTTTGTTTGTTTGTTTGTTTGTTTTTTTCACTGCTAGCATGTCCACGCCGTGTTGGCACTACAACGGCGCCTAGTTGGAGAAGCAAAAAAAAAAAAAAAAAAAAAAAAAAAACAAAAAAACCTACAAAAACAAAAAAAAAAAAACAAAAAACAAAAAACACTACTCGAACACCGGAGTTTGGCGAGTCTTACTGGTATCGTGTCGGACATTGGTACTTTGCCAAAAATGGTGTGTCGGTGCAACCTAGCCTACCACTAATACTACTTTTATTATGGATTAATCTCAACAGACCATAACAATAGTCTTGGGAAAAGATTTGAAAAATTTTATCACAAAACTCATTAATTTGATCTTTCAATAGTAAAGCAAATCCAAAGAGAATATACACATAAATCAGTAAAACTCTCCTTGTTCATTACGCAAACCACTCAAGAAACAAACTCAATATTACCATGTTAACATAAAACTGCTCAATTTATTCCGTGCTTTTGAATCTCATTAATGTGGCTAAGATTTACTGAGGGTTGGGTGGGCGGCTATTGGCAGCAGAGACACTTGAGCCAAATTTAAGCAGCTCTTTGCTGGTGTCATCCTTGTGAACGACCACCTCAATGAAGCACAGGTTGTCCTTCTTATCCCCTGTTGCTGTTTCAATTGCTTCAATCAGCTCCTCCTCGCAATGGACCTGAAAACAATGAATGTACAAAATAATAGTATTATCAGTGTTTCTAAGCATTGGTATTGATGCACTAGAGGGTATGCACCATGTTAAACAACTCACCTTGGTTGTCCAGCACTTGCCCTCGCCATTGTGGAGTGCATCAACCAACCCAGTGTAGTTCCAGTTCTTAATCACGTTGTAAGGCCCGTCATGGATTACAGCTTCAGTGGTGTATTCACCATTGTTTATCAGGAAGATGATGGACCTTTGCCCATATGTAATCATTGTTGATACATCTTGTGCAGTGACCTGTGAGGCAATAAAAAACACATCAAGATTTTACGAATCAAAGTCCCGGGTGAAATCTTGGCAGTTTTCGTATGTTGGAAAGAATTAATATATAGATTTAGGTAAGATACAGCAATCCATGTATGACATTTGAAACATTGACATACAATGTCATTCTGGAATTTTGCAAGAATTTTTCATGACAATATTGATTCAAGATTAAGTTAAAAAGAATCAATTAACAATTTGGATGTGGTCCACAAGGTTCTTAGTTGCCTACATTGTAACCAGAAAAAAAAAAATTGCTACAGACAAATAGGAACAAGGCAAACCTGGAAGCTCCCATCACCAATGCAAGCAATCACTCGCTTCTCAGGCACAGCCTGTGCATAGCCAAGAGTCGCACCAACTGACCAACCAATTGATCCATATTGCATTTGGAACTCATATCTGCAAGCCAATCAAAACTTTGAATTAATACTAAAAGCTCCAACTTAGAAACAAACATCAAATACTATATGCTCTCCACCACTTACCCGCAGCCCTGTGGCAATTTCAGCTTCTGGCAGTTAAACCATGAGTCCCCTGTCTCAGCAATCACAGCAGTCGCACTAGACAGCAAGTTCTGTATATGCTGAAACAGAACATTAACCCTCAAAGGTTCTTTTGGTGCAGACTTCAAAGGATGCCCCTCAGGAACAAAGATCCTATGATAGTTCTCATAAGCAGTTGTATTACACTTGAGCCGCTTGCCAAGTGCTCTGAGGAAATCCTTCATCAAAATACACCCAAATGCAGGTCCATTCCCGATCACAACATGGTTAGGTTGCACAATGATTGCCTTCTCTTTCTTGAGAAGCAATGAGTACCCAACAGTGGTAAAGTCATTGAATATAGGTCCAGCAAACAAATAAGCATCTGCAGACTCCACAGTCTCTGCGCAAAATGGAGTGCTGACAGCACCCCAATAAGTCCCAATGAAATGTTGGTGGTGCTCAGGCACAAGCCCTTTCGCTGATGGCATCACAGCAAGGGGATAACCACAAGCATCAGCTAGTTCAACAAATGCATCGGTTGCATTTGCAACTCTCAGTTTAGGACCCCCCACCAAAACTGGTTTTACAGCCTCGTCCAAAAACTCCGCTGCTGCCTTCAATGCAGCCTCTAATCCCATCTGATTACTCAATCTTTATCCTCCCAAAACACAAAAAACCCAATAAGTAAATCTCATAATAGTACAACCAGAATCACGGGCTCTACAAAAAGATGGTTTTGAAAACATGATTTTTAAAAACGCAATTTAAGCATTTGGTAAAATCTATAAAATTTACGTTTGCTTTAAAAACTGCAATACAAAAACGAAGTTGAAAATACATAATTTGCAATTTGAAGATGCATTTCTTCTAACTTCGATTTTAAGAACACAAAAATATGCCAGTTTTTTTGTGTGTTTTCATTTAAGATCACTCTTTTTCTCCACGAAATAGTAATGTTAAGTAGAATCTCCTATTTGGTAACATGGTTTCAACAATACCTTTTCAAATATAGTTTTTTAGGGCATGTTTGGTAGACTGTAATAGGCATTGTAATGTAATAATTATTTTTATAGTTTAGTTATTTTTTAATTTGGTTATGTTTTTATTACAATGAATAATCATTCCTTATGAATAGCTATTCTTCAAAATGAGGAATAACTATTCCTCTTTAAAATATTGTATTAGCTATTAAACTTAATATATTTCTAAGTAAACAAACTTTCCATATACATCTAACAATTATAAAAATAAAAAATCATAAAAAATAACACATATCTCTCTTAAATTTAAAAATAACAATTTTTAAGGAAATATAATTGTATGAGTAAGAAATTTATAAAATAAATATTAAGTTTTATTTTAATGTTATAACTCACAACCAAACTAATAAATAGGTTTAGTTATTACATTACAACACATTTTATTCCTAGTAATAAATATTACAATTCCTGTTGTAAATAATAAATGGTCCGGTCATCTATTTTGGGAAAGTTTTTATGGGGAATTGAAAAAGCTGTCAAAATAACTAATTATTTTTTTATTTTTCCATAAAATTTTTTCTAAAATGGTTTACTAATATGTGTCCTAAGGGCACACGTTAGTAAATTTCATAATAAAAAATAAAAAGTCCAAAATTTTACCTGGGACTTAACGAAAATGGGGTAGGTTCACGACTAAACGTCGGATGAGGAATCCCAGCCAAGTTACAGCTTATACTAACATAAACAGGCTTGCTTTCCTTCAATGAAGTCGAAATCGCAGTATCAATCAACTCATGTGCATCTTCCAAATTATTCACCACAGCCTACAACAACAAATTTAAGCAAAAAGATCACAACTATTGGAGCATTTTAATATTAGTTAATTAAAATAAATTTATATGACAATATAAATGTAAAGATGTAGGAGTTAATATGGAAGATAAGGAGTTAGTGGAATGTTTAATCCCACATTAAAAATGAGAGAGACTCTTTTATTCTTTTTAATTGTGGTGATTAATGAATTAATATATATATATATATATAGATACATGCCCAAGAGAGAGGTGAAGGGAAGAGGCCAATAATTTCTATGATTATTAGTCGCAAACCTGCACATGATAAATTTTTAAGGTTTTTTTTTTTTTTGAGAAAGAGATAAATTTTTAAGGTGATCTCATCAAATTTATTTTTTTAAAATTTAGACTAATTTAATAAAGAGTAATGTATTTGATAATCATATTTTCATTTATTATAGAAACAATAAAAAAAAATGTAATATATATAATTTATTTCATACCTGAATGAAAACAATACAAATTTTTTTATAGGAATTCAAAAGGCAAGTTAGTGAAAATATTCACTTTTAAAAAATTTATTTATAATATTTTGTGTAACATTAAAAAGTAAGTAATTTTTTATTTATTTATAGTTTTAAAAAAACTTTCTCAAACCCTTTTTTTTTACCCTTATATCCAAAACACCAGAAAAAGTATCTAAAAAATTAATAAAACCAAACAATTATTGACTGGACCAATTAGGAAATATATTTGTTGTTGATAATCTATTGAGGTTATTATCTTTGTGGAAATTACAAATTCGTCCACCAACAAAGATTATTAAATAAAAAATTATTAGCAAAGTCTTAGTGTAGGAACTGGATTTAGAAGCCGAAGCCCACTGAGAATAGTGGTACTTTGTACCTCAACCCAAGCCTAAACAGTAGAGTTGTTATGTGTAGAGGTGCGAAGACAATTACAATTTAGTCGCAAGCTAAGCCTAAGGAAGTAGTCTTCAAATACAGAGGAACAAATCTGGTAGTTGATGTTAAGAAAAGTTATCCTCGGTCACTTCTAAGGAAGAGTTCTTATATAGATCTTGCTTAGGATTTTATCAAGTTATACACTATTTACCTTTCTATTATTGTTTCTTTTTTAAAAAAATAAAAATAAATTACTATAGGGCTTCTTTCCTCTTATATATCATCCTTTTTAGGATCCTGGCCCTCTACTTGTATGCCTCAAAACTTTTCCCTGGATACTTGTCCTATCAAGACTCTGTTGAAGGTGGTAAAAGAGGTTGCTAGTTGTGAAGTCATTGTTCAAGGGCCACTTCTTCATTAATACAGCTGATAAGGTTGTTACAGAGCATTCAATGCAAGGGTGGAAGGTATTTCCTCTCAAGAAGCTTCCTCCCACCATACGGATCCTCATTTACAGCTCCATTCTTCCCAGTCAGACGCTCATAAAATGCTAAGTCTCTTCCCCATCCTCTTCGCGGGTAGGCCAACTCCTCGGGTCAGATGCGCTTTTATAAATGATTTGATGCGTGACACCCTACCTCTTATTCTACTCGGTCCTCAAACACCCCACACTTAGAATTAAGTTTCTATATGTGCATCGTTGTAAAATAATAATAATAATAATAATAATAATAATGAATTATTTTCTTTTGACCAACCTTTGATTTCTTTGAATAAGTTGTATGATAAAGTACTTCTAATACAACGATTAAGAGTACTTTTTCTATAAAATCTACAAATTTTTCCACCTAAAAGGATTAAAAAATAAACAAAATTTTGCAAAGTCTCATAGTTTAACATTTAAATGGATCACTAAAAAAAATCAAATTCTAACTTGCAAAACAACTAATTATTAACCCAAATCAAATCAAAAACCAATGGGATAAAGAAAAAGAACTTGTGATCAAGAATTAGAATACCAAAATACCTAAATATGCATAAAAGTCTATACAAATTTATCAAAAAGAGAAACAAATGTAATGTGACAATTAGATCAACAATAACAAAAATAACCATTAGTGGAAAAAATAAGTGCTTGAAACAATAATAAAAATCCACTGAAAGAGAAACAAAATTGGAGAGAGAGAGAGAGAGAGAGAGTATTGACCTCTTTTGTTGTGGACAACTTGGAAGGAATAGAGGAGGGGTGGAAATGAAATAATAAGAAACTTATATAAAAATTAAGAAGGAAGAGGAGTGGTGGAAGTAAATGAAAGGTTGAACAAAGTCAAACTATAGAATTTAAGAAAATATAAATAATAAAATTTAAAAATTTATAGAGGGAATCAAATGTAAAATTTTAAAAAACAAAGATTGGAGGAGATGAAAGATTGAATTAAGAAGACAATAGTTGAAGAAGATGAAAACTTGAACAAAATAAAAATTGCAAAAAAATAAAATAAAATAATAATAATAATAATAATAATAATAATAAAGGATGTTAAAGATGTGTTGCAAAAAGAGTTTTGTAAACATTCTTTACATGCCTCAAAAAATAAAAATAAAAATAAAAATGCTATTTGTTATATTAGGAAATGGGAACAAATCTTAAAGAATATAATAGATCATAATTAATTTGACTCACCAAATAGAAATATAACTCATTTTTCAGCAGAGTAAATCTTAAAATTTACTCTACTTTCATTGTATTTTTTTTTTCCCAGCGGGTCACTTAAAATACAAGAGAAAGTCAAGTATCTTTGCAATAGTACCACTAAAACATCAACAAAAGACCAAATTCAGAAGTATCTCTTCCGCATGAAAATATTTTATTTATTAATATATGTTATTCACACAACTTGCTGATTAAGAAAAATCAAACAACAAACAAAACAAATTAGAGACAGAATTAAAATTTTTAATAACCAACTATATTGATAAAAACTAAATTAAAATTATATATATAGACTTTTTTTCTTTATTGCATCACAAGCAATGAAAAATAAGAGAATAAATGGGTTAAAAAAAAGTGGAAGGAATCAAAAGAAGTGCTATGGAAACTACCAAAACTAAAAATACACCATTATCACATTCACAATTATATGGAGGTAAAGAAAATTAAATTAATTTTAAAAAATGAAAATTATTTTAATTAAACAAAAGATAATCATAACATGCATTAACATTCAAGAAGGAACGGTGGATGGCTCACTCTAAATAATGTGAAAATCCTGGTGGAATTTAGTTAAGAATAATTCAAAAGTATTGTAATTGAAGGAATTTTTCCTTAAGAAGATTGATATTATAAGCTTCTTTGTAAACAATGTCTTTTGTGTAGCCTTACTTTCTAGGAAAGCACATACACTTCATTTAGGGTATCATACCCTTGTCGTACTATAAATTTTCAAAAACTTATTTGCATATAAAGATGCTTTATTTTTACTTGGGAGTTGCTCTGATTATATTGGCAACTCATTGGTCATCATCATAAAAGGTAGAATTTAATAGTAATTTATTCTTAGATATATGAATCATACATCATTTGGGGTCCCTCCTCATAAATGTTAAAATATAAATCTTTGTAACCAAAAAATAAAGAGCATAATGATTAGGGATATTTAAGGATTACTTTGTGGTTTAGTAACTGTTGATGGGAAAAAAGAAAAAGAAAAATAAAAATAATGTTACTCTAGGAAGATAGATTTAATGAGGAGAGATTTGAGGAGGCCATTTTGCATTTAATTATTAATGTAGTGGTTTTATGAGAAAAAAAGAAAAAAAGAAAAAAAGAAAAAAAAAAAAAACTCATTATATAATATTACAGCCAGCCCATCAAGTTAAATGACATGGAATATTAAAGATTTAAATTGAAGTAGATAATATGTAGAGAGAGAGATATATATATATATATATATATTATGATACAACTTATAATTCTGCCAAAAAAATTTGAAAAGATTTTCAAAGAAAGTATGATACCAAGGAGGCTGATGCAAAGAAATATGCTACTAGTAGATTTTTTTTCATTACCAAATGGTGGATGGAAAATCAGTGGTGGATCAGGCACAAGACATCCAGATGATTGTGGTAGAATTGAAATCCAAAAGCATAAAGATTGAAGATAATTTGGTGGTAACTGGTATAGTTGATAAACTACCACAATCTTAGAGGAAGTTCCAAAAGACTTTGCGGCACAAACAAAAGGAGACATCTTTGGAGACTTTGATCACACATATCCGTGTGGAGGAGGAGGCTAAAGGACAAGATGCACTCATGATAGAAGAGAACAATGGTTATTCCCCCCTAAAAGTAAACCTTATTTCTACCAATAATAATTTGCCCAAAAACCATTTTCCAAGAAATAGTCAATTAAGGCCTAAAAAGAGAGTTGTCAAAAATAATAATCGACCTTAAGGAAGGGGAAACCAAAATAAAAATGACAATAAGAACCAAGGACCCCTTTCACAAGATAAATTTAGTAGTTCTTGTTTTTTCTGTGGCAAGAGTGGGTATATTACTCAATTTTGCAAATTTTGAAAATGTGAATCTATTCCGCAAGCTAACATGACCAAAGAGCCTTTAGTGGCAATGATTACAGACATCAATATGGTGCAATATATTGAAGGGTGGTGGGCAGATTCTGGTGTTATTAGGCATGTCTGCTATGACAAAGATTGGTTCAAGTTGTACACTCCCTTTGAAGAAGAAAAAATAATTATGTTTGGTGACTCTAGCAAAACCAAGGTTCTTGGGAGTGGCCAGATTGATTTGAAATTCACTTTTGGATGTGTGCTAACATTGAAAGATGTGCTTTACACTCTGTCTATGAGGAAGAATTTGATATCAACTTTTTGCTTAACAAGGCTAGCTTCAAGTAGACTATGGAATTTGATAATTATGTAATCACTAAAAATGGACTATTTGTGGGCAAGGGTTATGCTTGTGATGGAATGTTTAAGATAAATGTTGAGAATAATAAAGCATCTACTAGTTCAGTTTATATGCTTTCTTCTATTAGTTTTTGGCATGCTCATTTGTGTTATATAAATAGTAGATATATGGGAATTATAAGTAGTTTAGGATTAATTCATAGATTGTCAATATATTTTTTAAAATGTGAAACTTGTAGTCAAGCTAAGATTACAAAAAGTGTTGTAAGAAGTACTAATTACTTGAGTTAATTCACTTTGATTTATGAGATTTGAGAGAATTTTAACTCGTGGAGGAAATAGATATATTATCACTTTTAGTGATGATTTCTCAAAATATATAATTGTTTATTATTGAAAAATAAAAGTGATGCTTTTGAAAAATTTCAAGATTTTTTAAAAGAAGTTGAAAATCAATTCAATAGAAAAATAAAAAGAATAAGAAGTGATAGAGGCTGTGAGTATGAATCAAGTGCATTCAACTCATTTGTTCAGTCTTTGAGAATCAACTCATTTGTTTGTTCTGAAAGAAAAAAATAAAACTCTAATTGAGTTAACAAATGTCATGTTAATTGAATATGATGCACCTTTGCATTTTTGAGTAAAGCTATTTTAACTACATGTCTTGTTTTAAATAGGGTGCACCATAAAAAATCACATACCACACCTTTTGAGATGTGGAAAGACATAAGCCAAATTTGGGATATTTGATAGGATGGGGTTGTCTTGCATAGGCTTATGGACCCTAAAACACCTAAATTAGGTATAAAAGCAACTACATGTGCTTTTCTTGGTTACGCGATTAATAGTGCAGCTTATAGATTTTTTGATCTTGAAAGCAAAATAATTTTTGAATATGGAGACGCAATTTTTCATGAAGAAAAATTTAAAATTTGGATTGAAAAATAATGGGGGTGAAGAAAATATTTTGTTACAACCTAGTTCTTCAATTTCTCATTTACAAAATCAAGAAAATTTTGAAATGGAACCTAGAAGGGGTAAAAAAGCTAGAGTTGAAAATGATTTTAGTCCTAATTATTATGTTTTTAACATTAAGGAAAATCGCCAAAATTTAAAAGAAGCTTTAACATCACCTGATGCTATATTTTGGAAAGAGGCTGTAAATGATGAAATAGAATCTCTAATTTTTAATAGAACTTGGAAATTAGTAAACCTTTCACTGAGTTGTAAAACAATAGGCTGTAAATGGGCCTTTAGAAAAAAGTTAAACTGGATGGATCAATAAATATGTTTAAAGCTAGACTTGTTGCAAAAGGCTTTAAACAAAAAGCTAATATTGATTTCTTTGATAAATTTTCTTCGGTAACAAGAATTATGTCTACTAGATTGTTAATTGCTATTGCTGCAATTTTTTATTTGAAAATTTATCAAATGGGTGTAAAAACTACTTTTCTAAATGGGGACCTAGAGGAAGAGATTTATAAACCTGAAGGCTTTGTAGAGCTTGGACAAGACAGGCACCTAAACAATGGCATGAAAAGTTTGATTCATGCATGATTGATAATGGTTATAAATCAAATGAATATGATAAATGTATTTATTCTAAATCATAGAATAATTTGCATGTTATTATTAGCATCTATGTGGACGATATGTTGATTTTTAGCTCAAATATGCATGTTATAAATGAGACAAAAAAATATGCTTAAAAGCCATTTTGATATGAAAAATCTTGGTGAGACTAATTTTATTTTGGGCATGAAAATTACAAAAACATGTGATAAAATATTTCTTAATCAATCACATTATGTTGAGAAAATTTTGAGAAAATAGTTTTCATGATCACAAAAGTGTAGCTACTCCTTTTGATTCTTGTGTTCATTCATTTCTTGGAATAATGATGTTGAGACTTTTAATCAAAATGATTATGCTAGCATCATTGGTAGTTTGAGTTATGTTACTGATTGTAGTGGATCTGACATTGCATATGCAATAGGAGTGCTCAGCAAATTTACTAGCAAGCCTAGTAGAGATTATTGGTTAACTATTGAGTGAGTCATGAGATATTTAATTGATGCCAAAAGTTATGGCTTATTTTATAAAAAGTACCCTGCTGTGATTGAAGCTTTTAGTGATGCCAATTGGAATAATTTGTCAGGTGATTCTCTCTCTACCACTAGTTATATTTTTAATTTAGGTAATAGTGCTGTTTGTTGGAAATCTAAAAAGCAAACAATAATTGCTAATTCAACAATAGAAGCTAAATTAATAGCCTTTGCTTCGGCTAGTGAAGAGGCAAATTGGCTGAAAGATTTGTTACATGAAATTCCACTTTGGGAAAAACGAATTCCATCTATATTAATTCATTGTGATAGCATTGTCATAATTGGTAAAGTTAAAAACCATTATTACAATTGTAAATCTAGACCTATAAGAAGAAAGCACAGTACCATGCAATCTTATTTGAGTAGTTGCATCATAATTGTGAATTATGTTAAATCTAACGATAATCTTGTAGATCCATTTACTAAGACCTTGGCAAAAGATAGGTTTTGGAATACATCGAGGGGGATGAGACTTAAGTCTATAAATTCATGAGCCATGTATGAGGATACCCAACCTAAGGACCAGAGATCCTGAGAATTGGGTTCAATGGGAAAAATGAATCATATGATGGTCATAAGAAATGTACTATCTATTTCTTTAATTATTTATTTTGTAAATAATTTTGTAATTGTTCATCCCTATGATGTAAGTGCATGTATCCTGTAATGTTGGAAAGGTTGACTAAAAAACTTTTAATGAAATTTGTAGTCGTATAAGTGGAGTGTCAGAATTACAAGAGCACTCTTGACAAAATTTCACCTGTGAGTGTGGAGCTGAGGTCACTCCTTATGAGATTTGGACTTAATCTCAAATACACTTATGAAACTGAGATAAGCATGCCACTGTAAAGTGCTAGTTATCAAAGCTCATGTCAACACTTGGGTTGTTATATGCAAGCAGTGAAACTTAATTTCTCCAAAGCAATCCTAATTTAAGTCGAAGACTGTTAGGTTCTAAAAGTTTAAAACAACTGGCAAACCGTGAACACAAACTTGTCTAGATATAGATCCTAAAGTCTATAAGTATTATTAGACAATGCTCAAGGTGATACAAGTCAAGATTCGAGAATATACAAGCTGCAAAAAGAAGAGTTCAGAAACTGCCTGGTTCGACCGATTGAGAAACAGGCTCGACTAATCGAAACACGGGTCTACTTTAAGTCGGCCCAACAGCAGTTCAAGTCCATTAAGGATTAGAGTTTCAGATCTACTTCTTCTGGTATAAAAAATGAAATCCTAAGCACATTTTTATAAGGCTTTTCAGAGAGAGAAGAATGTGCCTCTTTTGTATCTAGGGTTTTATACCCAAAAATCTCTCTCATATCTTCTATCGGTGTTATTCCTTGAAAAATCTCAAGATCTGGTGATGTAGAAGTTGCTGCCTTCTCTAGTCATCAAAGGTGTTGACGATCTGAACCTTCAAGGGTGATCTTGGAGTCACAAACAAAAGAGTTTGTGTTGCTAAACCTTTGAGTAAAGTCTCAAAGTCACAAGTGTGGGTGCTTGTGTTGCAAATCCGTGGATTCGGAGCTTGCATGTGGTCATATTAATAAGTTCTACATGTGGTAGCAATAGGATGTTAGTGGTCTAAGTCTTATTGTAAACTTCAATTTTTTCTAGTGAATTTGCTTTTACCTTGAGGATAGCTAGGTTAAATCCTCCGAAGGTTTTTTACCAGTTTGGTTTTCCTGGGTGATCATATCATTGTGTTCTTTATTTTCCGCTGCTTTACATGATATGACTTTATTGTTTTAGTCTAGATCTTAATAATAAACCTAAGTATTCACTTGGTTAATTAATTAGATTAAACAATCTAGTTTTCAGGGATCTAAAAACCTAACAGAGACTACTACAACTCTGGAGTTGAAATCGTTGTTTTACTAAGTGAAGGTTCAATGCAAAGCACACCTTCATGATGCATAATGACCCGTCTTTGCCTGGTAATCTCTTTTTAACTAAAAATTTTAATATTAAAATGAGTAGGGGATTGTTGGAGCATTTTAATATTATTTAATTAAAATAAATTTACATGACAATATAAATGTAAAGATGTGTGAGTTAATATAAAAGATAAGGAATTAGCGGAATGTTTAATCTCACGTTGAAAATGAGAGACACTCTTTTATTCCTTTTAATCTATATATATATATATATATATAAACTGAAACCTTTGCCAGCACCACAATTTTCCACATCAGCACAACACAATATTTAAAAAATAAAAAATTAAATCAAAAACACTATTTTCAAAACCCAATACTTATCTCTTCCCCTTTTTTTTTTTTTGGATAAAATTCGATACTTATCTTTAAAAATAAACAAAACCCGATAGACACAAACACAAACTCAACACGTAGGTTTACTCTTCTCTCTTCATGCTGCCCCTCATTCCCTTCTCTTTGGCTTAAACACAAAGCATCCCTCTTCTCTTAGTCTCGCTCTCTCTATTCATAGCTTTTGCTAGCTGATCAAGTCTTGACATCTAAATCTTGGTACGTTTTTGTAATCCTATTTGGTTTTGGAGAACATGTTGATTTCATATGATTTTGTTTGTCTCTTTTCATATTCAAGTCAAGCTATTTTATAGATTACGAAAATTACAAAAAATATTGCTTACAGTTTTGGGTCTTATGGAATTACTAATTTTCTACTCCAATTTTGTTTTAAGCCCTTTTGTTTTGTTATGGTTTTGTAGCAATTTAATTTTGATTTTTTGTTTGCTCTGTAATGAATGTGTGTTGTTCTTTCTGTTATGCATGTTTAATTTTTGGTTTTTTTGGTTTGGTTCTGTTATGGTTTTATGGTGAGATTTAAGTTTTGTTGTAATTGGTTTTGTTATGGTTTGATGTGTTGTTGAATCCATAAATCAGACTTTGGTTCTCTACCATTTGATTTGTAAATGTGAGGTTTGGTTAGAAAATCTACAATCAACATTCAACAAAAGGGTACAGAACTTGCCACATCATTATTATTATTTTTTAAATAAAATTATATCTATATCTATATAATATATATATATTTATATTTATATTTGAGGAGAAATCATATACAGCACAATTTTTTGTTTGCTAAATGGTGGATGGTAGTAGTGGCAGAAGCCAGAAGATGTCTATCACAGTTACAACAAAAATAAAAAATAATAAAAAAAATTAAACTTAAGCTTATTAGTTATCACGTTTAAACTTATGCTTATCCCATCAAAGTATTTGCAATGTAAAAATTTGCTTTCAATGTTACTCCACCTTTTTTTTTAGATCATCTTATTCTTATCCCACCTATTGCCAAAATAAATTTAACAAAATAACTTTAAATTTTTATAACAATCCAATCTATCCAATTTTAAAGAATATTGTATTAGATAAGTTTAACCCGAACACAAAGTTTGGATTAATACATAACTCTCTCTTTTCTTATCTAATAAAGAAATTTAAAATCACTATTCTATATAAAACGAATCAGAGAGTTAAGATTAATATATAACTCTCGCTTTTCTTTTTTTTATCTAATAAAGAAAATTTTGTTTTGAAACCATCTAATAAAGAAATTTAAATCAACTAATAAAGATTTTTATTTTTTACTGAAATGATAGAACTAATAAAGAAATTTAAACTAATTACGTTCTACTAATAACTGCTAAACAAAAAAAAAAAAAAATCAGTATAAAACTATTATTGTTATAAATTATTCCCTTTACATATTAACAACTTAATAATACTTATTTTATAGGTCCTACTCTCATCTTTATTAGATAATAAAGATTGTGCCCATATCTATGTATGAAGCTATGACTTATGAGCTATTGGAATATTGGTAATAATGTTTTCATTGCCATAAAGCAACCAAGGTGTAGCCTTTATGTGTTATGTGGAATATCCTACATTTGTAATCAAAGAACATTTTTTTTTTTTTTTTTTTTTTTACTATTTGTAATAGTTATTTAACTGGTTGTCCGTGCAAAGGTGGGTTAGTGAGTTAGCGATTAGTTATGATAATTAATAAGCTAATATGTATTGATTCAGATATTAAATATTTGTTGGGCTGTTTAAAAACAATAAAACCCAACGGGATCTCAATATTTTTTACCAAAACTCAACTGGGTTTCAATCATTTTTTTTACCTGATAGCAAGTGACAGTATGAAAACACCGAAGCTCTTGACTAAAGTCAGGCAATCCAATAGTATGGTGCAAAATCCTGTTGGTTCCATAGTCATCGGAGATAGGCCCACCAGCAATGCAAATGAGAGGAAGGTTTTCACTGTAAGCACCAGCGATCGCGTTGAGCACACTGAGCCCACCGACGGTGAAAGTAACAACGCACGCGCCTACGCCACTGGACCGCGCGTAGCCGTCGGCGGCGTAGCCAGCGTTGAGTTCATTACAGCAGCCGACGTTGGTGAGACCAGGCTCGGCGATGAGGTGGTCGAGGAGAGTGAGGTTAAAGTCACCTGGGACAGAGAATATGTCGGTGACACCGATTTGAACGAGTCGACGAGCAAGATAGCGACCCAGTGTGGTGTCCGAGGGGGTGATAATGGTGGGAGAGGATGAGCTTTGGATGGTGGAGGCGGGGTCGTTTGACGGTGTGGCATAGAGATCTGTGCAGGTGGGTGGGCACGCGTCGAGTGCTCCTATTTTGGTGTCCATGTTCTGAGAGAGAATGTAAAAAATGAAGGAATGGTTTTGGTTTTGTTTAGTTTTTTTGTTTGTGTGATAGTTCTAGAACTGGAGAGAGAGAGAACAGAGGAATACTGGTATAGTGTAGGAGTGTTTTGTTTGTTTAGGAATTGGTGTGAGTGAGTAAGAGTAGTGGAAGTGAATTTATAGGGTGATTTTGATAGTGGGATTTGTTTCTAGGGGCGGTTTTGGAAGTTGGTTTGTAGTTTTAGCAAACAGTAATGTTGCCAAAAAAGAAATGTTTGCGTACTAATAATTGATTTTGAGGTTAAAAAAAAAAACTAATTTCATAATTATGTAAATGAAAATGATGCTAAACATTTTTGTTGGTGTTACATACCTTCTCTGATTTGCCTCTTTCTTGCACACGCATCTAGCCCAATATCTGAATCAATTTATATTAGCTCATTAATCACCACAATTAAAAAATAAAAAATAAAAAGTCTCTCTCTTTTTCAATATGGGATTAAACATTTTTACTAACTCTTTATCTTCCATATTAACTCCCACATTTTTACATTTATATTGTAATATAAATCCATTTTAATTAATTAATATTAAAATGCTCCAACAATCCCCCACTCATTTTAATATTAAATTTTTTTGGCTAAAGAGAGATTACCATGCAAAGATGGGTTACTATGCATCATGAAGGTGTGCTCTGCATTGAACCTTCACTTAGTAAAACTGTGATCTCAATTCTAGAATCGTAGTGGTCTCCAACTTGAATTTAGACTGCTTTGGAGAAATTGAGGGTCACTGCTTACCCATAACAACTCAGGTGTTGACATGAGTTTTTATAGCTAGCATTTTACGGCAAGGGAGTCAATACTATACTAGAAGTTGTTTCGGTTTGATTATAGGTACGAAATATTTTGGTACCAGTTGATACTGGTGTACCGTTTAAGGACTATCGCTATATACATATATATATTTATATATAAAATATTACGTTCTAACCTAACCCAACATTATAATTATAAAATTATAATAAAAATATAGATATTCAGGTACATATATAGATCTTTTTTTTTCTTTTACCTTGGATTAATTCCTAAAAAATAAAAAATATGTAGTTTCTTAATGAAAAATATATGAAAAGTAAAATATAAAAATAAAATGAAGGATTAATTCTTGAACAACAAGTGGAAATGTCATATGAGTACAATTCAATCAACTAAAAAAATAAAGAAAAAAGTTTAAGTTTTAAATTTCAAAAAGACTTATGGCTCTCATTCACATTGAAAAAGGCAAAACCCAAAGCTTTCTTCAAACTCTTAACACCCTCCCATCAACCACATGTCCTAGAAGCTCGCTTTTAGAGTCCATTTGGGAACAGCATATTTAGCTAAAATTAAAAACTCTTTGCTGAAAGTACTGTAAATAAAGCTAAAAGGTAACTGAAATAGTACAGTGAAACTTATGAATAGTATCAAAAAGTATAATGAGACTCATAAATAGTGGCAAAAATAAGCTCAATAGTAGCAAAAATAAGCTAAATAGTATTTAAAAAAAAAACTAACTTTTTAAGCCAATGTCAAACACAACTTTAAGTGTCTATTTGGCAAAAATTATTTTTGCCAATTTATTTTACTATTCAGTTTATTTTTGCTATTATTCATGGGTCTCACTGCACTTTTTGATACTATTTATGGGTCCTACTGTACTATGTCATTTAACTTTTACCTTTATGTATAGTACTTTCAACAAAAAGTTTTCAGTTTTAGCAAAATAAGCAGATTTCAAATAGACCCTTAATATATATTTTTTAACTTTTGCATTGAGAAGAGCACTGGTCAGCGTACAAAACAGTACTTTCAGCAAAAAGTTTTCAGTTTTAGTAAGAAGAAGAGAAAGAGAAGGGTGCAAGGCTAAAAGCGGTGGTGATAACATTTTCTTAGCTTTTTTCTTTTTTAGTGTTATTTTTTTTTTGGTTTTATCTTTACCATTCCGAATCAGTTTTACCAGCCAAAACACCCGACTTTCTCCGGTAAGGCCAATACAGTCTAGTATCGGTTGAAATTTGAAGCGGTATGAAACGTAAGTGTTTCTATACCGGTTCACCAATCGGTAGGATAAATACCAAAGATACTAGCCGGTACAATACGGTATTGACTTCTTTGCTTTACGACCATATGCTGATCCCAGTTTCATAAGTGTATTCGCGATCCAAATCTCATAGGGAGCGTCCCCACCCCCACACTCACATAGGTGAAATTTTGTCAAGGGTCCTCTAATTTTGACCATTGTTATGAATACCGTTTCGGACCCTGTTTCGGTTTGTCTAGTGGAACGGAATATTTCGGTACCGGATAATTTCAGTGTACCGTTTTAGGATGTTTCGGATTCCAAAAAAATAATATATATATATATATATATATAATTTCATATCCTATTACTTTTTATACTAAAAAAAAAAAACATAAAAGTTATATTTTCATACATTTATAAAATTTGTTATTTTAAGATTAATCTAATTAATTCATTTAAAATATTATTATTTTAATTAAAATACTAATTAATTTTTTTAATGCAAAGGCAAATTTGAAGTAAGCCTGGACAGTGGCTTCATAATTTGACTAAAGCACACCGCCCAAGCCAACTCTATTTACAACTTTTTATATTATTATAATTTTTCTCACCCACCATATTTCACTTTCTTCCTATTTTTAATTTGTTCTCTCTAATCCACACACGTCTACTGTATCTAACTCCTTGATATTTACACTACTCACTTTTGAATTCTATCCCATCTTTTATGAGATCTACACGTTAAAACTGACACACTATCTTACCTTTTCATGACTTTCATCTTTCTTTTTATTTTTTAACTCTCACACGCAACTTATCTCAGTTTTCCTCTCAAGTCTTTTCTCTCTTCTGTATTCTCCTCTCTCTCTCTCTCTCTCTCTCTCTGACGGATATCCAGATTTGTTAAGCATGACTGCGTGAGCCACAACATTCCTCTAGTTTTGATACTGTTATTCCTCTACAACTCATCTTATGAAGCAAAAGACTACAGTGTATTTGTGGAAAGGAACGATGGGATCGATTTTGGTCTGTTATGAAGATCCAAGACTCCCAAGTTCAACTTTCTGTGCAACAAACTCATACCGGCCGAATTTTTTATTTCGGGCGAAATTAACCGAAACAGCCCGGAACTGCCGAAACACACCGGAACAGGCCGAAATCTTACCCGAGGTGGAATAGAGGGGCTTGCCGTTCCAGTTTATTTGCCGGTACGAAATTTTCCGGCCATTCCGGCCGGAACGGAACGGTATCCATAACAATGATTTTGACACCCCACTCATATGAGCTACAAATTTCATTAAGAGATTTTTACTCAATCTCTCCACATTACGGGATAAATGCACTTACATCATAGGGATAAACAATTAAAAAATTATTTACAAAATAAATAATTAAAGAAATAACTAGTGCATTTCTTACGACTATTGTATGATTCTTTTTTTCCCATTGAACCAAATTCGTAGGATTTCTAGTCCTTGGGTTAGGTATCCTTATACATGGCTCATGAATCTATGGACTTTAGTCCCGTTCCCCTTGATGTATTCCAGACGCTATCTTTTTCCAAGGCCTTGGTAAATGGATCTACAAGATTCATTAGATTTAACACAATCTATAGTATGATGCCACAACTCAAATAAGATCTCACGGTACTATACTTTTTTCTTATAGGTCTGGATTTACCATTGTAATAACGGTTTTTAACTCTACCAATTGCAGCAATGCTATCACAATGAATTAATATAGGTGGAATGGGCTTTTACCAAAGTGGAATTTCATATAAAAAATCTCTAAGCCAATTTGCCTCTTCACTAGCCAATGCTAATGCTATTAATTCATCTTCCATTGTAGAATTAGCCATTATTGTTTGCTTTTTAGATTTCCAACAAATAGCACCACTACCTTAGGTAAAAATATAACTAGTGGTCGTGAGAGAATCACCTGACAAAGTATTTCAATCGGCATCACTAAAAGCTCCATTCACAGTAGGATATTTTTTATAAAATAAGCCATAACTTTTGGTACCAATTAAATATCTCATGACTAGCTCAATAGCTAGCCAATGATCTCTACTAGGCTTGCTAGTAAATTTGCTAAACACTCCTACTGCATATGCAATGTCAGGTCTAGTACAATCAGTAGCATAATGCAAACTACCAATGATGCTAGCATAATCCTTTTGATTAAAAATCTCATCATCACTATTCACAGGAAATAAATGAACAGTAGAATCAAAAGGAGCAGCTACACTTTTGTGATTATGAAAATTATATTTTCTCAACATAATGTGATTGATCAAGAAATATTCCATCACATTTTTTTGTAATTTATAGGCCCAACATAAAATTAGCCTCACTAAGATCTTTCATATCAAAATGGCTTTTAAGTATATTTTTTGTCTCATTTATAACATGCATATTTGAGCCAAAAATCAACATATCATCCAAATAGAAGCTAATAATAACATTTAAATTATTCCATGATTTAGAATAAATACATTTATCACATTCATTTGATTTATAACCATTTTCAATCATCCAGGAATCAAACTTTTCATGCCACTATTTAGGTGCCTGTTTTAAGTCATATAGGGATTTAGTTAGCTTACATACCTTGCTTTCTTGTCCAGGCTCTACAAAGCCTTCAGTTTGGTCCATATAAATCTCTTCCTCTAGGTCCCCATTTAGAAAAACAGTTTTTACATCCATTTGATGAATTTTCAAATCAAAAATTGCAACAATAGCAATTAACAATCTAATCGATGTAATTCTTGTTACCGGAGAAAAAGTATCAAAGAAATCAAGATAAGCTTTTTGCTTAAAACCTTTTGCAACAAGTATAGCTTTAAACTTATCTATTGATCCATCTATTTTTAACTTTTTTCTAAGGACCATTTACAACCTATGGTCTTACAACCCAGTGGAAGATCTACTAATTTTCAAGTTCTATTAGAAATTAGAGATTCTATTTCATTATTTACAGTCTCTTTCCAAAATATAGCATTAAGTGATGTTAAAGCTTCTTTTAAATTTTGGGAATTTTTCCTCAATGTGAAAAACATAAAAATCAGGACCAAAATCTTTTTCAACTCTAGCTCTTTTACTTCTTCTAGGTTCTATTTCAAAGTTTTCTTGATTTTGTAAATGAGAAGTAGAAGAACTAGGTTGTGACAAAATATTTTCTTCACCCCCACTATTTTTCAATTTAAAAGAAAATTTTTCTTCATGAAAAATTGCATCACCAGTTTCAAAAATTATTTTGTTTTCAAGATCAAAAAATCTATAGGATGTACTATTAATCGCATAACCAAGAAAAGCATAGGTAGTAGTTCTTATATCTAATTTAGGAATTTTAGGGTTAGTAAGCCTTACATGAGCAAGATAACTCTCAAATATCCCAAATTTGGCTTATGTCCTTTCTATATCTTAAAAGGTGTGGTTTGTGACTTTTTATGAGGTATCCTATTCAAAACATGACATGCAGTTAAAATAACTTCACCCAAAAAATGTAAAGGTGCACCAGATTCAATTAACATGGCATTTGTTAACTCAATCAGAGTTCTATTTTTTCCTTCTGCCACACTATTAGAAGCAAGTGAATATGGTGCAGTAGTTTCATGGATAATTCCCAAAGTCTGAACAAATAAGTTGAATGCACTTGATTCATACTTATAGCCTCTATCACTTCTTATTCTTTTTATTTTTCTACCGAATTGATTTTAAACTTTTTTTTTAAAATCTTGAAATTTTTCAAAAGCATCACTTTTTTTAAATAAATAAATAGTTGTATATTTTGAGAAATCATCAATAAAAGTGATAATATATCTATTTCCTCCACAAGTTAAAATTCCCTCAAATTCACATAAATCAGAGTGAATTAACTCAAGCAATTGGGTAAATCTTACAACACTTTTATGAGGCCTTTTGGTAATCTTAGCTTGACTACAAGTTTGACATTTTTCAAAATCTATGACAGTCTTGGAATTAATCCTAAACTACTTATAATTCCCAAATATCTACTATTTAAATGACACAAATGAGCATGCCAAAAATTAATAGAAGAAAGCACATAAATTTAACTTAGTAAATGCTTTATTATTCTTAACATTTAACTTAAACATTCCATCACAAGTATAACCCTTACCCACAAATAATCCTTTTTTAGTGATTACATAATTATCAAATTCCATTGCCTGCTTGAAGCCAGCCATGTTAAGCAAAAAGCTTGACATCAAATTCTTTCTCATGGACGAAGTGTAAAGGCTCGTTAGTTACAGTAGTCTGTAGAACAGATTCACGTTTTCAAAATTTGCAAAATCGAGCAATATGCCTACTCTTGCCACAGATAAAACAAGATTTATTAAATTGATCTTGTAAAGGGGGTCCTTGGTTCTTATTGTTATTTTTATTCAGGTTTCCCCTTCCTTAAGGTCTATTATTATCTTTGAAAACTCTCTTTTTAGGCTTCAATTGACTATTTCTAGGAAAATGATTTTTGGGCATATTATTATTGGCAAAAATAAGGTTTACGTTTGTGGTAGAATTACCATTGCTCTCTTGTGTCATGAGTGCATCTTGTCCTCTAACCTCCTCCTCCACACGGAAGCATGTGATCAAAGTCTACAAGGATGTCTCATCGTTTTTTGGCACGCCTCTTCTGCTATACTTAATGATGATGCACAAAAATAGTTAGTGAGGTGTTCATCCACACACGTGCCAACTAGGGTACCTATAGAATAAGAAAACAAAGAACCAACAAAGAGCACTAGTGGGGTGCTAGCCAAAGACCCTCCAAAGTTTAAGTCAGTGATAGGAAAATCTCCTAGAACTCAATAGCATGAGAGCTAGGAATTTTCACGCACCTTAAAAAAGAGAAGGTTTGGTGCTTATATAGTGATGTAATGTTGACCAAGATCCTTGAATGTAGGAGCTTTCCTTGTAGAGAAGATTTGGAATTAAGGCTCCAAGATCTCAAGGTTTCTCTTCCCATATAGGGAGGATATGAATGTGTAGTAGGATCTTTGGACGTGGTGTTCAAGTTATTTCCATGTAGGGGCACATGAGTGGAGAACATGTAAAGGCTTGTGGGACCCAATACACTTAACCGTCGGCATGATCATCCATCTGTCAGTACGATCATCCGTCTATTAGTATACAAGTAAAGGATGAGGTACGATTGCCCGTTGAGCACATATCCGAGCTACCTGATGGGTCTTCAGGAAGAGTGGACCACTGAACCGTTAGGATGTTGAGGATATTGAATAGGGAATTTATCTCAACAGGTCTATGGTTGGTTGGTCCCATTGGAGGAGGCATCTATCCCAACGGGTCAAAGTGAATTGATGAGTTTTATGGACGAAAATATCCCTATCACTTAATTTGTTAAAATTGACTAGAAACAAAATTTTAATAAGATTATCTAAAAAGATGTAGGAATACATATCCACGAATTTCAAAAGATAACATAATTGAATATCTAATCACATCATATCACAAGAACGAACAACTTTGTATTACAAACTCCAAAGTAATGAAAAGAAGTTTAGAAAAAATGTGACAAAATTTCAAAAATCACGTGAATTCTACATTATGTAACTTTCTTCAGTACGTAAGATACCTAACAATCTTTTTTCATATAAAAAAGAGTTGTTATGTCAGAACATTTTCATAACAAATCTTAGATAGTAGGTTATTACTAGTTCTAATTTGAATTCACAATAAAAATTACTTTTTTATCTACCAATAATGACCTACTACGTAATATTAGTGTGTAACCCCTTGCATATGAACAGGTACAATTAAAAATAATGACAATTATACGGTTCAAATTATATTTTTTTTAGAAAATGTTAAAATTATTCATGATATTAGCTTACACCATTTTTAAACCATAAATTTTTAAAATATGTAATAATCTTTCATTATATATATATATGATTTAAAATTTAATTGGATTTAGACTCTTTAGTTTTTGCACAAAATAATTCACTTGTCACAAAAATTAAAAAATTAGATGAACATGTGACGCAAAATTAGACCTCAATTGAAATCTAATTTAGAATCTAATTGGATTTAGACTTTTCGATTTTTACACTGAATAATTCACTTGGCACAAAAATTAAGAATTAAATAGGACACATGTCGCATAATTGGACTCCAATTGAAATTCATATTAGATTCTAATTTGATTTTCTCTATGCTTTGTCTTTTGATATATATATATATATATATATATATATTGATGACAATGATAAAGAAGACTTGATTCGGATCCCTGAATCAATATCTTCTTTATCATTGTCATCAATATTTAACATATTAAGTTTGCTTTTCAATTTACCAAGTTTTATTTAAAATAGTTTGATTTTCTTAGCAGAGACAACAAGACCATTACGTTTGATGATATCAAGAAATGAATACAAATGTTTCTAGTGTTCATCAATGGATTTGGAATAAACAAGGACATCATCAATGTAAACAATGGTGAAATGACTAAAAGAATTTAAGATATCTTTCATAATGTTCTAGAATTAACTAGGGACATTCTTAAGGCCAAAAGGCATAACATTTCACTCATAATGTCCAAATGGAGTGGTGAAAGCAGTCTTGTACTAATCAGTTTCATTGATTTGGACTTGCCAAAACCCAGATTTCATATCAACAATTAGCTAGAAATAAAAAGGTACCCGTGTGGTTTGCATGCACAAGTAAGCACATATACCCTACTAGCACTCAACACTTGGTGAATTTCATGTGGAGTAATACTCGGCACGAGAATGAGCTAATGATTGGGACGTGTACGTACCCTCTATGCACAAAAATATTCAAGTGGTACTCAGACCAGCCAAATTGAGTAATACTACAATAAACTCTAACTTTGCCACACAAATTGCCCATTTTCCGAGTTATAAGTTGTGAAGTCGTGGATCAACATAAACGTACCACTCATAATTCATCGCATGGGCAAATTGTAGCATAAATTGTGGGCTTCGTTTTAGTACTGTCATTATTTCAATTAATTTTGTTATTTTTCTCTACTTTTTAACCTTTTTATATCCAAATTGATTTCTATATGCATTAATAATTAAAACATATTGATAAATAAAAGAAACAGTATTTTCAATATAAAACTATAGTATGAAAAGAATGAAATAATTTTTAATGCATAGAACAATAAAACTAATATCAAAGTAAATTATTGTAACTTTAGTTCATCACCCAACAATCTCAACATATCCAAACAAAGACGAATTTAAAACATAAATCATCTAACCATAATAAAATTAATTTTATATAAAGAATCATGTAAATTTCAAAAAAAAAAAAAAAATGATATATCTAAATTTTTGAAAGTTTAATTTACACTTGATGGGCGATACATGAGGAAGGAAATATGAAATCTAATTTCCAGTTTTGATATTAGTGCTGAGAAAGAGAGAGTGGGAGAGAGAGAGAGAGAAAGAAACAGATAGACAAACAAATAAAAAAAAAATTGCTGAGAAAACAAATAAATAAATTGAATGACTAATGTTGATTATATATCATATGTGAAACTTGCTTACAAAAATTGAAATCTCAAGTCGAGATTTAGAATTTCTTCATAAAAAGTGTGCGTAAATATCAAATATGGACAGAAACAGCAAAGATCACATGGAAGTGTAATTTGGGGTGTATGTGTCATGAAATAAGAGAGTGGGCTCCATGAAATTGAATTTTCCAAGTGAAAGGACATAATTTGGTTAGATATGAAGAAAAGTTGTGGTGCGTTGGTGTGCCTGCCATCTTTTCCTTTTGACCAAACATAATTTAGGCTTTGTTTGGTTGTAACTATAACCATCTTACGATAGGACACCTCGAAGGATGGTCATATATATTTATATGGATTTTACTACACAAGTAAACCAATTTTGAAAGAAGATTATCTTGAATTGAAAAAGTTGTCAACTTTTTCAATTCTTAATAAAAATTTTCTAAAAATAGATTTGTTAATGTGTGCCACCGACCCTATTTACATAGGGTCTGGCTCCCCTCCCGTTCAAAATTCTTCAGTTTTCTCCAGTTTTCACCCGGATGAAGGACACGTGGCACATAAAACATCTGAAGGTAATGCCACATCAAAACATTATTTATCTCCATCTTACCCACCCCTTTCACTCAGCAGCAAACTCCATTCACAAACCCACCTCCCATGTACACCAATAATCTTGGCAAACAGATGGCAAGGAGCCATCGGAATGGTGCCAGAGGCGCCACCCACTAACACCCATGGTGATTGTCATCTCCTTAGAAAGGCCACTTGGTGATTGTCAATTTTCACTTTTTGCTCATCACCATCTTGCACTTTTTGGTCTCTGAGAAATCTAAGAAAAGAAATGAAATTGAAATATTGAAACTTTTATCAAAAAATGGAAATTGAAATCTTGCATATGGGTAAGTTTCTTTCCTTTCTTACACTGCTTCCTCTCCTCTTCTTCTCAAAGCCGCATAGAAGAATGTCCCAACTATGGTTGGTCCTAGCAAAGCAACCATTTCCTTTTATGAAAACAAAAAATAAAAGTACAGTAGCCGCAAAACCTTCGTAGCATTGCTATTTGTTGCCATGGGTGGTAGTGGGTGGCTTCTCTGGCACCATTCCAATGGCTCCTTGCCGTCCGTTTGCCAAGATTGTTGGTGTACATGGGAGGTGGGTTTGTGAATAGAGGTTGTTGCTGAGTGAATGGGATGGGTAAGATGGAGATAAATAATGTTTTGATGTGGCATTTTTTTGACCTTCAAATGTTTTATGTGCCACATGTCCTTCATCTGGGTAAAAACTGGAGAAAACTGAAGAATTTTGAATTGGAGGGGATCCAGACCCATTATATATTGACATGTTTGTGCTAAATATCCTTTTTACTAGCTCAAGTTCTTGGCTTCTTTCTCTCAATTCAATTGGATCCACCAAACATGGTCCCTTAAATGGTTAAAATTGACTAGAAACAAAACTTCAATAAGATTACCTATAAAGATGTAGGAATACATATCCACGAATTTCAAGAAGTAACATAATTGAATATCTAATCACATCATATCACAAGAACAAATGACATTGTGTTTCAAACTTTAAACTAATGGATAGAAGTTAAGTAAAATTATGATAAAAGTTAAAAAAAATTAGGTGAATTCTACGTTATGTGACTTGCTTTAGTACGTAAGATACCTAACAATCTTCTTTCAAATAAGAAAGAGTTGTTATGTCACAACATTTTCACAACAAATCTTAGATAACATGTTATTACTAATTTTAATTTGAATTCACAATTAAAATTACTTTTATATCTACCAATAACAACCTAATACATAATACTAGTGTGTAACCCCGTGCATATCCATAGGTATAATTAAAAATAATCACAATTATACGATTCAAATTTTTTTTTTTTAAATGTAAAAATTATTCACGATATTAGCTTACACCTTTTTTAAACCATAGATTTTTAAAATATGTAATAGTTTTTCATTTTATATATATATATATATATATATATATTTATATATTGTAAGTTCTCAGAAAATAAAGGCCCAAGCCCACAAAGAACAATGGTACATTGTCCCTCAAACCAAGCCCAAACAATAGAATTTCTTCAGAAAGTGAGAAAACACTTCAAGTGCAACTCTAAACTAAGTCCTAGTGTATGGCCAAGGAGTTTAGAGTGATAGAGAAGAGAAATTCAAGTGATGATTGAGAATAATGCCCTCCTCAGGTATGTCCGAGGATTAGTTACTTATATATGAATGTTCACGTTTTCAAAATTTGCAAAATCGAGCAATATGCCTACTCTTGCCACAGATAAAACAAGATTTATTAAATTGATCTTGTAAAGGGGGTCCTTGGTTCTTATTGTTATTTTTATTCAGGTTTCCCCTTCCTTAAGGTCTATTATTATCTTTGAAAACTCTCTTTTTAGGCTTCAATTGACTATTTCTAGGAAAATGATTTTTGGGCATATTATTATTGGCAAAAATAAGGTTTACGTTTGTGGAAGAATTACCATTGCTCTCTTGTGTCATGAGTGCATCTTGTCCTCTAACCTCCTCCTCCACACGGAAGCATGTGATCAAAGTCTACAAGGATGTCTCATCGTTTTTTGGCACGCCTCTTCTGCTATACTTAATGATGATGCACAAAAATAGTTAGTGAGGTGTTCATCCACACACGTGCCAACTAGGGTACCTATAGAATAAGAAAACAAAGAACCAACAAAGAGCACTAGTGGGGTGCTAGCCAAAGACCCTCCAAAGTTTAAGTCAGTGAAAGGAAAATCTCCTAGAACTCAATAGTATGAGAGCTAGGAATTTTCACGCACTTTAAAAAAGAGAAGGTTTGGTGCTTATATAGTGATGTAAAGTTGACCAAGATCCTTGAATGTAGGAGCTTTCCTTGTAGAGAAGATTTGGAATTAAGGCTCCAAGATTTCAAGGTTTCTCTTCCCATATAGGGAGGATATGAATGTGTAGTAGGGTCTTTGGACGTGGTGTTCAAGTTATTTCCATGTAGGGGTACATGAGTGGAGAACATGTAAAGGCTTGTGGGACCCAATACACTTAACCGTCGGTATGATCATCCATCTGTCGGTATGATCATCCGTCTGTTAGTATACAAGTAAAGGATGAGGTACGATTGCCCGTCAAGCACATATCCGAGCTACCTGATGGGTCTTCAGGAAGAGTGGACCACTGAACCGTTAGGATGTTGAGGATATTGAATAGGGAATTTATCTCAACAGGTCTGTGGTTGGTTGGTCCCATTGGAGGAGGCATCTATCCCAACGGGTCAAAGTGAATTGATGAGTTTTATGGACGAAAATATCCCTATCACTTAATTTGTTAAAATTGACCAAAAACAAAATTTTAATAAGATTATCTAAAAAGATGTAGGAATACATATCTACGAATTTCAAAAGGTAACATAATTGAATATCTAATCACATCATATCACAAGAACGAACAACTTTGTATTACAAACTCCAAACTAATGAAAAGAATTTTAGTAAAAATACGACAAAATTTCAAAAATCACGTGAATTCTACATTATGTAACTTTCTTTAGTACGTAAGATACCTAATAATCTTTTTTCATATAAAAAAGAGTTGTTATGTCAGAACATTTTCATAACAAATCTTAGATAGTAGGTTATTACTAGTTCTAATTTGAATTCACAATAAAAATTACTTTTTTATCTACCAATAATGACCTACTACGTAATATTAGTGTGTAACCCCTTGCATATGCACAGATACAATTAAAAATAATGACAATTATACAGTTCAAATTATATATTTTTTAGAAAATGTTAAAATTATTCATGATATTAGCTTACACCATTTTTAAACCATAAAATTTTAAAATATGTAATAATTTTTCATTATATATATGATTTAAAATTTAATTGGATTTAGACTCTTTAGTTTTTGCACCCAATAATTCACTTGCCACAAAAATTAAAAAATTAGATGAACATGTGACGCAAAATTAGACGTACTTACTTCTTTTTTCTTTTTCTTTTTTGAATACAAGCTATGCAAGCGTCTTTCATGGCCGAGGAGTAGGTGGACCATGCTCTGTCAAGATCTCAAGATGCAAAGGGTAAACTAGCTCACTCCGAGAAGGCCCAAGCCAAAGCTGAGAAAAAGTACAAAGAATCACTTTTTCACCTGGCTGAGGTCGAAAAAGGGCACAAGAACGCTGAGGTTGCCCTGGCAGGGTTCGAAAAGCAGGTCGAGGAGTTGTGAATTTCTCTGAAGAAAGCCAAAATGCAACTAGCCTTGGCCATTGAGCAGACCAAACTTCAACAGAAACAACTTAAGGGTAAAGATGCCAAAAAAGCGAAGGCCAAATAGCCTGTTTACGATGCTAGCATGACCAAAACTGCCCAAAGCTTGACTACCTAGCTCAGAGATGTAGCTCGGGCTTTCTGCCTAGAAGTTTGGGGCAAAGCCTTTAATACTGCCGGTATTAGTGCTGACTCTAATCTGAGGGGAACCGATAAGGTTTACTACCCTCTAGCACTTTGCATCGCTCCTAGTTCTGCCCTTCCTCCTCCCGACCTAAGTTCCACCTCCTCAACACCTAAATCCATAGCAGCACTGACTTCTACACCTTCTGCTAGTAAAGAGAAAGAACAACAAACTCCAAAGAGGTTGTAGAAGTTAAGCAACTAAAAAAGAAAAAGAAGGAAAAAGAGAAGGAGGTTGTAGCTAAGTTCTTTTTTGCTTAGCACTTGGGCTGATTTTGTAATGGGCCAGGTTTAGCTAATGCCCCTTTTCTTCTCTTTTTTCTTTCTATGCCCTTGTAATCAATTCTCGAATGAATATATCCAAGTTTGACTGCATTCTTGTGTTGCATAGACTCCAAATTCTTTATTTTGACAGTTATAACACACGTTCTATTGACCAAGGCGCATAAATCAAAGCATGTTAGACTATCTTTAAATTTAGCTTAAACCCAATAGCATAATCCACGATTTCAGATAGACTTACAACCACACTTTTGATTTGGACCGCTGATACCAAGACTTTGCCTAACACTCAATCAATTTTACATAAGGGTTAATTTACCCAAGGTTTGTGATCCGAGGAGTCGAACAAAGCCAAGGTTTTATTTAACACTTAACCAATTTTACATAAGGGTTAATTTACCCAAGGCTTGTGACCCGAGGAGTCGAACAAGGCCAAGGTGTTGTTTCACTCTTACCCAATTTTGCATAAGGGTTAATTTACCCAAGGCTTGTGACTCGAAGAGTTGAACAAGGACAAGATTTTGTTTAACACTTAACCAATTTCACATAAAGGTTAATTTACCTAAGGCCTATGACCCGAGGAGTCGAACAAAGCCAAGGCTCTGTTTAACACTTAACCAATTTCACATAAGGGTTAATTTACCCAAGGCTTGTGACCCGAGGAGTTGAATAAGGCTAAGGTTCTGTTTCACTCTTACCCAATTTTGCATAAGGGTTAATTTACCTAAGGCCTGTGACCCAAGGAGTCGAACAAAGCCAAGGTTCTGTTTAACACTTAACCAATTTCACATAAGGGTTAATTTACCCAAGGCCTATGACCCAAGGAGTCGAATAAGGCCAAGGTTCTATTTAACTCTTAACCAATTTTGCATAAAGGTTAATTTTCCCAAGACCCGTGACCCAAGGAGTCAAACAGTTCTATTTAACTCTTAACTAATTTCGCATAAGGGTTAATTTACCCAAGGCCTGTGACCCGAGGAGTTGAACAAGGCTAAGGTTCTGTTTAACTCTTAACCAATTTTGTATAAGGGTTAATTTACCCAAGGCCTGTGACTTGAGGAGTCGAACAAGGCCAAAGTTTTGTTTAACACTTAACCAATTTCACATAAGGGTTAATTTACCCAAGGCCTGTGACCCGAGGAGTCAAACAAAGCCAAGGTTCTATATAACACTTAACCAATTTCACATAAGGGTTAATTTACCTAAGGCCTGTGACTCGAGGAGTTGAACAAAGCCAAGGTTTTGTTTAACTTCATATTAGGGTTAATTTCAATGAAAAACATCCTGTAAATCGAGCATCTACCAACAAATAAATTAGAACTGAATAGAATCCATTGTATTATTAATAATAATATCTATGTAGATTATTTACATTCCATGGACGCGAAACAACATTTTCGTCTAAATCTTCTAAGTAATAGGCTTCAATTCTCACTATTGAAGTTATCATGTACGGGCCTTCCCAATTAAGACCTAACTTTCCCCAAGATGGATTCTTCGTCGTTCCCACTACTTTCCTTAAGACCAAATCTCCGAGAGCCAGTGGCCTCATCTTAACTCCCTTGTCATACCCTTGTCTAAGTTTTTGTTGATAATGTGCCATTTTAACCATGGCTACTTCTCTTCTTTCGTCAACTAACTCCAAGCTCGCTGAAAGCAAACGATCTTTTCTTTTACATTGAACTGATTAGTTTCCAAGGTTAGGAACCCTACCTCAAGAGGTATGACCGCTTCGAACCCATAAGTCATTGAGAACGGAGTCTCCCCTATTGCTCTTCAAGGTGTGGTGCGATATGTCCATAGTAAATGGGGTAACTCGTCCACCCACTTCCCTTTCACTTCATCCAGCCTTTTCTTTAGCTCAGATACTATGACTTTATTGACTGCCTCTACTTGCCCATTTCCTTGTGAATAGGCCGAAGTGGAATACCTATTTCTGATACCTAGCTCTCCACAATACCTTCTAAAAGCCTTACTATCAAATTGGAGACCATTATCCGAGATCAGTGTATAGGGAATCTTAAATCTGGTTACAATGTTCCTCCAAATGGACCTCTTTGCATTCATGTCCCTAATTTTAGAAAGTGGCTTGGCTTCCACCCATTTTGTGAAGTAGTCAGTCCCAATGAGAAGCCATCTTCGGTTTCCAACAGTCCTTGGGAATGGCCCCACTATGTCCAAGCCCCATTGAGCAAACGGCCAAGGACTGGGTAGTGGATTCAAGACCCCTACAAGTTGGTGAATATTTAGGGCATATCTTTGACACTAATCACATTTCTTGACATAATCTTGGGCAGCCTTTTGCATACCTCGCCACCAATATCCCTGGGTGAGAGCTTTATGTGAAAAAGACCTTCCCCCAATGTGACTCCCACATATCCCTTCATGGAACTCCTCCAACAAGGATTCTACAGCCTCTGGGTAAACACACAGTAAATACGATCCCAAGTGGGAGCATTTATACAATTTCTGCTCTTCGGAAAGCCAATATCACGGAGCCTTTCTCTGTATCTTCTTAGCTTCACCTTTGTCCTCGGGTAACAACCCTTCCTTTAAAAACAAAACTAAAGGATCTATCCAACTTGGCCCAACTTGTATGCTATACACTCTACTTGGTACCTGGCCATTACAACTGGGAGCTACCAAATCTTCTAAAATTATGACTTTGGGGAGGCCTAGTCCAGAAGAGGTGGCTAACATAGCCAATGAATCAGCATGGGAGTTCTGTCCTCTTAGGATTTGCCTTAGAGAGAAATTTTAAAGCAGGACTGAGCATGCCTAACTTTAATGAGATACCCTTGCATTCGCTGATCTCTAACCTCAAATTCTCCGTTGACTTGCCCGACCACCAACCATGAATCCGAATAAACTTCTACAACTTCCCCTCCAAGCTTGGCAACCATTGACATTCCAGCCAATAAAGCCTCATACTCTGCTTTGTTGTTCGTGGTCGGGAAGCCTAACCGCATGGACTTTTCTACAACTATATTCTCAGGGGATACCAGGACAATCCCCCCTCCAGAACCCTTTTGGTTGGTCATTCCATCCGTATATACTTCTCAAGCTACAAGAGAGGAGGTAGAAACCACCAAAACGCTTGGTCCTAGATTCTTATCCCCCTCTACACCCTTAGTAAACTCTGCCAACAAGTCCGCTAAAACTTGACCCTTTATAGCAGTACAAGGCATGTTCTTAATATCAAAGGCCCCAAGCATGGTCCCCCACTTAGCAATCCTTCCTGTATAGTTAGATTTTTGAAGCAGGGCTTGCAAAGGGAGTTGCGTGAGCACCACAATAGTATGTGCATGGAAATAATGATAAAGTTTCCTTGTAGCATATATAATGGCCAAAACTGTTTTTTCCAAGGGTAAATAACGAGTCTCTGCCACTTGCAAGGATTTGCTTACATAATAGACAGGCTTCTACACCCCGTTCTCTGTTTTGAGCAAAACTAGGCTTACCGCGTGATCAGTGACTGCTATATAAGCATATAGTACCTCCTCCCTCTTGGGTCGGGAAAAACAGAAGGATGCGATAGATATTGCTTCAACTCTTCAAAAGCTGCTATACATTCCTCAGTCCATTCAAAGTTTTTCCATTTGTGAAGAAGCTGGAAAAATGGCCGACACCAATCTGCTGACTAAGAAATAAACCTATTCAAGGCAATCGTCATTCCTATCAACTTTTGTACTTCTTTGGGATTTCGAGGTGGATGCAAATCTTTAATAGCTTTGATTTGGTCGGGATTAACTTCTATTCCCTGGTGTGTTATCATGTACCCTAAAAACTTTCTCGAGCCAACACCAAAAGAGCATTTGGAGGCATTAAGGCATAGCCTATGCTCCCTAAGCACTGAAAATGCATCTTCTAAGTCTTCAAGTGCTCCGAAGTCTACTTACTTTTCGCCACCATATCATCAATGTATGCCTCAACAGTCTACTCGATCTATGATTTGAACATCTGAGCACCATTCTCTAATACGTAGACCCATCATTCTTTAGGCCAAAAGGCATCACCTGATAATGGTAATTCCCAGTGGGAGTTCGGAAGGCCATCTTCTCCTGGTCAAACAGCGCCAAAGGTATTTAGTGGTACCCCTAGAAAGCATCTAAAAAACTCATCCAAGGATGCCCCACCATTGCATCCACTAGCTGATCAATTTAAGGAACAGAGAAAGGATCCTTCAGGCACACCTTGTTCAAATCCATGAAATCAACACATACGCGCCATTTCCCATTTTTCTTCTTTACTACCACAATGTTAGCCCACCATTCAGGATAAAAAGCTTCTTTGATTACCCTGGCCTGCTTAAGTTTGTTCACCTTTTCCTTTACTGTATTAGCATGCTCCTTCAAGGAGCATCGGGGTGGTTGCCTTCTTGGTACAGCCCTAGGACTTACATTCAGCTAATGACAGATAAAATCGAGATCAATCCCTGGTGCCTCATAACCACTCCATGCAAAGACATCCAAATTACCCTTCAAAAAATCTACAAGTTCCTCTTTTTCAATGGGGGACAACTAAGCCCTAACCTGAAAATACTTATCTTCATCTGAACCAATTATAACTCTTTCCAATTCTTTAAAGAGTAGCCCCTGTGATTCAATCCCAAGTCCATCCTTGGGATTGGCTAATTGCTATAGAGCTCTCTCCCTCCTAATAGGAATTTTATCTAGTGATTGTTACCCAATAGTAGCCACTAAAGACTGCCTAGCCATTGCTTGACTTCCAACCAACTCCCCAACTTGCTCCCCTATAGGATACTTGACTTTCAAATGCAAGGTAGACGACACTACCCCTATAGCATAAAGCCAGGGCCTTGCCAAAATAGTTGTATAAGGGGAATAAGCTTCAACCATAATAGAGTTAACTTGCACCACCTCGTCCCCAGCTTGTACGAGTAGCTTAATCATTCCTCGGGGGATTGTAGTTCTCCCATCAAATCCTACCAAGGGCAAATCATACTTTTCCAAATCCTCAAGCCTGAGATTTAATCCCTTATACAAATATGGATACATCATCTCAACTCCGCTTCCCTGGTCCACAAGGACACTCTTCACATCCTATCCCTCAATCCTAAGGGTCACCACTAGGGCATCATCATAGGGTTGGAAAGTCCCCACTTTGTCCACCACTGAGAAGCCCAAAGTTGGTGATGATTCAAGCTTAACCCTTTTTGATTCTCAGGCTTGATCCTCCAGCTCTGGCCTTGAAGCTACAGACATAACTCCAGAGTACGAGCCAATATCACACCTAGGTGTGGCAAAAATTATGTTGATTGTACCCAAGGCTGGCCGAGTAACAACATCCCTCTAGTACCCAGCAAGGGCCTAGTCTATCTGCCCTGCAGGCTGGTGAAAAAACTGCTTCAACTTCCTAACCTTCACCAACTAACCCAAATGGTCACATAAGGTTCTACAATCATCAATTATATGTTCCTATCCTGACGGTAGTGACAATAGAGACTTTGATTACGCTTAGACAAGTCTCCCCCATCTTATTGGGCCACTTAAAGTATGGCTCATTCTTTACTTTCTCAAGGATTTGGTAAACTAGCACCTTAAATAATAAGTTGACCATTTGTGTGCTAGCCCCTGATGACTCTCTCCAAGGTCGACTGTGATTATATCCTCCTAACTGAGGGTCTCCCTTTTCAAGGGGAAATACTTTAGCCTTACCTTTCCCCTGGGTTTGATCCTCCTCAACCTGCTTATGCTCGTCAACGTGGTCCACAAGCTGACGCATACTTTGAGCGGGTTTCATCGTCAAAGATTTCTTTAGGTCGTGTTCCATTAGAAGCCCAACCTTGAAGGTTCTAATGGCTACATTCTCAAAATCACCATCTATCTCATTAAACATTTCCCAATGCCTATTTAAGTAGGTCTTCAAAGTCTCCCCTTCCCTCATAACCATGGACAATAGGGAATCCAAGGGTCTAGGAACCCTACTGCACGTCACAAACCTCGCTCCAAATGCCGTAGTTAGTTCTTTAAAAGATCTTATTGAACCCTCCTTCAACCCATCAAACCATCTCATAGCAACAGTTTCGAGGCTGGAGGGAAATATCTTGCACATAAGGGCCTCATTCCTCGAATAGATAGCCATCCTCTGATTGAAGTGGCTCATATGTTCCACAGGGTCGGTTCTCCCATTGTAAATGGTGAACATAGGCTATGTAAAGAAATGAGGAAGCTTGGCCCTATCAATTCTCCTTGTGAAGGGTGATTTTGAAATCTCGCGAAGGGCCTTACTCATTGCATCATTCCCCATGTTCCTAGGGGATGAGCTTTCTCCTCGCCTTCTTCTATGCCTTTCTAACTAATCTAAACATGAAGATGTGGAGAAAGATTCACTGGGAGGAGTCCTTGACCTCTATCTATAAGTACGATCTCTATCTTCATCAAATCCTTCACTTGATAAGGGTGTTGAATCTCCCCTATCATGCTCCCTCCGACACAACTTTTTGCATAAATGGTCAATCTCCAACTTAAGATTCTAAGTCTCTTGCTCATGTAAAATATGACTTCCAGTTCTTGAGTGGCTCCTCTCAATACGTTCAGTACACTGCGTTTCTACTCTAATACTTAGGGTATGGTTGTGCTCTTTATCTCTCCTCCTTTCCAAGTTAACAAAATGATCCACACGCTGAGACTCAACATATTCTTCCCTATGCTATCTGGAGTTGACCATAGCTTGGAAAGAGTGAACTGCAAATGAGTTTTCCCACAAACGACACCAATTGTAAGTGCTTAGAAAATAAAGGCCCAAGCCCACAAAGAACAGTGGTACCTTGTCCCTCAAACCAAGCCCAAACAATAGAATTTCTTCAAAGAGTGAGAAAACACTTCAAGTGCAATTCTAAACTAAGTCATGGTGTATGGCCGAAGAGTTTAGAGTGATAGAGAATAGAAATTCAGGTGATGATTAAGAATAATGCTCTCCTCAAATATGTCTGAGGATTAGTTTCTTATATATGAATGTTACAAGTTCTAAACCAAGTGATACCCTATTCACTTGGTTGTTTTTCTATTTCTTATAGAAATGTCCCCTAACTCTATTTCTTATAGAAATGTCCCTTAACTTCTGGGAGGTTCCTTTCCTTTTATATCTTCCCTCCTTGTATCCTAGCCCTCCACCTATGCACCTTAAGGCATTCCTTAGGATACTTGTTCCATCAAAACTCTACTGAAGGTGTTAGAAGGGGCTACTGGCTGTGAAGTTACTGTTCAGATGTCATTTCCACATTAATTCAGCTGATATGGTTGGTATAAGGCATTCAATGTGGAGGTGAGAAGTATATCTTTCAAGAAACTTCCTTTCACATCCTTTGCCCCCAATATGATTCTTTCCCCTCTCCCTGGGACTTCATAAGTTACTAACTGCCCTGCTTCTACTTCCATCCTCGAGTTGAAAGAATCCTCAGAGCTTATTTACTCCTTTGGGTTGATTTATGCAAGCTACTCCTTGAACTATTCACCTTCGGTCCTCAGACCCCCCCCCCCCCCCCACATATATATATATGATTTAAATTTAATTGGATTTAGACTCTTTAGTTTTTGCACCCAATAATTCACTTGTTACAAAATTTAAAAAATTAGATGGACATGTGGTGCAAAATTAGACCACAATTGAAACCCAATTTAGAATCTAATTGGATTTGAACTCCAATTGAAATTCATATTAGATTCTAATTTGTTATTTTTTTCCCGCACTTTGGCTTTTAATATATATATATATATATATATATATATATATATATATTTTGATGATAGTGATAGAGAAGACTTGTTTCGAATCCTTGAATCAATATCTTCTTTATCACTATCATCAATATTTAATATATTAAGTTTGCTTTTTAGTTTACCAGACTTTTATTTGATGTAGTTTCATTTTCTTAGCAGAGACAATAAATCCATTACGTCTGATGATATCAAGAAATGAATACAAATGTTTCCACTAATCATCAATGGATTTGGAATAAAAAAGGACATCATCAATGTAAACAATGGTGAAATAAACAAGTCCTAGTTGCTAGCTTATCATCAATGTAAACAGTGGTGGAATAAACAAGGACATCTAATTTATTTCATCACTCTTCAATTTTTACACCCAATAATTCACTTGCTACAAAAATAAAAATAAAAATTAGATGGACATGTGGTGCAAAATTGAACTTTAATTGAAATCCAATTTAGAATCTAATTGGATTTCAACTTTTCGATTTTTACACTCAATAATTCACTTGGCACAAAAATTTAAAAAATTAAATAGTACACATATCACACAATTAGACTCCAATTGAAATTTAATTTAGATTCTATAGATAGATAGATTTGTTGTGAAAGTATTGTAAAAATTTGTGGACACAAAAATTTTCTATTAAAAAAAAACTATCACTTATTCAAATATCTACTTTTTTTCATTTCTTTTTACAAAACCCAACATATTTAAATTGAAAAAAATGCATGACTCGAAGAAAATTAAAACCTCAAACTCAAAGGGTGGATCAATTTTGCTTCCAAGATGAGATTTACAGTCCACCAAGAGTACCACATCAACTGTCCTCCTGGTTTAGGTGGCAATACTTTGTGGAATATTCTTTGTCAAATAATGTCATTATCTAGACATAAAGAACATAGATGCGTTCACATCATGTGTGTTTGGGTACACATTATTTGTTATCATAGGGATTATAAAATTATTATTATAGGTCCAAGCTAAAATTAATGTTTTGGGGAAACAACATTATTTGTATATATAAAATGAACAGGACTTAGGTACAGTACTTAGATGCTGTTCCTTAGGTTCTCCTTTTAAGATTCTGTCATGTGTATTTTTTTCTCATGAGATGGAAGTGTATTTTTTAATTAAGTAGCCACATGGCTGAATCTTAAAAGGGGAACCTAAAAAACAACACCTAAGGTACTGTACATAAATTTTATCAATATAAAATTATCAAGATGTTTGTATAGAGGTTTGTGGTTTGATTATTGGACTACTTGACTAGTTTCTTTCTCCGCCAGAAAGAACATGGATTTGAATTGTCCATCAATTTATTTATTATTAAGGAAAAAAATTACAAAAAAAATTGTGTGAAATAACAGGAAGTAATTTTTTATGCTGAAAGCAGTAAATAGTACAAAGATCATAAAATCAATATTATATTTTGAATAAAAACTTAAGACTACAACCTTACTCAATAAAATAAATATCATATTTTGAAAATCTAACCGTTGAATTGCATATTCTTTATGCTCTTAATACACATCAAATTTTGTGTTAATTAAATTTTATTTACTATATGATTTATAAGCTTATATTTTATGCATAATTTTAATTTAAAAAAAAATTACAATTTAAACAATTTATTGATGACATAGCTATTAATTTTTAATTTTCTAGCAATTTTGCAAGCATGAAAGATTTAATAAAATAAAAAATAAAAAATAAAAATGTAATTCAATGATAAATTTGTCAAAATTCACTTCTAATAAAAAGATATTGTAGTAAGGTTACAACTTACAACCAATTTTATAGCCTAAAATTACAATCAATTTTGTAACTAAACTTTGTCTATATATATAAAAATAAAGATTTTTTTTTTTTGAGAAGGTAAAAATAAAGAATATAAAACCTCTGTACCACATTTTATATTCCACTTTATTGACAGACACATCTCACAATCCGCACTAAATCTACAATACTTTTTTTTCCCAAACTCTCAAAGAGGATAGCTTGATCCAAAGTTTCAAACTCGAGCTCACCCCTACACCACTTGGTCAAAAGACTTTTGAGATACTTACCTAACCGAAATAGAAGGTGAGAAAATGGGCACAATGAATTACAAAATAGATGCCTAGGAGGCTACAGAATGGGCTACCATTAGTTGCTAGTTTTGAACTTTTTGATTAGATGAGGGAAAAAAGGAATTTGCAAGAAGAGTCACTCTCTTGGTTACAATAATGTTTTTTTAAATTTACTATCTAGTCTTTTAGTTCTATATTCTAATTGAAGAGTCGTGTACAACGTTTCAGGAGTCTCACAATTTTATTATTGATTTAAATTTATAAATTAATAAATTGTGTGATTATATAAAAGGCTAAAATACAAAATTGACCGTATAAGTTTTTTCAGATTTCATTTTAGCCTTCTAATTTTGCTTTCATTCAATCCTTGAACTTTCAAGTTTATTCAATTAAGACTTTTTCATCAATTTTTGTTATATGTTATGATTAATTTTTCAATTTTTTAAATTTTTCTTCAAATTTTTTAAATTAAAAAAAAAAATCAATTAATGATTAAAAAATACAGATTTTTTTTCAAGAAATTTTAACAAAAGTTAACAAAAAGACCTTAATTGAATAAATCTAAAAGTTAGATGACTAAAATAAACAAAAATAAAAAGTTAAAAAACTAAAATAAAATAAAAACTTAAAAAAGTGAGTTTTACATTTTAGCTTACATAAAACAAAGCTTATAAATTTAGTGGAAATTGAGTAGCTGGGTTTCGTACTTTCGTGGTCATGATCTGCTTTTGCACCATTACTTAATCTAACCCAATCAGCACATCTAGAGCCCACAGGGTAATGCAAAGAACAATCTCCCCAGGCCCAACAATTGGTACCTAATTCCTTCACCTTCATCTAGCATTCTCTAAAGTCTAAACAAACTCAAAATGAGCGTAGAGATCAAATAATAATAATAATAAGATAAAATTTCACAGTAACCAAACCAAAAAATGAAAAAAAATTAGATTTCATACATCTGAACTTATGTATGAAAACTCTTTATCATCTTTGTAACAAAAACCCCTTCTATAGGGCCAGGGATTTTCCCACCCATTCTGCAAATCTCTTGTAACTGCACTTTTACATGACAACTAAATGCTTCTACCTAATTAATGATCCATCCAACTCTACGCTACTCCCCTCCTCTCCTCCTCCTCCTCCTCCCTCAATCCAAATAGGCCCTAATGGCTAAAGGCTATATGTGGGGCTAAACCAAAATGTATCTCTTTGCTGACTCTTTGCTTTAGTCCCAATGATCTGTATTTCTACTGTACTCTTAAGATAAATGACACTATCACTCTGAACTATGTACAAGTATTTTACAATTAGCTCTCTTGCTTAAGGACCGGCTTCTTTCTTGTTTCCCTAAACTGTATGTCCCCATTAAGAACAGAGCCAATAAACCTCTCTACTTCTTCTATCGTCATTTCACCAACAAACGATGCAAACTTCCTCTTCCGTGGTTTGTAGGCCACTAAGAGCTTATCAACTGATTTAAATCCTGCTTTGTCAAATGCATTTAAGAATGCTGACTGCTTGGTGGCATCTAAGAGTGCGTAGGAAATGGAATCCCTTGAACCGAAGGCTGAATTTTGTCGCCTCGTGAGTGATTTCTGAGAAACCTGAAAGCACAATTATTCATCAGACCCAAAAAAAAATAATAAATAAATAACAATCATGGAGAAGGAACTTCCAATATGTGAAAAACCTTGATTTATTGACTTTGGATGGCTTTTATGTTCTCTCTCCAGTTAAGATGTAAAAACTTACTATTATGTTTGAATCCCCCACCCCAATCTGATAAAAAAAAAAATTATTACGCATTTTTTTAATTGGCAACTTACACACCCAGTGGGTCTTTGAACCACAACCTTACCCAGTGGAGCTATATAGCTTATTGACACAAATAATTGCACAATTTTAACCTACCCACTCAACCAAGAAAAGAAACCCTACGCAAGAAAATTAGACTCACCATAGATAGGATTGATTCCAGCTTCTCCCTTGCTCTGGAAGATCTGAAAGCACCAATAATGCAAACGGGAGTTGATTCTCCACATAGAGCATCAAAATTAGAACCCGTCAGCAGAGGTATCTGCTTCTCCTCTGTACTAGTTTTTGCCTTTCTGGTTCCTTCCTTCTTGTTCTTTTTCTCAAAACCGTCAAGTAAGATACTAAGATCATTAACTGCAGATTTGATGTCTTTCACAGAGATCCCTGTTTTTAGGACATGCTTCTCCCCATTTGATAGCCAACCAACTATGGCCGGAAGTGCATCAACTCCTAACCTTCTCCCAGTCGGATCAGTAACATCTTGAACCTAGAGCAATGTAATAAATGAATGAATTACTACATCTTTTATTAAATTATCTACTTCGAGTATGCAAACAACCTAGAAGTACCCTCTACCCAAGTGAGATGTTGCAGGTTTAAGTCTGGAAATGACAAAATTTTCCACCAAACTGGTTTGGAGGAATCTCATCCAATCCATTACGTGGCGACTCAAAACCATCTACATGTATTATTTAAAAAATTCTATGACTCCATTATTTAGATCATGTCACTAAAAGTACACATGGATAGTTTTATTAATTGTCATTTAGTGGCATGGAGGAATTTTCCTCCAAACCAGTTTGTAGGTTAACTTTTTCCGTCTGGAAATTAACCTCCCCAAAAATTGTAAGGCTGTCTACCAACCACCACTTTCAAACTCCACAAAAGCAACATATTTTTTTTTGGTATGTAAACCGCCTAAGTATCTTTTTCATCATAAGAAAAAGAGTCTGATTCAATTTGCTAAGAAAGCTAACCTGGCAAGCCTAATCAATGATTTTAATACAAAAGCATTCCATTTAAGTATATGCAAGTAAAGAAAGTGTCATCATTTTATAAACTCCTTATTCTTTCCAATAGATTCTGCCACTGTACACCCTATAAAATCATTAATGATTTCAGGCCAGACTGAATCAACAGTATCTTCTTTTCACTGAAGAAAGGTCTATAAAGGAAAACAAGTAAATCAAACTAATGGGCAGAGATAACATACCTGTGCATCATATAGAATGAAGCGCTTGCGATACAACCCACTGAGGACACGCCAGATAACAGGTGTATCCTTTTTGGTGGAAAGAAGTATGACCCTAGGTAATTTTTCACTGGTCACAGAGGGAAACTCAAAATGCCTCAGGTCAACTCGTTTTGAAAATCTTGGCAAGTGTTCTTGGCAGAATGATTTCAAATCCTGCACAGCCAACTCACCATTGTACTCCACCAAAGAACCCTTGTCACTTGATATGTATGAATAAATAAATACCCTGGGTGCTCTACGGGGATATATGCCAAGGTCCTTACAGAAAGACAGTTCTGTTTCACAGTTTATGCTTCCAACCTGTCAGAGGGAAAAACATAATAAGCATACACCGATCAAAGGAATGTCAAATGCTAGAGAACACAAAGAAAAACACAGGAGTACCTGTAAAGCTCCCTCCAGTGTACTGGCTACCTCCTCTAAGATTGACTCAATATGTTGATTCCCCTTCAATGAGGGTGTGTACGAGAACAAAAGCCAAGTCATCCCTTGTTCAGTTATTTCTTTCTGAAAGACCTGTGAATTTATGGTCCTTATGTTCTTTGAGGAACTCCTAGGGCCAGATTGAGACCTGGTTGAACCACCAAAACCACCAAACTGACCCCAACCTTTTGTATCACTGCCAAAAAAGTTGGAAAAAATATCATTCAAGCCAAAACCAAATGAGCCTGGACCACCAGAGCCACCAAAGGAAAACGAAAATGACTTGGAGCCTCCACTCCCCCCCATACTCTGCCATTCACCAGGTCTGAAAGTATTCTGACCATGTCCTGGTCCACCACCACCACTTGTGAAGTAAGTATATCCATCATTGTCCTGTGAATGGCCAGCATCAAATCTAGGACTAGCCTTCTCATCCCCATACATATCATAATTCTTTCTCTTTTCTTCATCAGATAAAATCTCGTACGCTGATGAAAACAAGAAGGTAAAGTCAACATTTCCAACAAAAATGAATGCCAAAAAGAAATATCCAAAAGCAAAATAAAAAGAACTGAATCATTTTTCATCCAATAATTACAAGAGATGTAGATCAGACCATACAGACTTCACATTGTAGTCACTTGCATTTGATCATTATTTAAACAGAAATAATTAATGGATTTGTTCTCATGATGACAACACGGGTACTCATTTCCACATCCAGATATTCTATATGCCGATTGGATATGTAAGTAGACTCTTTTTATATTTATATTTTAAAAATAATAAATAAATAACCTGTACAGGATACAAAGCAATTTAGAAATATCATACCATTATTAATTTCAGCAAACTTCTCCTGAGCACCCTTATTTTTATTCTTGTCTGGGTGATATTGAAGAGAGAGCCTAAAAGAAATATTAGAAACAGCTATGAGTAATTCAATGGAAACAATATAAAATATAGGATAAAACTTAAGTATAGTATTTAGGTACTATTCCTTAGATTCCCCTCTTAAGATTTTGCCATGTGGATTTTTTTTCATAGATGGAAGTATATTTGTTTAGTTAAGTAGCAACATGGATAAATCTTAAGAAGAGAACCTAAAGAATAGCAACCTAAGGTACTGTATCTAAATTTTGTCCTAAAATATAAATTTGTGCACAATTACACATACATGCATGCCTCAATGAATATGTGTTTTTGTGCATTTGCTATAATTTAGTAAACTTATACACAAATATAATGAAGCTAATGCATTTATACTAAAGAGATACATTCTTAGTTACAAACCTTTCCAAACATTGAAATCGAAAGTGGAATAATTGAAGCCAAACTACAATTTGCAAGGTTTTAAATAACCCATGCTTTTCCCAAAACTCATAATCCAATAGATCGGGATGGTGTGTAGCTAAATGTTGTTAAAAGCGCGCTTAAGCGCAAAGTGCAGAGCCCTTGGGGCTTTTTCCCTCTAAAGCGAAGCGCCCTCACAAAAGCGCGCTTTTTTGAGCTTTTTGTAAAAAAATTTATAAAAAAAATCCTGATTTGATTTTTAGCCATTAGATCTAAATATGTTTGATATAAGCCATTGATTTAATATATAAAAACCAATAGTGTGGTGTGCTACCATACACCTACGCGGCTAAGCTTGTCTCTTTAGATATTTTTGAATTTTTAACCACAACGACACAAACAAACACTAAATCAGACACTCACAAAAATAATATTACTTAACATTCTAGTACTTTTTAGCCTTTGCCTTCGTGGTTCTATACTTCAATTTTGATTCAACAATGTTTTGTAATCATCGCCATCAAATATCATGGTTACATATATTTTGTAAAGCACAATAGAATTATATAAATTATATAAAATGTTTTATTGTAATTTATATGATTAATTGATCATTAATAAATTTTTTTTATTTATCAAAAAAAAATTTAAAATGTGTGCTTCACATCGATCAAGCACGCGCTTGCGCTTTGCGCCTAGGCTCCAGGAGGCCTTTGTGCTTAAGTGCGCTCAGCACTTTTGACAACACTTTTAACAACACTGATGTAGCTACTTGATGAAAAAATGGAAAAACATGACAATGCTTATCCTGTTCTATAATGCCTTATCAAAGTAAAAATTTTTCTGCAAAATACTGGTCAAGATCTTCAAAGAACCCTTGTCCACAGACTAACACCGAATTTTCACTACCCCACATCACCATTAACTGCTAGGACCATCATTATTGACAAAACTAACACTTAAACCGACTTTATCCATTCAAAGCAAAGTAAAACTCAAAAAATACCCTTTAGACATATATTTCCATCTATAGCCCAGACTCAGGCTGGATCAAGCCAGGGCCATATTAGTAACAAAAAAGTGAACTATTTAATGTGTTTTTGCAATTCATAATTACATCAAAGAAGACATTTCCCGTTTGGTACAACTTTTTTTTTATTTCAGCTTTTTGAAACTGGGGTTGGAAAGGCTGTATTCAGGAGAAGGGGGGGCACGCCCCCGGGGTTGGGGGGGGGGGGGGGAGGATTGAAACTTGAAAAAGTTGTGCACTTTAAAACTGAACCTTATTACCAAACGAGCAGAGTGAATCATGGATCAGGTAATTTGATGTAGGAAAGACATGAATTTAGAGTTTACACAATAACATAACAGAGATGGAAATTTAAAGAAAACTTACTTGTGGAAAGCTTTCTGAATTTCCCGTTGGCTTGCAGTTTTCTCGACCCCAAGAACCTAACAACAATTTTAATCATCCACAAAAAAGAGATAGATAAATACTCGGTAATTAATAAAAAATGCAAACAAACAAAGAAGTAGTGACGATACTTAAAAGATTATATTATATAAAGAAAAGGATTATTGATATTTTCTAATTGAGCTAACTGGAACCCACGAAAGAATTAAAGATTCAAATTTGAAATTTCTTTTTGTTTATGTGAAATCTAAATTACCTAAAGCACACAGAACTTCACAAATATCGAAAGCTACAATATTTTTCCACCAAAAAATCTCTATATAATATGAAGTATGAACTATTTCAACCCACGTTACAAAATTCATAGCATGAGAATTTCCCATCATCAACCTAATCAAGTAATCAACTTTAAAGCAAATAACCATAAAGAAACAAGTTAAAAATTAACATTATTGTAACAAAAATAATTAGCAATGATGTCAATTAAAAAAAATAAAAATAAAAAAACTAGAACAATATAGTTATTCAATCAATGCCAATTAGCAATCTACAAAGAAACAAATAAAATAAAAAACACACTTTTTTGTTTTCTAAAGCCACAATTAGCCAAAAACAAGTTCAAATTGACAATATTGTAAACAAAATTAGACAAAGTAAATTAATCAAGAATGAATTGACATGCTTTGCTTACCTTGTAGAGGTCCTTGGTTTTCGCTTCTAAGGTTAAAACGAAAAGCGAAACCAAGAGGAGGGTCAGGAATGGTAATCGGGTCATCTTATTCGGATCCGGGTTTCGACGGAGAGGTAGAGATTTTTTAGGTTTTTTTATGAGAGTGAGTTTTGTAAGGCTACAGACAGAGACATATAAGAGATGTTGAAATTTGGGGCCATTAAATAGGTTTCCGCGGCGGCAAGAAAAATCCAGATCCTTCGGGGTTAAGGGCCGTTAAGTACACGTGGCCGTGAGAGGGAGTTCCACGCGAGTTAGCCAATGAAATTTCGAGTTAGAGGATGTTGTGAGGAAAAAAGAATGGGGGTGGGCCTGGTCCAATCCATGAGGTCGAAATTGTGGCCCAACATTTGAAAAAAGAAAAAAAAAAAAAAAAAAAAAGAGTACAGAACTCAAGTGGGGATGTGTATGGTTGGGTTAATTCGGGGTTTTTCTTCAACCTAACCTACAGTAGGTTAAAAAAAGGTTCAATTCAAACCAATTATCACATAGGTCCAATTTAACCTAACACATGTAAATCGGGTTAGACCCATGAGTTAGACTGTTTGTTTTTAAAAATTATTATTATTATTTTAAAATTGAGTATTAGAACAATATTATCACAAATAAGAACAAATTTATAATAAAATAATCTCTAGAATAATACCAAACTGTATGAGGAGAATTTAGAACTTGAATTTTATTGAAGAAGAGGGTAAAAAAGTAAATAACAAAATTATATTATATATATATATTAATGTATTTTTTTAATTTTTAAATATACATTAAATACAAGTGAATTAAATCAAATTAAACGGATTTATGAATTTTATAACCCAAAATGACCCGAACCCAACATTACCCATTATAAAAAAAAAAAAATTTCCCCAATACACCAACTCAAAAAACTAACTCAATCTGACCACTGTAAAAAAATAAAAAATAAAAATCACAATCCAACCCCACCTACCAACCCAAAAAACTGACCCAACTGGGCGGATCAGGCTGGATTATGGCCAGTTGGCTACACACTCAGAAGAGAGAGATAGAAACGTTTTAAGTGGGCCTATTTTTTGGCCCAAAGAATAAAAGTACGGGCTGATGTTCCAGCCCTGTGTCAAACCCGAACCTTGTACCCGGCCCATACATTCATGTCCACCCATTATTATTCAAAAACAGAGCTCTCCGTGTCACTGTTTTGCTACCGGAGATGGAAAAAACAGAGCATCAATGCAGAGATCCTCAGTACTATTTTGAGCAAAAAAATTTAAAAAAAACTGTACCTAATATATGAGCTCACCTCTCTGTTCTCTTTTAACCCTCTCAAGCTTTACTTTTTTTTTTTTTCTTTCATTCTTTAACACTAGCTAGTCTCTGGTCTTGTTATCAAAAACTAAAATGTCTCTTTTGTTTTGGTTTGTGTGAGTGTTTCCAGCTCACAGTTTAAAACTTAGATTTTTCACTGCCCTTTTGAAAAAAAAAAAAAAAAAGAAGAAGAAGACAACACTTTCTATAGTTTGCAAAAGGTATATCTTTCATTTCCTTTTCCTTTGTTCCTTTTTATCTTCCGTTTGGATCTTGGTGTATACAACTTTTTATTTCTTAGTTAAGTGTGTAAAAGCCAAAAAGTTCTCTTTTTTGGTTTGTGTGAGTGTTTCTAGCTCACAGCTGAAACTTGAGGTGTTTAATAAGGCATTTTAAACAACGATTTTCAGTATTTAAACAACATTATACATATTTATATATGCTTTTTTTCTCACATATATTTCTAAAAAATACAAATAACATTAGTAAAAGTCCCTTAGTTTTTTCACAACTCTTTTGGGAAAAAAATTCTAGTTTTTACTTAATAAAAAAGTTTATCTTGCATTTAGATCTGGATCTTTTTTCATGCATTGCTTGCAAAGATTTCTTTTTTGGCCTAGGAAATTAAATATATCTTTTTCACATCCTTACTCTTACCATATCTTTTCAGATCCTTACTTTTATTATAATAATAAAAAAAATCAGATATTACTATATATACAAAGTATAATAAATTAAATAAGTGTCTTTGGAGAGTAGAGAAAATGGATGGCAAAGTTCTGCATAATGAAGTCACTGCATCTGCATAAACTACAGTAGTTATGATATTGTGCTATGCTGCCTGTCGTATGTTGTGATCTTCTGATTTTACGTTTGATAGAGCATGTGATATGCAGGTGCATCTTTAGTACAGGTGGCTTTGTGTAATTGGTCAAATGTAAAATAACTTAGTTTTTGTTTTGATGATATATAATATATAGTAAAATAACTTAGCTTGTTTGTAAGAATCACTGTTCAACGGCTAATGCACAGTGATTGATTCTGTATTCATTTAGTTATTAGTATAATGCAGAGATCATGTAAATAGTTAATCTAATCAATGAAGACAGTGTTTTTCTTCTCAATTATGCCTGCCATTTCTAAATTAAAAATAAAAATGATGCCTTTTTTAGTTGTATTTTCGAGATTCAGGATTAATTTCTATGAGAGGTTTTTTTTTTTGGATATATTTTTACTTATCTTACTCCCTTTATTAATTATAAGAGTTTTATACATTGACCCCTCTCCCAAATTGTATACCTTGTTTCAAGTTTTGACAAATAACCTCTGGCTAATACAGTAAGATTTACATATTATTTATCTCTCTTAACAATCCCAATAAATTATTATGTTACATTCTTATATTTTTTAGAATTCAACTCATGGACACTAAAAAAAAAAAAAAAACCATTTTGCACATCTATTTCTTTTTCCCAAATTTTTTAAAGGTTACATATTTCTCATTTATAGTGGAACATCCATTTATTTTAAAAAAGAACAAAGTGGTACACTATATGAGTGGGAGAACTATCAATTGTTAAAAGATGTATATCTTAATTTATTTTTTCAGAAATTCTTTTTACAATACTGCAACATCCTTTTTAGTGTTTTCACACACAAATTTGTAATAATTAAAAATAAAAGTTAGGGACTTAAGGTATGTTTGGATGGATCCTCTACTCTCCCTCCCACTTCCTAGTGTTGAAAAAAGAAAGATTAAGTACATATTGTGCAAATTCCTAAATAAATCAAAATGCATATAGAATTTTTTGGAAGGTTATAGGTATATCTCAATTTACTCTTAAGTAGTTAAATTATGTATTTGTTTACATTTTTTTTTTTTTTTGAACTGTTTATTTAAGGTATTCTATTGATGAATGTATATTGACTCTTTGTGTTAGTATCTTTTAATTGAAACTATGTTTTAGAAATAAATTACATTTTATACCTATATTTTAGGTTAAAATTAAATTTTGTTCAGATATTTTTTTATCTTATTACTTATAATAATTAGCATTTATTAAATCAAATTTATTTTAACTTTGTCTTTCAATCTTGCCCTCAACTTGAATCATAGCTACACCACTGGAGTTGTGTTTGAGCTCCCTTTCCATTGACTATTGAGTTGACTTCGTGCATAGTCTGATTATTTTTGTGAAAATCAAGTTATTTAACTCAATGGCATTTTCATCTTTCATAGAAACTTAGAAAGTCTTTTTATTTTGGGGAAGTAAGCAACGGAGATCAAAATGTTCAACTTCCATTTGTTTCTTTGGAGCAAGCCAATTCAAGTTTATTGTGGGCATGGTTTAGTCAAGGCATGCCTTTTATAAAATAAAAATAAAAAATAAAAAAAAAGCTCCACCATTTTTTTTTCTTTTTTCCTCATCATGATTTATTCTTTCAGTATCATTGCTTGAATTGCATCACTCTGGTACCATATGTATACTGTTGATTTTTAAAAACAATAAATGTGAGGATAAAATGAAGTCTCCCAACTTCACTTGGGTTGGAGAGGATTTTATTTGACCCATACATCAAGTCTTTTTGGCCATGCATGCATATAGCCTTACGTAGACATGATACTTCTCCTTTGTAGAATATGCATGTGCACTTGATTTTACTGTTTGCCATAGCAGGAAAATCGTTTTCAAGAGTTAGAGGAAAATATTTGATTACGTTAAAATGAAGATTGATAGTTTCTTTTTATTTTTTATTTTTAACAGGAATGATGAATCATGATCAGCGTTGTGTTCAATGTAACGAAGTTCCTCATCAAGCACTTACGCTAATATGCAGTAATCCAAATTGTAGGAATCTTGTCTGTGGCACGAATAGTCAACGAAGCCACTGTATTTATCACCATCTCATCAGACATGGCCATAGAGTCCTATGGAATAGGACTCAACAAAGAGCAGAGATTTGTGCCTGTGCGGCTTGTGGGGGCACCATCCTTGGTGTAGAAGAGGCTGCAGTGCTCAGGCCAATTTATAATGTTCTTTCCCGTAAATGCGACCATTATATGCATGGAGCCACATGTTATTATCGGGGTCACCATCTAGATATAGAAAGTCATGTTCATCGGCGTCATACTTTTTCTGGTATGTTTGACCAGAATCGTGATGGTGGACTTCAGTATATAACCCCAGATGATGACCGTGATTTTATGGAAATTAGCGGTATGCGTTGTTTTTTCTGTAAGGATGTCCCTCACCAACCCTTGAAGCTCAAATGTAATGGTATAGCTAAATGCGCACATTTGATATGTGGCACTAGCAGATTTAGATCTAACTGCATCGATAAATTCCTTCGAGGTGGTGCAGTTGTGAAATGGGATATGATAAATGAATCATTGTTGCTTTCTCGTTGTCCAAGCCGGGATGGTGGTGTAACTTTAATAGAGATGCAATCATCGGAGGTTACTGAATATTACAACGGTAAACAACGAAAATGTGATTGGAAAGGAGAAAATGGTAAGCAATGTGATGATAGAAATTTTGTAGAGGGAAATCATTATGAGATTGAAGAACATATAAGATCATACCATCTTCACATTGAAGCAAATGAGGATGATAATGTCAATGATGATGGTGAAGGCAGAGGAGAAGGGAGTGGTCATGAGTTTGATGATGATGATCCTGATAACAACGAGGATGCTGCTATGGAAAGTGATGATCAAGAACAAAGCACTGTTAGTAGTGTTGCAAGTTGTTCGAGGCACAAGTTTCAGCGAAAATTGGCATTTTTGTTTGGTATGTCCTATTTGATGAGTTTAGTATAAATACTATATTTACAACATTTTCATAACAAATCCTAAGTGACAAGATGTTACTGGTTTAAATATGAGTTTGTCACTTTTTACCAATTAGTAACAATTTACTACTTAAAATTCGCAGTAAATTATGAATGTAGCATTTGTTTTTTTCTTTTTTCTTTTTTGATAAACTGAATGTAGCATTTCTCTTTCTTTTCCTTTTTTTTCCCTTTTTTAATGGTTTTCTCAATTAATTGATCACATTCAACTTTTTAAAGCATCCTTCCATGTTGGAATGTATAGGAAACGCAACTTCAAATATGCATTAATTTTTTTTGTCTTTAAACTGAAGGTATTGCAGATTTTAGTGACTTACTAGCAGGATTTAACAAACTCGGTTTGTTTGATGATTCATCTCCCATTTCCTTAATGTCTATTGGGCATCAACACATGACAGTTCCCAAAAAGTTGCAGGTAAGATGTAATTTAGACTTGGTGACCTGTATGGTCAAATTCAAGTACTCAACATGTTCTTGCATCGCACTTGTCCACTTTCCTATTATGTTGATGATTAACAGGTTTAATTTTCTGGCCAGTCAATGGTTAAGTTGTGTTCTCCATATAGATTTATGAAGTCTTGATAATCGTCTTGATGATTTATTATTTTGTGTAACATGTTGCACTCTCAATATCCTCTCTCATGCGGTGGGGGGTGTGAGACCCACCCTCATGTGATAGGGATATTACATCCAACGGTTACACATAATATATCACCTCTTGTGGCACCTAATGTATTTAGAAGCCGGCTTGATAAATGACTTTTGTTTTGGCTGGGTCATGTTAAACAAATTGGGTAAAGCTTTGTACCTTAGGTAGAGACTAAAAGTATTGGAACTTCAGGTTATTAGACTAATTATGATCAGAAGATAGAGAGGGGAGTAGGAGAAAACAAGATGGGAAAAGACCCCACTGTAACTATCGAATTATCCTAAAAAAGAAAGAAGAAAGAAAAAGACCCAGATTCACTTTAGTGTTCTAGGATTCACTCCTAGGGCTTAATGCTTCACACACTAGATAACACTGGTAGAAAAATTCTAGAAACTGTCTTTATTTCTTAAGAGCATCAGCAATGAGCTCACCACTACTCAAAATTTCCAAATTTTGGTGAGTAAATCTCATGTGTTTAGTATCTTCTCTCAATTATTTGTTTCTTTATAAGTTTATAAACAAATTAAAGGCTGAGGAAACTACATCAGTTAGCATCTTTACAAAGCCCATACTAGCCTCGTATCCTATGAGATCCTTTGTAGCCTTTGGACAACTAGAAGATGAAATTACTTGGCATGTGAAATTTGGGCAAGAACCGCATAGAGGTGTTCATCTCATATATTATAGACACTTTCAGACGATTTTTTTTATGAGGATGCCGCATGTGTACTAATGAAGGAAATCAAACTTCCAGTATTGTTTGGTTTAACTATTTTTAAAATTCATTATAAGATTGAATTGAAGTTATAAAAATGATATTTTCGAATCTTTTAATTCTTTCTTGATGCCAGCCAGTGATATATTATTGATACATCAATTGAAGTAATGATTCCTTTTTATACATCTCGTCTCCAGTTTTGTGAGATTACACCGCATAATTAAATGTCACTTTTTTCTGCTTTGGCACCTGAGAATGCTCCTATTGTGTCCTAATGGCTAATCCTGACTTTTCTTTTGGTCCCCTTATTTTGATATTGTTATCAGATGTCCTTTGTTAATTGTTAAATGTTTTCTTTCTTTCTTTCTCTTTTCGTGAAAATGGTCATTGCCTTCATGGGTGATTGAAGAACCTCAGTTGCTCTTTATATATGTGCATATTCTTCAAGAATGAACTTCTTCCTGACTTTATCTCTCTGTTTGCTAAGGCATGTATGAACTTACCTATTATGTATCTGTGTTGCATTGACCTCTATTGTTGGAAACATGATCAGAAGGTCAATCAAGCTTGTGCTTCTCTTTTTATTTATTAATGTCATTTATGTTGTTCCACATACATGTCCCAGTTTGAGTTGTATGTCCTTTCACAACTATTATTTTTCGAATTACTTCATCTTTTTTTTTCCCAATAGGTGCTTATAACAATGATAGCTGGCAACGGTAAAGGGGCAGCAAAGAACTTAAAGAAAGCACTGAAGCCCATTGATGACAGGTTTTTTAGTTTTTGTATTCAGTGGTTTCAGATAACTTTGTAACAGGTTGTTCCTTGATGTGACCATGTTAGTTTCATGGCCATTGCCAAGTTTTTCAGGATAGTGATATGACAATCGATACTCATTAAATTAAATATATTACATAGTGGATGGTGTATAGTGTATGTAGCAGTTATAGAAGGCCAAGAAAGATACTTACCTAAGAGGCCTCCTAGTGCTTTCTCTGTGTTTCTGTTGCTATTTCCTTTCTAGTTGTTTTTGATAGTTGAAGTCATTTGATGATTGTGCCTTTGAAGATTTAATTGATTCATGTCCTGTTAATGTAATAGTGTCAGGAAGGATTTTGAAGATTTAACTGTTCGTCGTGTTCTGCAATTGGAGGCTGGGGAAGCTGGACAAGGAAAGTGGAAATCCACATCTAAAGCTGTAATTGTAAGCATTCTAATATTTCCATAAGTATATCAAATAATACTCTTACACAATATACATGATAAAGAGAGTGGAAGGTGTGGAAACTTTAAACTTGCTGCTTTGGCTTAAGTTCTTGGATCAATTCTCTCTCTAATATTGGTGCACTGCTGCAGGATTTAGTATTTTGTAAAACTATTTGATTTAAAATCTGTACTAAAAAAACAATTTTGGCTTGGTTGAATACTTGTCAACATAGCTTGGGGTTGCATTTCATGGATGGTTTTCATGTTATTGCATTCTACTGGCTGTAGGCAAAATAAGTATTTTACTAAGAGCACTGATGTTTTGAGTAAGCTGTTTGGTGTTCTTGAACTTGTTTAAAATGGTTCCATGAGTGGAGAGGATAAGTGTGACATTTATTGTTGACATGATAGGGTATCTAGCCATGATGTTGATATCCAATTTGCTTGCATCATTCTATTTTTTGTGCAAGTTTTCTTTTGTAGTTGAAGTACCGGAATTCTTATAAGATGTTTATTTCCATGCAGGAGGAACATCAGCCAGAAGATAATGACTGAAATTGAATGCATTTTGACTTCTATGTGGGTCGTTCAATTGGAATGGAATATGGATTGTCTATGTCCGTACTCTTACAAGTGGTGTTTTTTGAAACAGCAAAAACGTTTGGCTTTGTTGCTGCTCTGATATCTTATTACTTTCTTAGTTACTTGAAGACTTCAGTAGAAGCTTCATGTTTAGTTATAGTATTTTTAGCTATGTTGCTGTGCATGTTAGCATTATTCATCAGAACTTGTTTTTACACTAAAGATCTGAAGACCATCTCATCAATGGTGCTATTGAGGAGAAAGTATTATCACACCTTCCTATTCTTTCTTTCTTTCTTATTCTGCTCATTTACTTCATACAATCAAGGTAGTCCTCTACATACTGAAACCCTTCTCAGTTCTCAGTTATAAACCATTCTTGCCTAGAATCGAATGCAGGACCAGAACGTTGAAACTCCCCATTGTTTTTCACAAGGGGTGGTGCCAGACTGCCAGTAGATCAAGCAGGTCCTTGGCAACCTGAAGATACTAGACTTAATTAATTAATGGGGGCAGTGACATATAGATTCTCTTAATTGACCATTGCAAACTTGATAACCACCTTATGTCAAAAAATTTACTACATTGATAATTGCATGTTTAATCATGCATCATGCTTATCTAATAGAAAAGTCATTTAGTCCATGTTCCAAGAACTAGAGAAGAAGCTTTGTTATTTTTTTTTTTTTTTTCCTTTTTTTGAGTAGGAATTTCAGGATCTTTTTCATCTTTGACCTCAATGACAACCCCAAAGCAAGTTTAAGATTATACAAAATCAAACCATTTCCATGAGGCATTCATCTTCACTTTGAAGAAAACAACTGATTGAGTTTTCAAATCTTTGGACCATCCACAGATCCACTCCCTATCTTCTCCCCTCAGTCAATCTGCAATCCTATCCTTAACTTGATTTCTTTCATATTATTTTTCCAGCGATGATGACCAAAGCATCAAGGCTATATTATCAGTTTTCAGACGCTCAGAGTTTACTAGATCAGTTGTGCTTTCACAAGTGTGTACATGCCAGGCTTCAGACAACATATTTAGACAACAGCCTTAAAAAAGGACCTAAAAAAGAAAATGTAAGCACCAGAGTCTGATCCACTACATGTAAGTACACACAAAAATTAAGTAAAATTTATGAAATACTACAAGTAAATAATTTTACAATTTAACTTTTGCATCTGAACTGTCTACTGTAAGATCCAGTTTGAGAAAAGCCATGATATTCCGCAGCAGACTTATGGCTGAAGTTGACGCCTGATTTCTATACATAGTCTTCATTACAGTCCTCATCATAATCAGAAGCTGACTCATCACTCTTTAGTTCCATTAGTGTATTCTTGTCAAATGATGGTTATGTTTCCATCTCCTCTATGTCAATAGTATCAGAGAACACTTTAACCCCTTCTTTGCAACCATCCTATGTCTCGGTTTTTATTGTAGACTCCAGACCATAAGTAAAGAAGGCAGGGAAAAAAAATACAGCCCACGACCATCTTCCTCACTTGTTGCAAGGAGAATCCACAGTTCTTTAGTAAAATCCAACGCATTATCACAGGTTCTTTACTGAGGCTAATTACCTGTGGCATCTTCTCAACAACTTTGCCAAAACCAGGACCAATATCAATAATTGAACTAAGAAAACTCTGTTGACTGAGAAGCTTTGGCTTCAAGTCAAGTGCTATAATCTCAGGATACTGTGCTACTACATATGGAAGTAATGTTTTTCTAAAATTGAGCTCCAAAAGGGATAATGAACACAGGTTTTACCCTCTCATCTGATCCAAAGCCCAGGATGTGAGGCCACTTCTCTATCAGTCTAGGCACAGCCAATCTTGGAATGCTCAAGCTCTCCAGGTACTCCACAAAAGGTTTGATCACCCTGCCTACCCGCATGCCTAAAATCTCAGGGTATCTAGTTAAAACCCCCTCCAATTTCTCTTCTTACCACCCCAATTCCAACCAAATATGCCACCGATGTGCTCAAGGTCACCTCAAGCTTGAATCCAAAGGAATATCGTGGGACTTTATATCCAGGAAGATACTTGGCCACTAGAGCAAGGTCATTAACAACACTAGCATGTAGAACTAGTGGATATCTTCTCAAGAACTCAATGAAAGTGGATAGTTTTTCTTTACACTACAGCCAAGAACAAGCGGATAGTTTTTAAGGTCATCAATTGTAAGTGTTAATGTGTGATGAAAATCCACTCTCCCTCATAAACTCAGTTGTCACAGGAATCACCACACCATCAAGCTCATCAGGAACAATGCCAATTCCCCGCAAGAACTTATAAAACCTGGCACGTGTTGCTGCCTTCTCATTCTTCATTTCCAATCATCTAGGATGACTATATAGGGATGAGGATTTAGGGTTTAGACAATACATAGGGACGACTATATCAATTCTTCATTTCTAGAAGCTGTTCGTTTCCAACCCAAACGAACAGCATCTGGCTTGGACATTGATGAACCCATAGAACCCAAAGCAAATGTTCACATTTTGTAATCAACCCTATCCTTCTCTCATGGTCAGTTGGTCACCCAGCTCCTTAAGAATTGATAAGCAAGTCAACTTGGGTGCAAGTAAGAATAGGTAAATCTGAATGTACAAGCAAAAAACCAGGCTTTGAAATGCCAGCATAGCCTCTGATCATCATATTTTAGTATCAGGGCATCTGAAAAGAGACAATACATAAATCAAAGGTTAAAGTTTATGCTCTCCACACACTAAATAAGTTATACAAACCGAGTATGCTTATTACTCTGATCAGAAAAACCACCCAAAAAAAAGGATAGCAAAGTTACCTTTTAAAAAAAATGGCAAGGAAATAAACCTTGCAGTATGTATATGATGGTACAAAATAGTATGAGGGAAGTTGTGTGAAATGCCGCAATCTTCTAATTTCCTAAACAATGACCTCCAAAGCTCAAAACCACTTTCTATTATACGTGACCATTCTTTGAGTCATTAGACCACAACATCAATCTGGCTTAGCTCCTTACCCAGTTGAGATTCCAGAAGACAAAAGCTCAAAACCCCTCCAATTGCTCTTCTTGCTACCCCAAACCTACACACGTTTGACTAAGGCTTCATGCTTCCCTTTTTCATAGGTGTGTCTTAAACCAACACCCTCACACTCCACTTTGCTCTTACAAGGGGAGGATGTGCCACTTGAGCAAAAGCTCTATGACACTCTTCCTTATTTCTTGTTTTCTACAATGGAATAAAACCACACACACAATAAGCAATTGGGCTCAGTTCAGCGGAGCCTTTTTAGTTTTCTCTACGTCTCAGCACATACATCTTCTCCAGAACCAAACAGAGCACTGCTTCTCACTTCTAACCCTTCTTTCTTTCTGTTTTAAGCTAAAAACTCTAATTCCAATTAGTTATATGAATCCAAACTTTCATTTAATTCGTTTATAACAGAATATGATATAGACCAAGCAGAAAATCAACCTAAAAGAGTTCACAAACTTTAAAAAAAAAAAATATATATATATATATATATATTACAAAAATCAATCCTTTAAAGTGACAATGTATGCAAAAACATCAATGCAAGAACTTCCAACGGCAGCTAAGATAACTTTCTTTTGTTGTGAAAATTCACTTCCTGCTCCCAATCACATGCGATAATTAAGGCCATTATGCATTCTAAATTTATCCATACTATATAAACAGACTAACGAGCCAAAGATTTGAAAAGGCACCAGTAAGGTTTGAACTCATAAGAGGATGAAAGTAAGAAACAAGCTTTTATAGTAGGAATTTTAGTAAAACTTTTCATCTTTGTCCACGATAACATTCACAAATTAGTTGCCGTAAGTATACTCTTCACGTTATTGTTGTCCACTATTTATCATTCCCACGAGATAACAAGCATGTATCCTTCAATCAAAAAAAAAATCTATCTTTTTATGCATTCTAAATTTACCCATACTATACAGTTCCAAACAAAGGACACCACAACCAAAAAAAAAATTTAATGGACAGAAATTTACAGAAACCGGCTCATTAGGCATGGAATGTCGAGGTGAAGCATATTTTCCAGAAAGCCAACTTTTGTGCAGACCAACTAGCAACTTATACGAGACATCCTTACAATCGACCAACTTTAAGTCACCCACCTTTGTTGTGTCATGTTCGTGCCTTCCGTATTTATCAAAAGAAAAATGTTCGTTCTATTTGTGTGAGTTTATGTACCAGATATCCTTACGATCGACCAAGTACAGTAGGTAAATAGAACCCATACTTATCAAAAAAAAAAAAAAAAAGGCAAATAGAACCCATATTGGATAATACAAGCTTCGTTCTTACAAGGGGAAAAAAAGGATATATATATAAAAAGCCGATCAACCAACTACAGTAGGTAAATAGAACCTATATTGGATAATAAAAGCTTCGTTCTTACAAGGGGAAAAAGAGGATAAATAAAAAGCCAATAACATGTAGCAATGAGGGACTCTATTTGCTAGGTCCTGTACTGCTATGTTTACAAACCAAGCTTCTTTGGTCTCAGATTAAAGAAAGAGCCATGCCGCAAGCCTGGCATCGACACATGTTGTTGCTGCTTGGCCCTCCTTTCTCTGTCTATTTTCTTGTTGTTTCTATCAGCATCTGCCTGCACTTTCCTCAAATTCTCCATCTCCTCCTCCATTGTTGTTTTCTCCTTCTCCTCTCTCTTCTTATGCTCCAGGAATGACGTATTTGACTCCTTAATTGAAAAATACATTGGCCCCGCTTCCATCAGCCACTGGGGCTCTACACACGTAACACACTGCATGTACTCCTTTTTTGTCAAAAGGAGTTCATGATAAACCACATACTCTGGCGTACAGCCCATACCATACAGAGCACTGCTTGGGTGTAAATGACATGGAATTCCATTCCTGCAATCAACATATTGCCCCACTCCCTTTAACCTTGCTGCATTATTGAAAAATGCAGAGCAGACAGCTTTTCTAACCAGGTCAGAATCAGGCCAGCAAGATGATGATGGAATTTTCAGTTTCCGAAGAATTTTCTGCAGCTGATATCTTACCTCTCTAGCCTTTTGTAACGCTTTAACATGCAAAAAATGGACATTACACCAGTCTTCCTTGAAGTTGTGTTTTTCCCATTGCTGGTAAATATTATATAATGTTAAGTGATCAGATTCGGGGATAAAGAATTTTTCCCGGGCAGCGTCACTCTCTACTGCTCGATCTTTTGGCCGGAAGAATACCGATGGCACCGATAGCATTGACACAATTGTCACAACCTCTTCCAGACATCCGAGCTGTTCACCCATCAAGACCATCTTAGCAAGTGGGGGATCCAAAGGGAAATCCGCCATTTTCCGGCCAAGATCAGTTAAGCTCCCAACATTGTTCAGAGCACCCAAGACCCATAACCGGTACATAGAATTGAGTATATTATCCTGCGGAGGAGGGTCCATGAAATCAAAATCTAGCAAGTTCTCAACGTTAAGAGATTTGAGCAACAAGATCACATAGCTAAGATTGGTCCTTTGGATCTCTGGAACAGGACTTGGAAGCATTTCATTTATGTATGCATTTTCTGTATACAATCGATAACATGTGCCAGGCCCAGTTCTCCCTGCACGTCCAGAACGCTGGTCAGCAGAAGCACGACTGACAGGGAATACTTGAAGAGCATCCATTCCCATCCTAGAATTGTACACTTTCATTTTCCCATACCCTGTGTCAATTACATAATAAATTCCATCCACTGTCAAAGATGTCTCCGCAATATTGGTCGCAATAATGCATTTTCGGGTGCCAGCTTCAGCTTTCTGGAATATCAATGCTTGCAACTTTGACGGTAGTTCTGAATATAAAGGGAGTATCAGAAGTTTAGGAACCACTTTCTTTGTGGAAGATATTAGCTGTTCCATGCGCTCTGCAAGGGAGCAACAGGCAGCCTCAATCTCTTCTTGGCCAGTCATGAAGATGAGGATGTCCCCTGGAGGGCTAGTGATGTGAATTGTTATTGCCTGCTTCACTGCAGCTTCAACATAATCTTCGCATGGAGTTCTATTGTACAAGATGTTCACAGGAAATGTTCTTCCAGGGATGTTGAAAACGGGTACACTGAAACAAATTCAAAGAAATTAATTAAGCACAATCAATTAGTACATACAAAATCCTCCAGCACCCCCCCCCCACCCCACCCAAAAAAAAAAAAAAAAAAGAGAGAGAGAGAAAGGCTAGGCTAAGAAAGTAGATGCAGTATGGTCACTAATAAAATGAAAAAGGTTACCTTCCAAAAAAATTTGAAAACTTTTGTGAATTTAGGGTTGCAGATGTCACAATGAGCTTAAAATCACGGCGTTTGGCAACCACTCTTTTGAGTATCCCAAACAACACATCAGTGTTTAGAGACCTTTCATGCGCTTCATCCATCACAATGACACTACCACAGTAACAACAATGAAGGTAAATGATTTTGGTTTTAAATGCGAACAAATTACAAGTAAATGTAGACATGTATGAAATTTCAAACTTTCCATACCGATACTTTTCAAGATCACCATCACTCCGTGTTTCATGCAGAAGTATTCCATCGGTCATGTACTGTAGAGTTGCAAACAAAAAGATTTAGCATGTAACATTATCAAGGTCAAGACACACATCTTAGTTAAATAATAGTCTCCATAAATAACCTTTTGTGCCTGGTGAAAAACTTAAAGGGACATACAGCATCAATTGGTGATTTCAACCATTATGAACAATAACACATAAAATAATATTAATTCAAATAATAATACTCACATAAAGGAATCACGAATCGTGAATAATGATTAATGAAGGCATATAAGGAAAGTTTCATAAGTTTAGTTTCCCTTTAAAGATAAAAGAACCACTCACCTTAATTATGGTGTTCGGCCCAATCTCATCCTCAAAACGAATAGCATAGCCAACTTTATCACCAAGCTTAGTCTCCATCTCTTCACTGACTCTATTTGCAACACTCACAGCCGCCACTCGCCTTGGTTGGGTGCAACCAACTATACCATTCACCGTGTACCCATCTTCATGCAGATACTGTCAATAAAATCAGATATCAATTGATGCCTTACAAACAATGCTGTCTAAACTCTAATTTGTGTGGAAAAAAAAAAAAAAACCCAAAGCATTAAAGAACCTGTGTCAATTGAGTTGTCTTTCCTGAACCTGTTTCTCCAACAACAACCACCACCTGATTTTCACGAATTACCTATCCAATGTAAAACAGAATAAAAAGAACAGATCAAAAAAAGGTTTAGACATTTCAAAGGATACAGCCATGGCAACAAAATAAAATTGAAGTGCTGTAAAAATCATTTCCATTTCAGGCAATCAGTGGGACATAGAACAGAAGAAGCACTGAAATATCTATTAGGGTTAATTTCAAGATGTTAATCATGTCATTGGTCTGTCAAAGTAATTTTTCTGTGCAAAAGAATATGCAGACCACAACACCAAAGAAGTACAAAAATATAGCTTGATATAGAGTCTTTCCAAAATATTCCTTTAAGATGGGTTCTCACGATGAATGTAAATTACTTCCAAAATTTAATTCCAACCTACAAATCATTAAAATCTAGAGACCCAGCTAAAAAAAATAGGAGATAATATTGAATGATCCAAATAATCCAGTCAAAATTTACTCGAATATTCAAACAGTTATGAAGTTAGATAAGAAAATTTGATTGTAACCATCAATTTAGTGGTTGATGGTTACAATCAATTCCGAAAGCAGTGCTCCGAGAAGGGACAATTTAGTGAAATGTCAGGGAGCAGTTATTTGATCACTATCACATGTCACTTATAACACGAGTAAACAAACATATACCAAAGGAGAAAATAAAACCTGCAATAACTCATCTCGCACTGAATAGATGGGGAGATACTGCCGTTGCTCTTGTATGGTTTTGGACTTTGCAAAGTCACTCACAGCATCCCCCTTCTTCAAAAGCTCAGAAAACTTGGAATCTTCCTTGAAATCAACTTCACCGTGTTCTCCAACTACAGTTGAATCTGCATCAGTCTTTAGTGAAAAATAAAAGGAGTTTAGACATGTTAGCCATATTAGCAGAAAAGTGTAAAAATATCAGTGTTAAATATAATATATAAATAATAGGCACAAGGGAAAATATATATTATATCTTTATTCAAATACCTGTTCTGCAGCTTTCGGAACACCAAGGATATCACCTAGTTTTGAGCCTGCAAGCTCCCAAAAGCGTTCACGTGATCTGTTCATACTTTGTTTTTCATGAATTTCCTTAACCAAAGCAGATCCTATACGTGAAATTTTAGCCATATCTGATGTGGGATCCTTGATTGGCATTATCGGCTCAGCTTGTTTAGTAAAAACAACTCTCCCATCCAGGAAAGGAGGTTTTATATCTGGACAAGAATAATATACAGTAGAAAACTTAGTTAGAGCGGTCATGCATGCATGCAAATCCACACGTTGCATATAATTATTGTAAAGGCCTATCACACAATTACTTACCATGTACAAGAAGAGTAACCTTGTGTTCTTCCTCATCATCAAATTCAGTCTTTACCTCAGTGCCTCTCACAGCTCCAGATCTCAGAAGTTGACGGTCTTCCCAAAGAACATTATCAGCAATTCGTTGAGCCAACCTTTTGCTCTTAGCAACTGTCATCCTAATCCCATCTTTTTGAACCTGTATTAAAAATAACATCTTTTTGAGAACCTTAAACTTGCTTGTCCAAAATCAGAAACCATATGATTCCATCATTAAGAACATCAATAAAGTAAAATATAGTAAACATCAATTATTTATAATATAGTAGCTAGATTAAAGTAACATGGAGAAGAAATCTATATTTTATTTCCTCAATAAATTCAGAAAATTTCAAACTAAATTATTTTGTTCCCCCAGCTGGGCAGTGGGGGTGGAGGGAGGTCTTCAAGAAACCAAGTTCACATATGCATGTTTAGTTAATGGTTGTGTGACCCCATATTATCACCTTCTTTATGTACTTCTAAATATAAGCTTTGTAAAATAGACTTTACAGCATTCATGAAATCCATAGCAAAACATGGTATTCACAGTAGGATTTGACAAAAAAAAAAAAAAAAAACAAAAACAACAACAACTTATAACAATAATTGAAACCACCCCCCCCCCCCAATATATATATAAGCAACAGAAGTGGCTTTACACAATTGCACACCACCAGGCTTTCCATAAAAAACAGCAATGGCATAATACTTAAAACACCCAAAACAATATGGTTCAAGCATGTTTTTCAACCAAAAAAAAAAACATTACAGACGATTACAACATACCATTTTTTTGGCCAGCTCTGCTTCTTTCTTCTGGAAAGAAGCCTCATCCCCCAAAAATAATGAAGAGGTATCTGCATCAGACATTGTATTACTTTCTTCTCTGTCATACCTACATGACAAAATAATATTGTTAAAAACAATTTTGACAGCAAAAAAAGCAAATATAAACTTTATAATAATGATTCTCATTTTTTTTTATAGGTAAGAAAAAGTTTTATTGAAAAAGGATAAGCATGAAAAATACACAAGGTTCACGATAGTGAACAAGTAGAAAAAAGAGGTAAAAATAAGCAAACAAACACTAAGCTATACTAAGAGACAAAAGAAAATCCATGATAGTAGAACAAGGTTCACGATAGTGGATCATTTTTTTTTTTTGATAAATAATACTCATGAGTGAATCATATAACCAAGGAAGGATAAACCACCACTTAAAAGCTCTTTCCTTAAAAAAAGCAACTGCCCAGGGATTAAGGTCAATATCTAGGAGTATATTCTGGTGTAATAAATACAATTAAAATGTGCTACCCTTAATGCTTAGGAGAAGATCTCCAAAAAATTGTATAGATGAAATGCTAATTGGGCAGAGTGGACACAACCAACTGAAAGTTTAAAAAATTCATGATGTCCACAGATAACAAAGAAAAAACATTCATGCAGTCTGGGCTGGTCTTAACCACAGATGATGCACTAAATTCAGCCATCGTACAGAAGGTGAAATTATTCACTCCTACAGGAAAAGTCCTCCCTCCTCTCAAAACAAGTGTGGGCCCCAGTGTGGGACCCATGGTGGGGTCCACATTAGAGGAGGGAGGACTCCTACCATAGAAGTAAATCATCTCTCATACAGAAGATCCCATAGATATCATGAACCTGAAGCTCTCAAAAAAATAATAAATAAAACTAGTCCATTACTAAACTTACCATGCATGATCAAAATTATACTCCATCTTTGCACGCATGTCAGTTATCTCGTGGGTGAGTTCTTTGGGCAAAGAATCCTCACCTGCTTCTCCATCCTAGATGAAGTCAAAATATGATAAAATTAGCAGTGAGCAGTGACATAGCAGCAAGATTACAAGAAAACTATTTCAATAACAAATGATAACAACGCACAATTGTCACCAACATTAAATGTGAAAAATATACTTCCTTTCTCAAAAGCAAAATATGTACATGTGTGTGTGTGTGTGCAGGCATGAGTGTTAGTATTATGTATGCATGTGTATTATCTATGTAATTATAAATTTATAATATAGACATATATTCTGTATGTGTAATAATAAAAACAGATACACATTCCTGACCATTCAAAAAGACAAATTCCTGCATAGAGAGTGAGATGGGGTGTGGGAGGAATTCTGTCTCTCAGACATTAACCATACGAATAATATACCTCATGTCTCAATCTTGAGGATTTAATTGAAGAACCAGCAGCACGTATTGGAACTGGAGAGGGAAGAATGTGGTCCCAGGCAGAAATAGAACAACCTGTCCAATCCCAGGCATTAAATTAATTTATGTTTCCAAGAACAGCAGCTACAATAGCCATTTCAGGTATTAAAAAAAAAAAAAAAAAAAAACAGATTTGAAATTCACAAAACAGAAAATACACTATGATTAAGCATACCAGCAGAACGAGGTGTATAGCCATCCAACCATGGAGAAACTAATTGTTTATCAGGTGATGCCTCGGCTAACATCAGGGGCGGTGAAGGCTGATGGTACCTACTGCTAGTGGAGCAATTACTCCGGTTTGGTGTATCTTCCCATTCCCATCTCCCATGATCCCAGTCAGACCGGCCTGCAAGATCAACGGAATGTTCAATATTGTTGCAATTTCTTTTATAAAATATAAATGCAGCTTGTTGTAAAAATATTGAGAATACAAGTGATTTCAGAAATTGCAACAAAATAATCAATAACATGTTTATTAGGAACTTTTTATTTAATATTTTGATAGATCTTGTTATGTTATATTAGTCCATGTTCGATACTAAAATGGGGAAAATAAAAGGAGGAACAAATCTGCAGCAATCACGAAAATGTGTCATTAAAAATTATATTTTTAAAAAATATTAAAAATGAATATTATGAACGTAACCAGCTTCAGTCATATTCCATTAATTTCTTTTAATGGTAACGTGAAAATTTTAATTATAAAAAGAGAAACCTAAGTGTACAAGTTGACCGCAACGGAATCCCCAATTACAATTAAATATTATCAGCAAAACTCGTCCAATTAATTTTTTCTTTTCTTTGAAACTATGAGTATTTTTTTTCTAGAAACAAAGGAAATACACTATAATGGAAAGAAAATAAAAAATTACATACCAACTGTCCTGCTTGAACCTTCATTTCTACTTCTCTTTCTTCCAAATTCTCCACTGTACTCATCTCTACTTCGCTTTCCTCCATAATCTCCAGTATACTCATGTCGATATGGACCACATGTGTCACTTCCCTTAAAGTGGTGTTTAGTCTCCTTGACACTGTGTCTCAACCTCCTGCTTTCATCTCTAGTATCCACCTTCAACTTTCTTCGTTCATCCCTGTGATACCCAGGACTCCTAGACCAATCATGCCCAAAACTTTGGGGTCGACTAGCAGTAGCAGGAACCTTCAATTCAAAAGGTGAAATTTGGAACATGTTAAATAATTAATTGAATAAATTTTACATTAGCACTATCAAAGGCCTTCTTGCATACATAAATACTGAGAACAAATTGAACAACAATCAACAATGGAAAGCAACAAAATGATCAAAGCATCAAAATACAATAAGAGTGATCAAACACAAACGTCAGGTAAAGGGTGGTCAATTCAAAGTGAGCCAATCAAGTCATAAATCAAGACATGTTTTGCCATGCATCTTCTTGAAAACCCACCAAAACCATCAGAATTGTAGTCATGAACCACATAGGCACCCACATTTGTCATGCCAGCCAGAATTAAAATGTACAGCATTCCCAGAAACTCATTTCAATCATGCAGCCAAAAGTTGACCAACAAACAAGACCAACCAAATTGAATGGCAGAAGTTTCCAAACTACAAGAAATTATACCGCACACCCGGTGTACATGCTAAGCTAGTGTGAGAGAGGAGTGTCTATGTACTATGTAGTACACCAAGTATTATGAATAATTTCACACAAACCACAAACCACAAACGCTTGTTTAATGCAAAACCAAAAAGGCAAAGACCATGTTAGCCATCTGAGTTATATTTGCTGTGGATTAAAGTTTGAGTGGTTAATATAATGGGATTTGGCCAAAGTAGAATCATATGTTACATGTAAAAAAAATATGTATGCATAACAATAACATTCATCTAGCTAATCTTAAATAGCACTACAACTTGGTACCCAAGATGAAAACAATATAAATAAATAATTAAATAAAAATAAAACACTAACCTCCATATCAATACGATGAGCTCCAATGTCGAAAGACTCGAAACCTCACAACAATAACACTGTACCTGCATATATCAACGATATAAGTAAGAATTTTCCAATTGTAAAATACATTAAAGAGGGGGCTTCGAACGTAAGGTTTGTTTGGAAGTTCGGAAAATTCTTAAGAACCCAAACCCTAAGGAAAAATAAATGAAAAAAAAAATCCAATTTGTGCAACATAATCCATGTTTGGCAGTCGAGGAAAAACAATTTACAGGAAAGAGTAAAACATCTACATTCCCTAAGTAAGCATTTAGGCTAAAAACTTCTATAAACCCTAACTAAAGTAGCTATGTATATGACAGTGTTTGGATGGAGAGAAAAGATGAATAATGCGGTGAGATTTGAGGGTTGTAGTTGAAAATCACGAAGGAAAATCAAAAAGGAGAATGTGAAAGGCTTCGTCTCTAACCTTTGGTCTGTGGTTGATGAGTTCTTCACGATTTCCTTACCTCGATCGGATTTTCTTACTGAACAAGCAAGGTCAACTTTGTAAGAGTATTGTTGGAGGGAGAGTGGTCTGAATATATATAGAAAATCCAGAACCCACGCCCCTTTTATACTTGTTTATATGTCGGTTTGCGACTTCGCATGGTAGAGCAGTATTAATTATGGGCCTGTCAAAATAATAATCTCACAAGGCCCAACTTTAAAATCCATTGTGGCAAGCCACGATTCAAACAAGAGCTACCCCGACGACACTAACCAACTTGGGCCCACAAAAACAAAACAGCAAAAAGGTAAAATTAAGGATGGGTAGGGTTATCATTGCACACAATTGACACAATGATCACTTTCACACGTATTAAGTGTTTGTGAGATATAGGAGTAAAGGGTAGAATTCAAGTTTTTTAGGAGAGAACTTCACACTTAAATTAGGTTAAACTATAATTTCTATCTATTATAAAAATAAAAATAAAGATGGGTATGGTTTATTGGAGAGCAAAAGAGTTATTTTACATCGATATCTACTAATTAAAGTGTCCCCCAATGGGTTTGGAACACCGATGAGACCAATAAGCCCATGCTGGATGTAATGTGCAATTAATGGTTGCTCATGAATTCCATTCCAACCTCTAGAGTCTAGACTAACAACAAAAGTGAAAGTTCAATCCATTAGTTTCTTTGATTTGTGATATCAAAGTGAGATATTAATCACGTGTTAGCTTGGTCATTGCCTCTCATTATTCATTCGTTTCAAGCTTGCTAATTACACTATACCAAAATAACTACAAACACATACAAGCTTGCCTAAGCACTCACACTAAAAATGCTAAAATAACTTAAAACTTATTTTAGCAACCAAAACACAAAAAAGCAAGCTACATCAAGGTTGCTAAATTTAAAAAAATTAGCAACCAAGCTATAGTAAAGTGTCATATTTGACATTCTACTATAGCTCCAAAGCTATAAAAAAATAAGTATAATATTTCATTCTCTCTCCTCTTTATTTTATTGTGGTTGTTTATTGTGTTGGGATTATTATTTTATTATGTTGTTTATATTATTAAAATCTTTGATGTTGGTTGTATTATAAAGTGGAGTGTTAAAATAGATAAAATAGTGTTTTGAGTTACTAAAAACTATATTTTTTAGCAACTTTGCTGTGAAAGATAGAAGATATATAGTCATGTGGCTTGATTTTACAAACACTTCTACAAAGGTTTGTAGACTCTCTATTTCCAAGGTAGTACTAGTATTGTGGACACTTTTTTTTTTACAATAATTATGGGCTTAGGGTCTGCGGATGCCCCAAATTTAGAAACATAACCCGCTTTTATTTTTAGAATAAACTGTTTTTTTTTTTTTTTTTGGTAAAAGTTTTAAGAAAAAACAAGTGTTAAAAATAAAAATAAAAATAAAAAATCACCAGTTTTTTTTTAAATGAATTTTTTTTTTGAAAAGTACATTATTGTTACCCTTAAAGTGATAAAAAATTATATGAAATTCCTAATGCAATAATTAATTGTTCACAATGAAAATTTGTGTATAAGACTATAAGTGCATTCATTAAAAATATTACAAGTTTATCATTTAAGGAGTGTATGTTAACTAAAATATCAGTATTCACGAAAATTATATTTGAATTTTGTCAAGCTACTAAAATCTTTTTCGCAAGAATCACAAATGGAATTTTGAAGTAAAGAATGCAAAATTCCTTGTTCTATTGTAACAAAACCGTAACAGATAAACACAATATAACAAATTTTTTTTTTTTTTTTAATTCTTGTATTAAAATATCCCTCAGTATTCGCATGAACAAATTTTTACCATTCAAATTGGTCCCAAGTACTTGTATGCACATGTGTGCATGTGTAGTTCACTAATAACTTTTACTCCCCTTAAAATCATATCTGGGCTCCACTTCTAAACTTAATATATTAGATATTGATAATGCTAAAGAATGATATCAATTTATTTATTTTCATGATAAATATGATAGGAATTTCAACCTATAATGTTCACTTTATAATAATTACTTTTTATTATTAAACTAAAACACTAATCAGTTTTTGGTATAGGTAGAGTTTGAACACCAAAATTGGCATCAACTTAACTCATGGGCAAATCTCAATTATTTATCTCTTTGCCATTAAGTTGGAACTTTTTATTGTTGAGAACTTTCTTTGCCATTAAGTTGGAACTTGAAATAACGAATAACAAAATTGAAAACAATAAACACAATTTGCGTTTATAAGATATGCATAATGGCCAAGTATGGAGAGACTATAAAATGGCCTAAAACATTGATGCCAGAATGCCATCAATTAATAGTAAATACTATCTTATGTAATGTATTTGTCCATGATTTGATGTAATGCAAAAAAACCAGTGGTCAAGAACTTTGTAGTTCAATTAGTTGACCCATCCTAAAAATCCTAGTGTTTTAGGATCCTAGTTCAACTTTCTACAAAATCGAACCATTGCCATGTAGCATTCATCTTCACTTTGAAGAAAACAACTTACTGCGTTTTCAACTTTGGACCATCCACAGACCCACTCCCCGTCTTCCCTCCTCTGTCAATCTGCAAGCCTATCCTTAACTTGATTTCATTTGTATTTATTTTACAGCAATGTTGACCAAAGCATTAAGTCCATATTATCAGTTTTCAAGCACTGAGAGTTAACTATATCGGTTATGCTTTACCAAGTGTCTATATGCCAGGCCTCAGACAGCATATTTAGACAACAGCCTTAAAAAAGGACCAAAAAAGAAAATGTAATCACCAGACTGATCCATTACATGTAAGTACACAGATAAAAAATTTTACCATTTAACTATTGCATCTAAACTGTCTACTCGAAGATCCAGCATGAGAAAAGCCTAGATATTCCACCGCAGACCATTGGCTGAAGCTGACTCCTGATTTTTATACATAATCATCATCACTGTCCTCATCATAATCAGAAGCTGACTCACTGCTCCTTGGTTCCATTAGTGTATTCATATCAAATGATGGCTCCGTTTCCATCTCCTCCATGTCAATAGTATCATAGCTCAACCGCTCCTCAAACTTGTTATCAGAGCAATTAAGAAGCCATGCAAGAGAACACTTTAAGCCCTTCTTGGCAATTATCCTATGCCTTGGTTTTATGGTAGACTCCAGGCCATAAGTAAAGAATGCAGGGAAAATAACCAAGTCATCCAAAGGCCTTTTCATCACCATTTGGAAGTAATCAAAGTTAAGTTTCATAATGTCGAGATTCAAAGCAAGCAATTGGGGACACCCCACGACCATCTTCCTCACTTGTTGCAAGGAGAATCCACAATTCTTTAGAAAATCCACATGCTTTATCACAGGTGCTTTACTGAGGCTAATAACCTGTGGCATCTTCTCAACAACTCTGCCAAAATCCTCAGGACCAATATCAATAATTGAATTAAACAAACTCTGTTGACTGAGAAGCTTTGGCTTCAAGTCAAGTCCTATAATCTCAGGATACTGTGCTACTACAGAAGGAAGTAATGTTTTTCTAACATGAAACTCCAAAAGAAATTCAACATTGGGTTTTACCCTCTCCTTCAATCCAAAACCCAGGATGTGAGGCCGCTTCTCTATCAGTCTAGCCACAGCCAATCTTGGAATGCCCAAGCTCTCCAGGTACTCCACAAAAGGTTTAATTACCCTGCCAACACGCATGCCTAAAATCTCAGGGTATCTAGTTAATACCCCTCCAATTTCTCTTCTTGCCACCCCAATTCCAACCAAATATGCCACTGATGTACTCATGGTCCCCTCAAGCTTGAATCCCAACACTTCTGGATATCTCTCAAGAACCCGAGGAATATCAGTGGGCTTGATATCCATTCCTTGAAGATACTTGACCACTGGAGCAAGGTCAACAACAACACTAGCATGGAGAACTTGTGGATATCTTCTCAAGAACTCAGTGAAAGTGGATTTCCTAACTCCCAATTTTCCAAGATAATCGAGAACAGGAATCATATTTTTCTTTACACTGCAGCCAAGAACAAGTGGATAGTTGTTAATGTCTTCAATTGTAAGCCCTAATGTGTGAAGAAAATCCACACGCTCCCTCATAACCTCAGCTGTCACAGGAAGCTCCAAACCATCAAGCTCATCAGGAACGATGCCAATTCCCCTCAAGAACTCATAAACCCTGGCACGATTTGCTGCTTTCTCATTCCTCATTTCTGATAAACTAGGACGACTATATAGGGATGAGGAACCTCCTTGTTTCCGACCCAAACGAACAGCATCTGGCTTGGACTTTGATGAACCCACAGAACCCGATGCAAATGTTCTATCAGCTACAGAGTACTGACATTTTGTAATTAACCCTATTCCTCTCTTGTGGTCACCCAGTACCTTTAGAATTGATAAGGAAGATAACTTGGGTTTAAGGAGAGTAAGAACAGGTAACTCTGAATGTACAAGCCAAAAACCAGGTTTTGTGATGCCAGCATAGCTTCTAACCGTCATACTTCAAAAGTTTGAAGTATCAGTGCATCTGAAAAGAGACAATACATAAATCAATGGTTAAAGCTGATGCTCTTCACACGCTAAATAAGTTATTTTAACAAACCAAGTATGCTTATTACTATGACCAGAAAAACCACACACTCACAAACACAAAAAAAAGAAGGCAAGGGAATAAAATCTTGCAGTATAACAGTACAAACATTATTAGGGAAGTTGTGTGAAATGCCCGCAATCTGCTAATTTCCTAAATGATGGCCTCAGAATAAACAATAAAGCTGAAAAACCACTTTCTATCATATGTTCCATTCTCTGTGTCATTAAACCAAAAAATCAATCTGGCTTAGCTCCTTACCCAGTTGAGGTTCTAGAAGACAAAACCTACACATGTTTGACTAAAGCTTCATGCTTCATTTTTTTCTTTATTGGTGTGTGAGTCTTAAAAGTTAAAACCAACAACCTCACCCTCAACTTTGCTCTTACAAGGGGAGAAGGTGCCACTTGAGCTAAAGCTTGATGGAACTATTCCTTAATTGCTGATTTCTACAATGGAATCAAAACCAAACACAAAACAAGCAAAAGTCAAAAAACCAAAACCAAAACCAATATATGAACCAAAACTTTCATTTTATAACATGAATATAATATAAACCAAGTACACAATCAATTCACAAACTTTTACAAAGAATACAAAAATCAATCATTTAGAGAGGCAATGTATGCAAAAACATTGATGAGAGAACTTCCCACGGCAGCTAAGGTCACATTTAAAAAAAATAAATAAATCACTGCCTGCTCCCAATCACATGACATAATTAATGGCTGTTATGCAATTTAAATTTACCCATATCATATTAAACAGAACAACAACCCAAAGATTTGAAAAGGCACCAATAAGGTTTGAACTCATAAGAGGATGCAACAATTGATAACTAGGGAGGGCTAATGGCATGTATCGAAGGCATATTTTACATGTATGCTTTAAAACAACTAATGGTATCTTAGGATATTGAGTGCTACAGGTGGGTATTTTATAAAGCACCGTTTATGAAAGACTCAGCATCTATTAAAGTAACCAAACATGTGCAAATTTCCTCCACTTTCAAACAGCAAGATCCAAATTTCTTCCATGTTTGTACCTCAAATTTAAATTGTATACACTAAACCCCCCCCCCCCCCCAAAAAAAAATTCTATATAATTTATTATTCCAATTCATTGAATCCAGTTAATTACCACTTAGAAGTTAGTCATCGTCCTTCAAAACAGTTTTAGCTACAGCAGAATGCTATGAAGTTAAAACATGATCATTCTAGACAACAGAAATATGAGAAAAGAGACAGTGTGTTGTTATAGTTCCACAGATAAATTCCATTCAACAAATTTAAACCCCAAGAGTCAGAGAGAAAATTTTTGTATATTTATTGACAAGAACCTATTCAAGACCCAAGAAAGCATTTCAACGAACAGATTGTAAGCAATAACAAAACTCCACAATAGCATACAACTGGGGTTTTGCATAGCTCAAAAGCAAGGGCAACACTCAATTACCAGCCAAACTACAAACACGCAGTTGAGAAAAGTTGGTAAGAATTCAGATAATGTTCAAAATTTTACAAAGCAAAAGTGGTAAGTGAGAGATAGTGACAAAAATTAAGCAAAGTAAAATACTGACCTGTGACTCTGTGAGTGCTTGGAACAGAGAAGAGAGGGCCGAGAAAGCTGAAGATGACGCAGAGGAAGCCACAATCTCAAGCTCTGATATACATGTCACACACAGTAAGAACTAAGAAGGCACCATATAAGCCCAGGAAATGACAGCTTTCCAACAAAACCAATGCCTTACTTTTTGGTGAGAGAGAGGCTGTTGAATGAGGTTGTTTTTGCCCGAAGGTAGACTTACTAGTTCCTAGTTAGCTTTATCCATTCCTTTTGTTTTGAAACGAATGACACCCCAACTCATGGGATCCCACCTAGTAATAATCTGGTGTGCATTGGAACTAATTGCACTTATTTAAAGGAATAAACAGATACCCAAAAAGATCTGGATATTTTTGTTCATCAACATAGAATTACATGGATTTTGCGAGTCATCAAATGATAAATGCTTTCTTAAATATTCGGCTTGGTAAAAATTAATACGCAAGTTTCAAAATGAATCCAAGTATAATTATCTTAAGAATTCTAAATAGGGATGACAATTAGATAAGACGAGGTCACATGTCTTATCTTTATTTTGGCCTTATGGGTAAGTGAAAGGCAGGTCAAGTTTGGTGAAAGTTAAAAATGTGCTGTTAATCCTAATGAGAATGATGAGATAAAGATGAACGTTGTTAGAAATATATATTAGACATATTAGCCTAATGTAATAGGCCCAAGCTCATTCCTGCTTATACTAATAGTCTAAAGTTTAGTCGCCTATATATACTCATGTTAGGGTTCATTGTAACACAGGAGGTTATTGTACTACACTCTCATACAATAAAGATGTAGCCCTTAACGGATTCCTCCGTGGATGTAGGCCGTAAGGCTGAACCACATAACCCTCGTGTTCTCAGTGTTCCTCTTCTATGCTTCCTCTTCCGCATCCATTCTAGCATACACAATATGGTATAACACATCACGTTGCTAATATTACTAATTAATATTTAACATGGTATCAGAGCTAGACTTCATTCTTGGCATCAAACAAACATCTTTAGCAAGCAAAGAAGATTCTCATGTTCACACCATCATCAAAAGTCATATGCTTGTCGGTTGGATCTAGACTCCACGGCATCTCGCAGCCGCTATGGCTTTCATTATTGTGTCCAGATCTTCAAACCCAAGCAATCAGTGTCTCTCTCTATCAGATCTGTGCACATCAAGCCTTCGCCTGATGAAACCAACAAGACATACGTGCTCCATGGCATATCGCGACCAAAACCCAGAAACCCGACCTCCAACGGCAGTCGCACACGCCACAACTCCCGACCAATGGCTCTTGGAACTCTCACACGCACCGTCGAATATTCTCGACTCCCAGCTCGGATCTCAGTCACACGCGCCGCCAAGCCGACCTTGTCGTCCACCGATCCACTTAGCCTGAGAATCTGGTAATCGTACGACGTCTCACGCGCCAACACACGCCGCCTGCCTTTCCGAATCTTTCCCACGCACCGCCACGATTTCCGATTGTGTAGTTCATCCGTTGGCCACACGCGTCGTCCTATCGGCCATGTCGACCACCGATCTGCCTACGGAAGAAATATGGCCTTCAACCGATGTTGCACGCGCCTCCACGCGCTACCTGGGTTTCTAGCTTCTCCTCCACGCGCCGGTGAACATCACACGCTCCTGCCAGCGCCAAAAAACTACTGCTAATGTCATCTGACGTCACCGGATGACATCATCACTCCACGTCAGCAGCCATGCAAGCACCTCCACATCAGCCCTAGTCCACGTCAGCGACACATCATCAGCCACGTCAGTAGTGTCGTCTCGTCAGCACCACGTCACCTAGCTGACCGTTGACCTGGACTGACCCATGAGCACTTTGACTGTTGACTTTGACCCTGGACAAGTTGACTTTGACTTTTTGCGTTGACATTTGACCAAAAGTCAAAATTTCCAAAATGGCCTATCTTGCTCAGTTTTTCGCGTAGATTCCAATTTTGGACTTCGTTTCTACATTTGAGACTCCGAAATTAGTCAATTGGCACATTCTTCATTATGGTTTCTTCAAAGGCATTCTTCAAGGCATCTCCAAGTGATCTTCTCATGCTTATCCAATCTCAAGCCTTCATCGAGCTTCCGCCTTGAGTTTGAGGGAGGGTGTTAGAAATATATATTAGACATATTAGCTCAATGTAATAGGCCCAAGCCCATTCCTGCTTGTACTAGTAGTCTAGGGTTTAGTTGCCTATATATACTCATGTTAGGGTTCATTGTAACACAGGAGGTTATTGTACTACACTCTCATACAATAAAGATGTAGCCCTTAAGGGATTCCTCCGTGGATGTAGGCCGTAAGGCTGAACCACATAACCCTCGTGTTTTCAGTGTTCCTCTTCTATGCTTTCTCTTTCACATCCACTCTAGCATACACAACATGGTATAACACATCACGTTGCTAATATTACTAATTAATATTTAACAAACGTAAAGAAAAATAAGAATCTCATAAGTACAAAAAAATAAAGAAAAACTAGTATTTTAAAAATGATAATAAAAGATTTAAAGAAAACTATAAATTATAACTAGGATATTTATTTCATATGTATAAATAATTAAATACATTCTCAAGGCAAGCCGGGGTGAATAAAACCCATCCTATCCCATCACCTCTTTGGGTCGGGAAAATTCAAATAACGTGGGGTGGGTTAAACAAAGTGGGAGGTTTTGCCATTTCCAAATTTAAAGGAGCTTAATCTGTTTTTGCAAGTCATTTTTATTAAGGGTAAAACTTTGTTAAAGTAATTTTGGTATTTCTAATTAAATTCAAACATGTGACTACATAGAAATTAATTGTCTTCGAAGAAAAAAAAAAAAACATTGTATGTATTTCATTAGTTTTTTTATATACTTGGTATGAATTTCATTAGTTAATGCTTAATAGTTAATACAACTATGTGTTTGAATTTAATTAGGAAATCTTATACACTATCATTTTCTTTTCTTTTCTTTTTTGAGGAAAATGGCAACTCAGCAAACTTAATTAATACTTAAAAAATCAGAAACATAACAATTGTAAAGATCTAGTGGAACAAACTCCATCCAGACTTATAACGAAAAAAAAAACCCCAAATAGAATCTTGGGGAAATAGTTTTGATACCCTCCCTAATGAGATAGTTTTGAACATTTTGGCACTATAAGATACGTGTGAGGGATAAAAAGTGAAAGGCAATGATGAGAATGTTGAGGGCAGGAGGAGTTTATGAGTTTATTTGAAGTCGACTAAAATGGACGGAATTGATCGAGGTGGAGATAAATGGACCAAATGGATTGACTAAGACCAAAATGGACCGAATAGACCAATTAAGACCGAATATAACCAAAGTGGATAGAATGGACCGAATAGGATTGAAGTGGTCCTAATGGATCAAATAAGACCGAAGTGGTATAGAACCAAAATGGACCGAATATGACCAAATTGGATCGAAGTGGATATAATGGACCAATGTGGACCAAATATGACCGAGTTGGACCAAATAGAACTAGAGTAGACTGAATACGACATGTGAACTAAAGAGAAGTGAAGTGGACCGAATAGGACCAATTAAGACTGAAATGGATTGAATAGACCAAAATGCTAGGTTGGTGTGACTTAAAAGGAGTTTAGCAACAATAAATGCTATACTTAAACTTTTTTTTAAGAGATAGTTTTAACCTATAACGTTTGCTTTTGATAATTACTTATTTAAGTCCCAAATCTCTTATTCGATGACAATAGTCTTTACTAATTGAATTAACTAGAATCTATTACACTTAAGCTTCTAGATATACTAGTTTTTGTCCCATGCAAATTTCTTTTTATTTTATAATTCATAATTATTAGTCTTTAGACACCAAAGTTTTTTTTTTTTTTATATGTATTTCGTAAGAAATGTAAAAAGTATTATCAAAGGGTTTGAATTTTATTGCATTTTTTTACTTATGCTACTCCCTTTATATTTTTATTTTTTACATGTATGTTACGTGTATGATTCCATTTCAATACGTTGGATTTTTATTAATAAGTAAATTAGACCATATAATAAAATATAAAGTTAATCTATTTTTTATTAATAAGTAAACTAGACCATATAATAAGTAAACTAGACCATATAATAAAAATATAAATTTAATCTATAGTCTACTTATTCAATATTTTAAAACCAAATGGGTTGAAAAAAGAACTACTCAACTTTGTCAATGGTCTTTTGTATTAAATTTTAGTTTTATAATGTTTTTTTTTTAGAAAAAAAAAGATTTCTATCAACATAATTTTGTGAATTTCACAACTTTCAAATGACAAAATAAATAAAATTTCATAATTTGATATAAAAAAATGATATTGCTCCAAATAAAATTTTCTTAATTGTATATAGGGCTCTCCAAATCAATTGCCCACTCGCCCAACCCGCTCAGACCCAACCTAGAACCACCTAATCCCGCAGTCGGACTCGGGTCTCTACATAAAAAACCCAATGTAGATAGGATGGTTTTTGGTCTCTTCCTCTAAAACCCGTGAAACCCAACCCGCCCGAAGACCATTAACTCCAACCATTTTTTTCCAAATTTTCGGCCACTTTTTCACTTAAATCTATCGATTTATAGCACAATAAATACCGGATTTGGCTGAACCAGTGATTTCTCCTCACGATTTGGAAGAAATCTCGCTGAATCCGGTGAGATCTCACCGAATCTTGGATGGATCTGGCAAGATCTCCACTAGATCTCGACAGATTCTGATGATTATCACTTTCACCTAAAACTGACAGTCACCAGCCGACAACTCAAACCGACGAACCCTTGACTATTACAGGTTGGTTGCGGGTTGGAAAAAGCACTCACTTGATCTTATACAGGTCGGTTGCAGGTTGGGCTAAAACCTGACCCACCAGAACCACAGAAAGCCCTAATTGTATATATATTTTTTAAGAAAATTTTTGTTTATTTAATTATGATACAATGGATGGATCCGATCCGACCCATTACCAGGACTAGGCAAACGACATCCGTGAGGTTTTACTTTTATTAAACGGATTCTTAATTATTACTAAACCCCACGTTCTCTAGTTTCCTCTTTCACCTCGGACTCTGAATCGAGTCTACAATAAATCTTTGTTTTTGTTTTCGTTTTCAACATAAATTTTCGCATATTTTGACCAAGTTCTCTATTTGCGTCTTTCTCTATTTCTAACCCATCGAAGGATTAGGGTTTTGCTGCACAAAATTTCGAATTTCCACCCAAAAAAAAAAACAATTCCTTCGATTTTCTCGGCATCTTCTCAGGTATTTCATCAACTTTCATCTCAGCTTTTTGAATTCCGATTATTTCGATTTCGCTTATTTTTCATATAAACGAGCAGAGATTTGTACTGTAAAGTGTAAACTCTACATCGTTGACAAATCCTTGTAAGCCAATCAATCTTGTTGTATTGATCATAAGAGATTGATAGAGTTTATGAATTTATTATAATTTTTTTGGAAGTATTATTCCTGTTTGCTTACTTAGAAATTGTGGGCTTTGACTGGAATTTTTTGTACCTATATGCTTATTTTGATTGCCATAGACTCATAGGTATATAATGAATTCGGTTTGTATTATGGGTATGTATTAATGTCTATCCTGATATAGTTTGCAATCAGAATATGTTGTTTGTGTGATTATCAGCTAGTATACCCAGTGTGTACTTGTTGATTTGTGAATAAAATTTATTACTTATATATATAAAAGCAATTAGAATTTGTTGCTGGGATTGCTGCTGCAGTATGATTAAGTGTATTACATATGGGTCTTCCATTTATATGTGTGGTTGTTGCCCTCTTTCGGTTTTCTGATTAGGTAGTAAAGTCCATGAAGTTGATTGGTTTTAATTACATAGTACTATGTCCATACTGCGGAACACGTCATAGACATGTATGCAGCCTTGTCCATGTCCGACACAGACACACATGGGTTTTTCTTTGCTTTTTAAGGACCTAATTAAATACTGTGATACCAATTTTTGGATCAAAAAAGCTTCTTGGTTATAAGTTGATAATTCCTCAGTTATTGGTTATGCTGAAAAAGTATTTTAAGTCACTTCTGCCAAGTTGATGATAGTGTATTATTGTTAAAAGCTATGTGGAGTTCATTTTTAATTATTTTTCTAATGTTTACATCTCTTTGTATGTAGAATCACTCTTTGCAAGATCGTTACTACTTTTCTTTTGAGAAAGTGACAACAAGATGGAGGACTGGGGTAATTCTTTCTTTTCTGACTTCTAATTATGCCTGCCATTTATAACTTATAAGTAACTGAAGAAATCAATTGATGAGAGAAAAAATTAGTGTCCCCCATATACACAGGAATAGTACCAGAGAAACTACAAAGATAATCTAAAGTTACAAACATCTAGAAATTCCCCCAAACTTGAAAAAGAGGACCACTTAGCAGCTATAGTCTGTAACGAAAGTCTAGTGAATGTGACTTCCTATTACATAGTGCTGTTATTCCGCTACATATAGTCCACTACAAAAGTTTCTTATCTCAGGCCCAAACATTAAAATCTCTATGAATTCAAACATTCCAGCTCTGTGTATCCCCTTCTATCTGACTAACCAAAACCTGACTAACCAAAACTGAATACATTGATGCACTAAGAAGCACGGACACGATAAGGGTCACAAGACGTGGTGACTTAGCAGTTAGCAAATCTAAATAATTTAGGACATGGTACAGTGAGATGGCAATCAAATAATTAATAAATACATGTATTTAGATATATTTTATATATTTTGAAGCATATTTTAGGTTTTAAAAATAATAGTATCCATCAAAATAATTAAAGAAGGGATGTAAAGAATTTGCATGCAGTAACAGCAACAATAGTCAGTGTTGTTTTCTAGCAATTGTGGGCATAATATTAGTGAATTTATTTCTAATTTTTCCTTTATAGTATCTTTAGGTTTATTTTATGTTTTCTTTTCTTTTCTGTTGGAGTCTGCTATATAAATTTACAAAGGCATATGCTCTATCTTTTTTTGCCCCTCCAGAGGATGAGCAGATTCCACCTATCCCTACAAAGGAGCAGCCTAAAAATAACTGGGATGATGAAGATGTGGACGATGATGGTGTGAAGGAATCATGGGAGGATGAAGATGAACCTACACCGGTATGGTTGATGATTTAAATGCAATCTCTTAGACCCTTAGTATTTTCTTTCTTACCACACTTGTTGATTGGAATAGAGGGCCACATATTAATTGGTTGATTCATTAGTTAAATAATGAGGCATTTGTTGCATTTGTATTATTTGTTCTGAATTGAACAATTTCTAGAACCACTGAGAATATTATTTGTATTCAGATCCTGTTTATTCATTATTGACCTTTCTATTTGATCAGTTCAATTAAAAAAAAAATACACAATTTCTTGAAAATTGTTTTGCTATTTTTAAGTTTGGTTTTTGGAGGTAGTACATGGTTGTCCCCAGTGGTCTGGCCCATCTGGGGCAAACCAATAAGTCCAACTAACGTGGACCTTAACAAAAAGATGTAAATGTTGTCTTTCAGTGGTCCATTGTGGTGATTGCATAAATTCTCCTCTGCACATGTTGTTAATTGTTCTTTTTGTACTAAAAGTTGTTTTAGTTTGGTGATTTTCCAAAGTATTATTTATTTCACTGTCAACTTGTTGGATACATATGTTTTAATGGAACATGGATTAGAGTTTGCTAGTATGCAGTTGTGGTCTTAAGAACTCTGTTATATGGAATGACATGCCATTACCTCATGTTTATGGTGGTTCTTTGTTTATATTATGCAAAATCTATGTCTATATGTGATTACCAGGCACCTGAAACTAAACCTCCAGTTGAAAAGGCTCCAAAGAAAGTGAAAGCTGCTGAAAAGAAAGGAAAAACTGTGGAAGTAGTAAAAGAAGAGCCACTAGATCCTGTAGCTGAGAAACTTCGCCAACAACGGTAAAAGTTTAATTACTTCTTACTGCTAACAGTGGATTTATTTTCTTCTTTTGCATAATAAATTAGTTGTAGGCATGTCTATGTCTCATCTGATGAATGGTAAATGATTTCCAGATAACCCTTGAAATTATGGGGCAGCAATAAATATTATTTTTTACACTATCTTCTTGAGCAGCATAATGTGTTAAAGTTGCATTTCTTTTTTGCAATGCTAGACTCAGATTGTTGGTACCTGGTGATGCAAGTTGGTTTCTCTCATTACACTGCAACCTGCAAGTCTTATGAACCAACAGCTTCAAGTTGGACTCTCCTGTGCACAATAAAATTGATAATATCTAGAAAACAATTAACTGAAACTGCATCAATTGAGGTTTTGTTAAGTTTGAAGCTAAGTTTACAGCTGAACTGATCCTTATTTGAGCTGATTTCGCTAGCTCGATTGATGATTTTGTAGATATTCATGTGTGAGCATTGAAGGCAATGTTGATGGTTTGACATGTCTATGTGTTAGGGCCTTGGGTTTGGTGGTATGCTCCCTCCAAGACTAAGGTTTGAATGCCCTTGGGTGCAAACAATTTCTAGGGGCCATGTTGTCCCATTGGCGAAGCCAATGACTTACCTGATCCGTGTGATGTGGATGCATTACATTGGTCTGGTCGTCTGGGGTTTAAGTGGGTAAAAAGGCACGATGCTCTGCATGGTCTCCAGGTTTCCTCGTCATCAAAATAAAATTTCCTGCTAGGTTAGCTTAAATTTTATGAACTAAGAGGCTCGAAGAGAAAATAATAATTGTCCAATGCTGACGTATATATACTGATTTGAAATTTTCTTCACCTGTCAATAATACAAATGGGCTTTGACTGAATTTTTTTCTCCAAGTTACTTGGTATATGAGCTAAAATACTCCTTATCATCAATGTACTTGTTCCTGCTTTAGACCATAATTAAAACCTAAACCCAGTTCTTTGTCAATGCCTAAAGAATAACTTTAAAAAACCTTAAGCAAAATGAGATCACTATGCTGCTTAGCAAATAAAAATAAAAATTAGACCACTTAACTGGACAAAGAACAAAGTTGATAGCCCAGATCTTAAGTGCTTTTGTCTGTGTTTTGCATCCAGACGTGTCCCCCAATGACCTTGTTTGTTATTCTGATCATAGTGCGTAGTTGATGGTGGATGTTGCCCATAGTTTTGAACAGTTTTCTTGGTAAGTTTTTGCATCATGCTATAGGATGCACATTGTTCTGTTTTAAATTATGGGTTTGCCTGCATTTGTTTTTCTACTAAAGTTTGTTTAGGAGCAAAATCATTGAAAAAACAAATGCAAATTATGATTTATTAGAATGGACCCTGCAAATTTGGAAGTTGTATATTTATCTTAATAGACAATTAGTGTGGAGGTTTGTAAAAACTTAATAATAGGCACATTTTATTTGTTTTTGGTATACTGAAAAGATGTTTACTGCAACTATATAGTCCATGACAGGCTGGTGGAAGAAGCAGATTATAAATCTACTAAAGAACTATTTGGTGAGAGAGGAGATGAGAAGACTCTTGATAATTTTATTCCCAAATCAGAAAGTGATTTCTTGGAATATGCCGAGCTCGTATCAAATAAGCTGCGACCATTTGAGGTGTGTTATATTGTCTTCCTCTGTTTTGACCAAAGGTCAGGTGAATATCTAACTTTGTTAATATATATGTGCTTCTCTGATACAGAAAAGTTACCATTATATTACCTTACTCAAGGCTGTAATGAGACTGTCAATGACTACTTTGAAAGCAGCAGATGCAAAAGATGTTGCATCTTCTGTCTCGGCAATTGCAAATGAAAAGCTAAAAGCAGAAAAGGAAGCAAATGCTGGTAAAAAGAAAGGTATCTTTTTGTATACTTTGACTTCCTGTATACTTAAAAGAGGATCCCACATGGGTCTGTAAATCCGTTGTGATGGATGGTCATTGACATACGTATCTTATGAATTTATCTCTCCATTGTTTCAGGTGGTGTCCTCAATTGTTCTGTAATGAGGAATTTATCAATAACTTATCAATTGGTGTTTCTCAATTGTTTTTCCTTGCCTTGCAGGCCCTAAGAAAAAGCAGCTCCATGTTGACAAGCCAGATGATGATATTGCCGTTACTTCCTATGATGCTCTTGATGACTATGATTTCATGTGAGTGTTTTGTTCCAGTCAGAAATGGGATTTTGCTTTTAAAACATTGAAGAAGGGATAAGTTCCTCCGGCGTCCCCCTCAAATATTCACGAGTGTTATTGCTGTATTTGTTGAATAAGAGATTGTGGCAGATTGCCTTCCTATATTTTATGTTCAATTTTGCTAGTTTTGGATACTAGTAGATCAACATTTGTCTGCTTATACTATATGTTGTGTTTGCCTGAGTCATTGAAAAATTTGTGACCCTGTCGAAAGTAAAATTACTAGTTATTGAGATTTTTTTATTTAAGTCCTTCTACATTGCATTATCAAATATTTTAGATTGGATAAATGTGATGCACGTTTGAAGGGTCGCAAATAATAATGAATGGAAAAATTAGAAAAATAAAATGCCAACAGGATCTTTATTGACATGCCTGATAAATAGCCACTGGTTAAACCCTATGCAAAATATCATAGTTGCTTTTATAATCAAAGGATAGATAGTTATAATAATAATAATAATAATAATAAAATTTATCAAGAAGCAGACACCATGAGTTTGAATTTATTATATAAATAAATATTTTTTTTAATTCACCATTTAATTATATTTTTTTTCTTATACTCTTTATGCTGGCAAGATTTGAAAATTATCATAAATAAACACAATTTTTATATTAAAAATTTTAAAACTTAAAGATGAATATAAATCTACCGTTTGCTTACATTTCCTTCTTATATTTTTATACTTGCAAAATTTTAATACGATCTCTTCTCTGTATAGATTCTCATTGTTGACATCCTTACCACAACGCTGTCGAGCTATGAGAGCTAAGGTTACATGTATTGTGCTTCAAAATTAATTATATTTCTCACTCTTTTTATAGGATTTGTTTATTTTCTTGTTTTTATTCTCATTTTGTTGTTACTTGTTTCATAACGGAATTTGAGTGGTTTTCATTTTTGAATTAAGAAGTAACTGATAGGAAATTGGGAATTATTTATGCATGTTTCATTGTTGTCGGTTTGTTTATTGTTGTGGGAATCAATTTCTTTACATTGTTGTTTGTTTCATCAAGGAACAAAGTGGATTCAAAGGGTGTTTTAGATCGAGAAGTTACAAAAAATTATGGGTTAAAAACTTCAAAATTAATTCGATTATCAATTTGAGCATGATTGCCTACCTAAAAATGAACAACAAACAGTTTCACCTAATCTGTGAGTTGGTATTGGATGCGAGTTTTGCCACCTTTGAGCTTAATCGACTTGTAATTACACATGCATTTGATGTTTGTCATATTGCAATTCATGTTCATATATATATATATATAGAGAGAGAGAGAGAGAGAGAGACTTGAGTTAGGGCAAACCGGCAATTAAATCCATTCCCACACTTCCTCTCTTTAAAGCAGGAAAACCTATGCGAGACTTTTTGACATCCATAATCCGAGAGAGAGAGAGAGAGAGATATATATATATATATATATATGTGTGTGTGTGTGTGTGTGTGTGTGTGTGTGTGTGTGTGTAAGGACCGGATTTAAGTCCCTAGTCCAAAAGACGGATGGACTTGGGTTCAAAAAACCTAAAACAATGAATTTGTAGAGAATAGGTTGGAAAATTGGGCTAAAATGAGTTGGACAACAAATAATATGGATTCAAATGACAAGAACAAGAAGATAGATTGATTTAAACTAAAATAGATTGTTCTCAATATAGTCCAAGGAGATCAGTTTTTATATATTTCTCACAAGTTTGATTACAAATTTGATTCCTAATTGCTACAGTGTTTCTTTCTTGATTTCTCGATCTCTTTCTTTCAAGGTCCTTTCTCTAATTTATACTATCTCTGTCTTCTTTTCACCTTACACGTGGACAGTAGATTGCTTATATTGATCATTGTCCCATCAACACCCTCGTGAAGTCTTTGGGAGTAACTGTAAGGTTGAACAAATACTGTTCAGAGATCACTTCCTCATTAATGCGGCCGAAGAGTTTGCTATAGAGTATTCAATGCGGTGGTAACAACTTTCTTTTAAATATTTTTAAGCTCCCATCTCTCTTGTATGTTTGTAATACATGTCCCTATCAATGGATGAGATACTCCCCCTCGGACAACTTTCCCCAACCTTTTCATTTGCAACCTATTCATGAGACTCTGAGCTTAACACCCTCACTACTGTTTATTCATTTTTGGACCAACTAACGTCCTCAGCCAAGACGCAATGCCTAATATATAATTTTGGGCTCTTATCCCTACAATACATATTATGGTTTAAATTTTCTACACACATCCTATACACTTGTTATAAAATTATGATACCATCCCAAACACACACACATCTCTTAGTCTCTCCCTCTGTCACTCACCTATGCCTCCACCTCATCTCCTATGGTTTCCATACCTAATTTTTATTGTATACATTTGTATAGTTGAGTTATTCCAAATCAATAGATCCATTTGAAGCATGAGCATCACATCTAAACCGAGCCCTTTTCTATTAGTTCTTACATATTAATTAATATTAATAAACATAATAGCAAAAGTCTTATAATTTATTTGTCCAAAACCTATGCTTATGTCATATTGTAATTGGTACACAATAAAATTTTGATCCATAATGAATTTATTTAATAATAATACCGCCTCCCATACAAGTTATGAAAAGAATCTTCTCAAAAAAAAAAAAAAAATTGTGAAAAAAAAAAAATTATTCAAAAAAACGAAGAAGTAAAAATCATTGAATATTGTATTAAAAAAAAAAAATCATTGAATATTAGATGGATGCAGGAAAACCCAAATTGAAGACAAACACCGTACTACTGTTGTAGACTTTAGTCTTTGGTCTCTCTCTCTATCTCTGTTGCCAGCTTTGGAGCACCACTATATAAGGATCGCCAAAACGACGACGACCAGCGTCTCAATCATTTCATTCACTCCTTCATTTCTTTTAAACACTTCCCAAATTCCAAATCTTCCATCACCATTTCCGTACCAAAAATTTTCACACAAATTTCCAAGATTCAACATACACCTTTTTATTTTCTATTATTTTTTTAGTATTCAAAATTCTTAAATACACACAGACCAAAAAACCTCTTTTTTTCCAATTTTGTTACGAAGATTTTTCATCGATCGGAGCTCAAATTTGTACGGACGTCCATGGCGCTCTCAGCTTCAGACCTACCGGCGATGTACTCGTTGCTCGCGAATTCAATGAGCGGCGACGAGAGCGTTCGCAAGCCGGCCGAGTCGGCGCTCTCTGAGTCCGAAAGCAGACCTGGCTTTTGCTCTTGCCTCATGGTACTCGCTTCTCAATCTTCTATTTCTAGGGTTCTTACGCGGTTTTTTGTTTTGTTCTGCTCCCGTCGCAATCTAGCTCAATGCATGTCAATTTGAATTTGTGAAAACCTGTTTTGAAATGCGTTCGCAATCGTAATCGAAACCGTAACATTCATGGATAATGCAGGAAGTGATTACTGCGAAGGATTTAGCTTCTCAGGTTGATATTCGTTTGCTGGCTTCGGTTTACTTCAAGAACAGTATCAATCGGTACTGGAGGAATCGGCGTGATTCTTCGTAAGATTGTTAAACTTTATTTTTCATTTTTGAAAAGTGTTCACATTGTTGTGAGAATTAGTCTTGAAATATTCATGTATGCTTGTAGTGGTAGAGACTTGAAATCTCTCTTATAAGTACATTTCATTGTGCTGTGTATTGAACATGTAGTTTTGGATTATAGCACCTCAGCATTTACAAGAATTAGCTTGATGATAGTTTTGAAAGGTTCTAGTAATGCTTGTTGTGGTGGAGATTCGGAGTAATGGTCTATTGTAGCTATATATATTAATCTGTGTATAAAACAGGTAATTTTAAGCATTTACAAGAAAGGTCATGTACTAGTAGTGCTTGTTTCTGTAGAGACTCTCTAAGTATTTTGTCTCTTGTAAGTATATGTATTTGTACGGTATAAAACATGTATTTTGATGATTGAATCTTGGCATTTACAAGAATTAGTTTGAGGATAGTCCTAACTCCTAAAAGGCTGTATACTGGTAGTGCTTGTCATGGTAGAGATTCAAAGTTATTTGTCTATTATAAGTAAAGTACATTCGTTAGCTATGTATAAAACATGTAATTTTTCAGTTGTAGGCTGGATGTGTAATGTGGAATTTTATGTTTCAGTGGAATTAGCAACGAGGAGAAAATACACCTGAGGCAAAAACTGTTGTCGCACTTGAGAGAAGAGAATTATCAGGTGTTTCCAGAAACTTGTTCTTCCTCTGCTGCTTATTGTTCTTCCTTTTTTGGTTGTTTATAGAGTTATTTTTAAACATCTGTGTGATTTTTTGAACTATTTTAATGTATTGGTTTATTTTCATGAAATATCTCATGCTATTATCTTGAATCATGATTATTAAAGAAAATTAAAGCTACCACCAAAGTGGATTGTATGATTTAATTTATATTATTTCTTAACTCCACTTTCAGTGGCTACCATTTTAGAAATGGTTTATTCAAGGTGATGAACTAAAAGACTGACTCCTAAATGAGAATGGGGGCAATGCAATCATCCTTGAATGCCTGAATGAGCCCTTATTTCATAGTGGCTATAATGCTGACTTCATCAATTCATGATTTGAAGATATATGATCTATTTTTGTATTATCTCTGGTAGATTTTGAGGCCAATGATAGATGCTCTCTCTCTCTCTGACACACACACATACACACTTTAGAATGCCTCAACAATTTACTTAATTTTTTTTTTTTTTTTTGTGTGTATCAATTCAATTGATTTAGTAATCATATTTGCTAATTTCCTGTGTTTACCATATTTGTTCCTATACAGATAGCTCTAATGTTGGCTGTGCTTATATCCAAAATTGCTCGAATTGATTACCCCAAAGAATGGTAAACATTTTGACCTCTCTCTCCATCAATATTCCAAAATTTTTGGAATTGTGAATGCTTCTCTAATAAATAAAACTTATGTTGATGAATGTCTGACTTAATCATTTTGTACTTGCATGAATTGTATACATATGAAGTGTCTAGTGTTAAAAGACTTGTGTAGCTGAATTGAACATGTGTTTTCCATAATGTATCCTTGAATAAAAAAACTTACTTTTTAACATCTCTTAAGATGAATTGATCATTAGAGAGAGAACTTCTAATGAGCACTACCTAGTGATGTTTTGGTTGCAAGAAAAAAGGAATATACATGTTAGAATTATGGTTAAATGATTAAATCAATATTTCCTAATAACTTAAACTTTTGAGACAATCGGTAATTTATCATAGTATCAAAGCATGTTGTCTTGAGTTGGAACACCATCTCTGCTCTACCTTCCATTTAAAAAGTTAATCTCACATGTTGGGCCTCACATACTAATGGGAAGTCTAGGCCCACATGTGAGGGGGAGGGGTGTTAGAATTATGGCTAAATGATTAAATTCACCATTTCCTAAGATCTTAAGTTTTTGGGAGAATTGGTAATTTATCAATACACTTTTTCTCCATGCATTTTGGTTTATTTTTACTAAGGACAAAATTTTCCTAGAACGTTCCTCAAACTTATTGTGTGGCAAATCAAATGAGCATCCTATTGTACATTTAGTCACATGACTTCTATAATTCATGTGATTTGTTTAAATGGCGTAATGATTCTTTGAAATAAAACACGTGGAAGGTCATTTGAACCACCACACAATTGGTTTTGGAGATTCCTCCAAATTGGTTTAGAGGAAAACTTTACCCCTTTACTCAACAATATGTGGTTTAGAAAGTGTAACCTAGCCATCCCAAGTTCTCTCTACTTACATTATGCCTCCTGAAACATGAGCCTTTTATGTGCAATTTCCATCTATTACAGAAACAAAACATAACCAAATAAACCTCATGGGAGTAGAATATCACTTCCCAAACCACAGGGTGGCAGGTGACCACAAGCCAAACTACATGGGATGAACTATAGTTTCATCCAAATAAGAAAACTTGTGTTATTTTTGGTTGATTCTTATACGAAGGTTCAATTTTATTTATTGGTTTTTTCTTCTTCCTCTATGTTGAGCTGGAGCAATATGCATAAAAGTTTTGTTGCATCATAGCTAGTGGTTGTTGTGTGTATGTGTGTATATTTAACTTTCCATTATTATTTAGCAAAAAAAAAATCCATCATCTTTTGATCGTTCACTATCCTTATCTGCCAACCCAATGGTTTATCCAGGCCAGAGCTCTTTTCAGTTTTAGCACAACAGCTTCAATCGGCAGATGTTCTTACTTCCCACCGGATTTTTATGATTATTTTTCGGTCCTTAAAGGAATTGTCCACTAAACGTCTTATTTCGGACCAAAGGAACTTTGCAGAGGTATGGGTTGATGTTATTTTTTATTCCACAGATTCTTTTTCCGTTTTCCATGAACATAAGATTCCCCACACTCCCTTCCCCCAAAAAAGGGCCATTAAGAACTAGCTCTTATGCAATGCAGTTTCTGCACATGTTCTGTGGTAATGGAAGGACCGGCAATCATGAATATACATTACATATACATTAAAATGTAACTTCACAATTATGAATATTTTTTGGGCTGATTGTACTTACGGACGTTATTTTGCAGATTTCATCCCATTTCTTTGATTATAGCTGGCACATTTGGCAGAGAGATGTGCAGGCCATATTGCATGGTTTCTCTACTCTCTCTCAAAGCTATAATTCAAATGATCCAAATCAGCACCATGATGAACTTTATTTACAGTGTGAGAGATGGTTATTATGTTTAAAGATAATACGCCAGCTTATAATTTCTGGGTTTCCAAGTGATGCAAAACAAGTACAGGTAGTTATTCTCATCTAATGGATTTGTTTCTTGCTTTCTTTTCTTTCTTTTTTTTTTTTTTTTAATAAAATTTTTCAGAGTTTGGTGCAACCCCCCACACCCTAGCCATTTTACTCCTTTCCTTAGTTTAGCTGGATCTATTGAAGTCAATGTTTTAACTGACTCATCTCTTTTTTGCAGGAGGTCCGGCCAGTCAAGGAGGTTTCTCCTGTCCTCTTGAATGCCATTCAGTCATTTCTTCCATACTGTGAGATCTCTCTCTCATACTCGCACGCGCACACACTCTTAAACATCGCAGTGATTTTGAATTGCTTTATGCCTCTTCTATTGCTTTTTCCCTTGTTTTATATAAGTTTTTGAGTAAGTAATAATTAATTACTTCAACTAATGTAAATCTATAGAGACTCTTGCTTTTATACATACCTAAAGAGTTCACTTGAAACAGAACCCAGATTTGCAGTTAATTATAAAAGACAATGTTGTTATCAAAATATTGAATTACCTTTCTAGTTTTGTAAAAATTATGAGAACATAAATTAGTGTTTATATTGCCTTTTATGATTAACCTCGTTGAACTTAGTGATTATGAAATAGGGACAATTGAAGAAATAATAAAGGTTTAGTAAATTAGATTTACTTTCTTGTCCACTAAGTTTCCTTCAAATCCTAGATGTATTTATGATATGGGAAGCATAAGGAAAGATTTATTTTTAGAGTCAATTGTGTTTTTATTTGTCAACGAGATTTTATTAGGTACTATTTAGGTTGTTAGTATTTTATTTTATTAAAGTCAAGGTTACTTTTGAATTCAATAATTGGGTTTCCCATGTCGGTTATAATAAGGATTTATAAGTCTATATAGGCATAATATTCTACTCTTATTTCTTGTTCTATGAATTCAGTGTCGCATTTTTGGTTTATCCTGCGACAATTTAGATCTTAAAAATGAAAAGTTGACTTTTTAAAACCTACAACTTGTCAATTTTTATAAGTTAGACAGGATCCCTTATTACTGTTTGTAAAGTGATGTTCAAGGTACATTATAATCAGCTATGGAATTTCAATTATTTGAGTTCATTGCTGGTTAATTTATTAGTGACATAGGAAGGGACATGTCAATGGTCTTTGTACCAAATGGCTTTGGCATCTTTTCCCCCTACCCAAAAACAAGGGATGGAGGGTGAGCTGGCGAGGTCTCCAATATAATCCTGTACAGCTATATGTACTTAACATATTGTAGATGAATCCCATTTGATTTGCAATAGCAAATTTTATTTTCCCCTCATGCTTTTTTCCATCTGGTTTTCATACCTTTGGAGGGGATAGGAAACTAATCCCAATCCTTTCTCTTTTTTGTTCTCTCTCTCTCTCTGTGTTGCAAATTTTCAAGTAAGTTAATCTTTTCTGCATATGTTACCTTGTTTTGCAGACTCATCTTTTCAGAAGGTACATCCTAAATTTTGGGACTTCACAAAGAGGGCATGTACTAAATTGATGAAGGTCTTAGTAGCAATTCAAGGCAGACATCCTTATTCATTTGGGGATAAATGTGTGCTTCTTCCTGTTCTGGATTTCTGCTTAAATAAAATAACAGATCCTGGGACAGATTTGTTATCGTTTGAGCAATTCTTGATTCAATGTATGGTAATGGTGAAGTGCATATTGGAATGTAAAGAATACAAGCCTAGTCTCAGTGGTCGGGTGATGGATGAAAATCAGATTACACAAGAGCAGATAAAGAAAAACATTTCAAATGCTGTTGGTGGTGTATTGACTTCGCTTCTGCCCAATGAACGGATAGTACTCTTATGTAATGTATTGATAAGAAGGTATTGGTGCTGACTTCTGCCTCACTTCATTAATTTGTCGGGCCTATCATGGCTGATTAATTCCTATCCACTTTTAGGCTATTACGCATTGAAAGGAAGGGCCCCGAGGGGAAGAATGCATGCATTTAACAAGTCAATATTACTTAATTCCATAACTCAATTATTTTTCCAAAGGCTCATGTAAAAAACTTCTTGGAAGGCGCAATCAATGCAATCAGTGATCTTCCTCACCATAACTGAAATCCCTAGGGAAGCATTATGACAGAGCCAGGATGCACTAAGGTGCAAGGGCTATAGCATGATATTATTAGTGTTCTTCATCAGGCTTAGAGGTTTAAATTATTGTTCTAAGAGATATTGTTGATTCTGGGAGTGAAATGCATGGAGTAAGCTAGTACACCTGTTTGATGGCATTCATATATCATGACATGGAGAACTAATATTAAATAAATAAAATTTTCTACACTTGTAGTCTAGATGTAGATTTTGAATGCTGTTATTCTGCTAGAACTTTGTCAATGAAAAACCTTCAAATATTGGTTATGGTGTCTGATTTCCAGAAAATCATTGTACTAAAACTGTGCTATTACTGTCTTGGTAGGTATTTTGTTTTAACAGCGAGTGATTTGGAGGAGTTGTACCAGAACCCAGAATCTTTTCATCATGAGCAGGACATGGTTCAGTGGACAGAAAAATTGAGGCCATGTGCCGAAGCTTTGTATATTGTACTGTTTGAAAACCATAGCCAAGTAGGTGGCGTTTTTCTTTTTTACAATTTCCCTTCTATAAATCTTTTGTTGTTAGTTTTAGTGCATAAGCTCTCTAATTATTTCTGATAAAGGATGTGTGCTTATGTGATCTTGACTTTTACTTTTAGCTGCTCGGTCCTGTTGTTGTTTCCCTTCTTCAAGAGGCTATGAAAGGTTGCCCGACTTCAGTGACTGAAATTACTCCAGGGTTGCTTCTGAAGGATGCTGCTTATGGTGCTGCTGCTTATGTTTATTATGAACTCTCAAACTACCTGAGCTTCAAAGATTGGTGTGTCCATTCTTCACTATATGCATGGTGTTTGGTCATTTCATGTCTTGCATAGCCTATCTAAATTTAGGTACTATTAACTGCTGCAGCCGTTAAAATAATTTTGCAATCGGTTAGTACCGCATTGCTTAGCATTTGATGGATGCAATAGTTATTTAAAGCTCCTCAAAAACACTTAATTAGCATTATGGGGAGTCATTTTGCCCATTTTTTGATTTTTAAAGAAATTTTTATAGATAACTTTCATAAAAGGCAAAAACAAAAATTTTAAGAGAAAATTAGGAAAATTTGTTTGGTAACCATCTTCATTTGGCTGATGTTTCATTTAAAATTGTTTTTCATAGAATTTGTCACTGTAGTATGGTTGAGCATTTTCATCATCCAATATGGTCATTCCATTTTATCATGCTTTTAAGTGTAATTGCTATACCCGGACTCTTGACTTTTCTCCAGGAAACTATTGATTTCAGGTATAATGGTGCACTATCCCCAGAACTCTCAAATGATCATCCAAATATGCATATCATCCATCGTAAAGTTGCACTGATATTGGGACAGTGGGTTTCTGAGGTAAAATAATATTCTTTGGAGTAAATGAGTTATATTAATTTTTAGCTTCTCAGTTTTGTCAAGAGGATGATGCAAGGCAGAATAGACACTGAAAGATGCAATGAAGCAGTATTGCCCTCCTTTTAAAATCAATAGTTAGTCCAAGATTGTTGCTTCAAACTTCTATGCCATTGAAGAAATCATGCTTACAATGTTATTCTTACATTCAATGAAATCTAGCATGTGTCCTCTGCTTGCAAAAAGTGTGCGCCCTTGGCTGAAGTCATAAGCCAGTCCCTCTAAGTTACTGTCTGTTTCAAGGCTATTAGTTAATAGTTATGGTCTACCCTCTATGCTACTTTTGTGCATAATGGTTGGTTAGTTTCTTAGTTCTAATAAAAGGGTGACAGGGTTTTCTTATGTGGCCATTGGCGAGCCTCGTTTTCAGGATTGGATACTTGCAATAATCTTTGAATCTATAATGCTCAATTCTTTTGAATTGACATTTGTTATGGCTATTCAATCCTGTGATAAAATATGCTTCCTCTTTTGGTTTTTGACAAGCCATTGTTTTTTCATACCTTAGTCACAAATAAAGAGGCATATTTGATGATCGATTTCTGATTTTTACACTTTTTACAGGTTAAAGATGACACCAAAAGACAAGTATACTGTGCTTTAATCAAATTGTTACAAGAAAAAAACCTTTCTATCAGGGTATGTAGCATGGGTCCATTTTTCTTGAGTACATCACCTCTGCTGGTCTTTCTGTATCATTCTGACATATTCCTGCCTCCTAAATCTATATTATTATATCCTGTTCAACTATTGAATTTCTGCATTCTTTTTCAAAGCTGGCAGCCTGTCGGTCTTTGTGCTTACATGTTGAAGATGCGAACTTTTCAGAACAAGAATTTGTTGATCTCCTACCAATATGTTGGGCTTCGTGCTTTAAGTTGGTTGAAGATGTTCAGGAGTTTGACTCCAAGGTAAAACATAGGTTTCTCATCACTTTCATGTTTAGTACTTTGGGAGAGAATATTTTCTCATCAAACTTTTCCCCTTGTTGTTTCTTATTTACCTTTTGCTTAATTTGATTATATGTCAATCATGCTTCAAGCGATAAAACCATGAAGATTTGGTGTGCAATACAATTCTTTTATTTTCTTTTGATACAGGAATGCACCTGCAATTTTGCAGTGCATTTGCTCCTGTCTAAATGCTCTACAATTCTTTGAATCTGCATATTATCAAACAATTGGTTAGGGTTTTGCAAGAACAAACTTTACTCTTGGATGTTATGTAAGATAAATTCAAATCTATAATCTTAATTATATTTTTTCTTGGTAATTTACCCGACGTTCTTGTTATTCTTTCATTTATTTCAGGTTCAGGTTTTGAATTCGGTCTCTGTTCTTATTGCACATGTTAGTGAAGTCATTCCATTTGCAGAAAACTTGGTGCAATTTTTTCACAAGGTATTATTCAGTAAGAGTTATGTCTAGTCATTTAATGCTTAGAAGAACTTTGTATCATCTTTAAATAAATACGTATATATGTATGTGTGTGATTAATTTCATCAAAAGATAAAGGCCATAAGGTGCGCAACCCTAGTACATGGAGAGTATACAAAGGAAATCCCAAGCAAAATATAAAAGAAAAAAATAAAAAAATAACAAAAATAATTAACAGAAGCTCAAAGTGTCCAAGAAATCTAGGAAGTTTGTAGTAGAAAAAGTATGAGAAGACAAAGTCCAATCATAAAGTCTTCAAAATTAAGAAACACAAAGGAGCATCTTTCCAAATCTCCATATTGCTTGTCTATCCAAAACATCGCTTTGAGCACCATAACAATTCCAAAACAGAATAAGGCATTACCCAAAAAACCCCAAATAGACAGAAAACCAAAGACCACAACTCTTGAGCCACCACACAATGTAGAAAGAGATGAGCCATATTCTCTCTTTGTTTCTTGCACATAAAGCACCAATCTATAATGACCAACCTTCAGTTTCTTTAGATTATCTGTACTCAATGTCTTATCTAATGTCACACACCCCAAGAAAAATGCCATCCCTGTTGGTACACAAACTTTCCAAATGCTCTTCACTTGGAAGCCTTTGGATTCCAAAGGGATCCATTTCAGTTTAGTTACCCCCATGGCATAATTTTGTAGCATACATGTCATCCAACAATTGAGTTATTGATTCTAATTCCGAATAATGCACCTCTCTAATGAACTCTGGATTCCAATAAAGAATATAATCTAAGAAGTCGGACCTTGGTGTGACGTCAAGTGTCTCTGTCCAAGCGATGTGTCATGAGTTCCAATCAGGAAAGTGATCTCTCAAAAAATTGGGAGCAAGGCTGCCTACCAACCACTCCTACTATATCCCATAAAAGCGAGAGCCTTGTGCACTGGGTACAACCTTTCCAATTGTGTACCATCTAATGTAATGATGGATGTAAAGATTATAAAATCTGAGTTTCTAATTGAGTTGACCAGCTATTGTAAGTCAATTAATAGAGATGTTGAATTATTAAGTTTGTTATAGTGAAATAAGTAATTGTCTGGAAACATTGTTCATCTTAGCAACTTGGATTTTCACTTCATCAAAGGGGTAAGGGATGTTTTTCAGAATCATTGGCTCTGCACTTATTCGAATTACATTCTTTTAGTTATTTTTATTTTATTTCTTATTTGAAAAGGTTTGGGAGGAGTCTTCTGGTGAAAGCCTGCTGCAGATTCAGCTTCTTATTGCTTTGCGGAACTTTGTGGTTGCACTTGGTGGTCAATCACCCATTTGCTACAACATGCTACTGCCCATTCTGCAGAAGGGAATTGAGATAAATAGCCCAGATGAACTTATAGAGGATAGCATGCTGGTTAGTCTGCTAGTTTGATTTCAGTTATCTAACTGGCTATCATTTTATTGTAGTGTAACATGCTAATTTCAATTGTTGTGATTGTGCAGTTATGGGAAGCCACACTTTCTCATGCCCCATCGTTGGTGCCTCAACTATTAGCATGCTTCCCATGTCTCGTGGAAATTATGGAAAGAAGTTATGAACACTTGCAGGTTGGACTTACAGGATCTCTGATTACAATATCCTCCATGGGTGTTAATATATTCTCCATACATATGCTATTAATTGGTGGATAGGACTTGTGTGTGATCTTTTTGCCATCTTTTTTTTCCCCAACTATGAATTGTAACTTATGAACCATTATGGCATATTAATGTGGTGGATTACTCCATTACCTAAATAAATGTTAACAACAACACACAACAATAACAATCAAGCCTTAGTCCTAAAATTTTGGGATCAACCTTGGATTCTTGCAAAATAATTAGGTTCAGTCATATGTATTATTTTTTTCCATTCTATATTATCTAAAATTATACTCTCTATCACGTCCTTAATTGACTTGTCCTTTTTCACTATTTCTACTAATGTTATTTTAGGACTTCTTTTACCTTTTTTCATTTTCTTGACTTGAATCAACTCACTCTTCCCCGCTGGTGTATTGATTGCTCTCCTTTGTACATGACCAAACCATCTCTAGCGACTCTCTCATCTTTTCATTAATAGGGCCCTATCTTTAAGCTAATTTCTTTATTTTGAATCCTATCTTTCTTTGTATTTCCATGTATTCATTTTAATATTCTCATTTTAGCTACACTCATTTTATGAGCATGTTGCTTCTTAATAGCCCAACATTTAGTAACATAGAGCATAGTTGGTCTTATAACATTCTCATTTCAACTACACTCATTTTAGCTGTGAAAAATTATATATATCTTTCCTCATTAATTTAAGGGGAAAATGCACCTACATCACCCTGTTGTTTAATGCAATTCTATTTGAGTATTGACACCTCATGGGTTAAAAATTTTTCTAATTATATACCTTGTGGTACTCAAATGTTTTCTTTACTCCTGTGTTTTTCATTTTCCCCCTTTATATTATACGAAATGCTGGTCCCCACTACCACCCACCCCCCTCCAAAAAAAGAAAACAAAAAAAAAAAAAACATTTTAAATGTCTGATGCCCTTGGACTTGGTTGTTAATTTGTTCTTTTTTGGCCTTCAACTGCTTGTTACTCTGTTACTTTAATATTCTTCTGTTACTTTAAATTATTATAGGTTGCTGTCAGCATAATTGAGGATTACATTATTTTGGGCGGAACTGAGTTTCTAAGCATGCATGCTTCCAGTGTGGCTAGAATTCTTGATCTTGTTGTCGGAAATGTCACGGACAAAGGAATTCTGTCAATTCTTCCAGTCATTGATATTCTAATACAGGTACTTCAATTTCATATTGGGAAGTGCAGATTTTTAGGGTAGTAGATAGAATGAAGATGGAGTATTTGGAGGTTGTAATTGAGAAGCCAAGACTGCCTAGTGCAATTTGACTGCAGATCTTCTTCTCCATCATCTAATCATGCATTTCTTTTATTGTCTAGAGAAAGTTTTCATATTGTTTCATGTAGTATCACTATATTCAAATTTATTTTTACATTTTGAAGCAAACTATATCTTTTTCACTTATTGGAAAAGTTCTACTCCTCATTGGGTTCACTATGAAATGTCATTATTACTCCGTTTCTGCGATTGATACTTGCATGAAATGAATTTTGTTAATGTTGACAATGGTTATTTAAAGAATCCTGTTGCACTTGTAGACGATTTTTTAGGATTTGCTGAATATATGGTGATTCCCCTTTAATAATAGATCCATCCAAGGGACCTCTTGGGTTGCTAGAAAACAATGTATTTGTTTCATTTTCCCCAGTTTAATACTTGTTTATGGTAGTTTGAAGGTTATAAAACTGCTATAACAGTAATTTGATCTTAAAGTTCCAACTAATATCTTTTTATTTATTTTTGCTACTTTGCAGTGTTTCCCTGCTGAAGTGCCTCCATTGATCAGCAATGTTTTACAAGTAAGTGGGATCTATTTTTTGCTTGTGTTGATATACTGAATCCATCAAGAAGTCCCCTATAAAGCTTACACTCTTTGTTCGATGCTGGTAGAAATTGATTGTTATGTGTTTGAGTGGAGGAGATGACTATGATCCTTCTAAGACTGCCGTTAAAGCATCTTCTGCTGCCATCCTGGCAAGAATTTTAGTGATGAATACCAATTACCTCGCTCAATTAATGTCAGAACCATCACTTTTGTTACTGCTTCAGAAGGCGAGTGTTCCGATTAAAGACAATATACTTCTTTGTCTGGTTGACATTTGGCTTGACAAGGTCAGTAGAGCATGTGTTTCCATGATAAGGATACTTTCAGTGATTGTTGAAGTGTTCTTTTGCACATCACTTGTATGTGGATTTTTTGAGAAACCTAGATTGCATCATTTTATAGATTCAGAGCATAGACTCTGTATTTAGACTTTGTTTTTTAAATTTAAGTGTTTCTGGCTAACCTTGATTTGAGAACTAAGATAAGTTTTGCTGAAAGACATGCTCTAACATTAATATTTTTTACCTTACACTAATCCTTTCCGCCCAAAATAAAAAGTGAGCCTTTAACTTTTATGATATTTTTGAGCTCTAATTTATTTTCAAACTGACTGATTTGATCCATAAACAGAAATTATAACAGTTTAGTCTTGTACATAACTAATTTCTGACATTTATATCATAGTGACATACCTGAAATTAGAAAATTGTTATTATAATGATCTTAATGATATGAATATAAGTACAACACCTAAGATCACAAGCATTGATTTGACTACTTTAAGTTCTTGCTTCATTTTTTTATTGCCAAATTATTTTATTTGGTCACAGGTAGACAATGCATCTTCCACCCAAAGGAAGACATTTGGCTTAGCCCTTTCAATCATTCTCACATTGAGACTGCCTCAAGTCCTCGATAAACTTGATCAGATTTTGAGGTATGGATTCATCTTTGTATTTTGCGCGTTATTTGCAAATGAATATTGGGTAACCTTTGATTAAGTCTTGCAATTGTGCCTTTTGATTTATACAGTGTATGCACAACTGTAATATTGAGCGAAAACAATGACTTATCTGAGGAAGAGTCCAGGTTGGATCTCTAATACTTAATTGAACTTGTTATCCAAATTCTCAGTTGTCATTTTAGAATCAGCTTCTATTCTTTGTTCTTATTTCTCTCTTTTGTGATGGCAGTGGTGAAAATATGAGCTCCAGCAGGTGCCATGGGGAGGGCACCATTCCGAGTAAAGAGTTAAGAAAAAGACAGGTGAACATTTTGGTGATATGCCTGAAAGTGCTGAATTCAGATGAATAAAACATGAATTTTGGATTTAGATGATGATGGTTTATGATTAATTTAGTGATGGATTTGTTACTTGCTCTGTCAGATCAAGTATTCCGACCCAATCAACCAGTTGTCACTAGAGACCTCAGTCAGAGAGAACCTTCAAACATGTGCTGCCCTTCATGGAGAATCTTTTAATTCTGCCATTGGTAACATGCATCCAGCAGCATTAGAACAATTGAAGAAGGCATTGAAGATGCCGTAGCTGCTGCAACACTTGGTATGATCTCTTATCAGTTGGTGCTCGTGTCCTGCACCCTTCAAATTTTCCACTGTTCCATAGATTGAGAAGATATGGGGTCAGTTTTTCAACCACCTGTAAATTTTCTACTGATTAGGTATAATGTCTCTCACTTGTTTTAATTTCTGTAATTCCCTCCAGCAGGTATTCTCCTATTAAAAGGTTGATGTTGAATGCATGTGCTCTTTTAACTTTTTTTTTTCAATACGCCCAGATTGCTTTATGTTTTAAATGTAGGGATGTGCTTATATGTGTTATTTGCTAGCATCTAACAGGTGATATATCTGTTCGTCCAGGTTATATGGAAGCTACTGTGCTTGGATTTGCGAGGTCTACATTCTTTCTTTTCCTTTATAATTGCTTGGGCTGGGTTTTAATCTCAATTATAGTTTCAAATTCATTTGTATGTGCAAATTTGATAGCACAAAACTTTGTAAATAGCTAGCGGATCTGCACTTGTCATTATATACCGGGTGTAGAGGGTGGTGGCATTGAGTTCAGAGAAATGCAAATGAAATGAAATTTTTTCAGAGAGGAAAAAAAAAAAGAAAAGAAAAGAAAAGAAAAGGAAATTTGTGCTGTTCTTATGCTTATTGACCCCTAATTTCTCTCCACGGTCTCGTAAATTTCATCAAACCCTGAGATGAAAATAATCATGAAATTCCTCTGTTCTAACTTCTAAACACCAGACTCCCTTTGCTGAGAATTGAGATTTAAAATTTAGGTACTGTGCTATGTGGCACGGATGTTAGACTTGCTTGAGCTACTATTATGCTGAACCCGGGAGTGTAACAACTTGTGGTTCAGTATGCGTTTCCACTATTATCTACAATAACAAAAAATGTTAAAATGCTGACAAAGGTTGTGTTGTGCATTTAGCCTTTGGAATTTTCTAGTTAATCTTTTCAACTATCCTTATAGAAGCCCGACCACTCTTGGGATAGTTAATCACTACTAAAAGCCTGGCTTAGGATTTATTGGGATATGCTGTTTTAAAAAGTGCATTTTTAAAAGTGTTTTTAAGACGTGCGTTTTGAAAATATTATTATCAAATCACACTTAACTGATTGGTAAAACCATAAAAAAAAGTGTGGCTTCTATAAACTGAATGTTTTGATAAAATTGGTGTAAAATGTATGAGGTAGGTGTAATTTACCAAAATGGGCATAACTATGTTGTTAAGGCTCCTTTGTCATCTTGTAACTTAAGGCATATAATAATAGCATTTTTTTTAGGGTAATGACTTGTTATAAAATAAGAAAAAGTTTTCTTAAAAATTTAAAAATAAATAAATAAAAGAAAAGGACACTCACTTTAAAAGAATCTATCTCCTAGACACCTACCACATTTTTTGCCCATGTATATCTTCTCCAGGCCTACCAACACATCACGACTTTTCTACTTGCTTGTCTTCCTTTTCTCATCCCTACAGCGCCACCCACTAATCTTCTTTAGCTCCAATTTTCACCCTTGCCCATAAGATTCTAGTCAAGCAAAACAATGAGGACAACTAATCCTTGCAATGACAACGAAGCAACAAGCTAAGAGAGACAAGGGAACAAAAAGTTAACAATTGGATGATAGGAGATAGACAGAGGCAACTGGGCAAAAGCACAGAGGAGTTCGATGGTGTCAAGCCAATAAATTTTTCTTAAGTATTTTGGTCATTATGCAATTTTGTGAGGATATTTTAAGAATTTCACACTTAAAAAAAAACTTTGATAGTAAACTCATATTTGCATTTTCACTGGTGTTTTTGAAAAAGCTTGAGCTCATTGTGTTTTGAAAATGTGAGTTTTTGGAAATTTGAAAACGTGATTTCATTATAAACGCAATGCCGAGCGTTTGACTTTTAGCATTTTCATCCAAAAACGTGTGTTTTGATTATCAAAACGCTTATCCCAATAGGCTCTTAGTAGAAATTAAAAATTGTCACAAAAGAAAAACACTGAAAGGAATAAACTACAAGTCATTTTGCCTCCCATTAACAAAAAATACTTTGACTAAAATTCACGATTGCTATGAATTAGTGAATGACCTATTTCTCGGAAAAATAATTAGAGGGCTCCTATTAGCAAGAACACTAACAGATTTCTCAACAATAATGATCTTACACAAAAAATTTCTTGTCGTTCTGACCAGTGACAAATCTATAAATTTACAAGGACCCTGATATGGGACATTGGGGATGCATCAAATTTTTATGAATTACTCAAACTAAAACATGGTGTGTGATGATTGAATATATACACAAATTGGTGGGTCAAATTAAAGTAGCTATCATCTCTTTGCAATAGTATTGTTGTGTGCATCATAAATGGCTTGCTAATGTCTTGGTTGATAAATAATCAAAATAAAAGGGGTCTAGTATATGTTATCCCAATTTCTCAACTAATAATTTTGTTCCAAAAGTTTTATTCCAAGCTGCAATAGTGTAAAGTTTTGTCATATGACACATTTCTTGAAGGAATAGAATACTCTTAATTTTTTATGACACTATAATAATTAATTTCTGTGTGTTTAATGTACTACTTGCATTCATTTCTAGGTATTATCTTTTTATAGTTGGTGTACTAATTATTATTGTAGAAAGAAAATTTAGTGATTTTTTTTCCTTTTTTGCTCACAATAGGTTGGTAGGGAATTTTAATTTGAGTTTTTTCTAGCAATGGCACTAAAACTTAAGGGTCTTGAAATTTGTAAGGTTATTTTTAAAAAGGACTTCTTTGAAGCTCTAGTTTAGTTATTGTAAGGACCAGATTTACAGTTCAAGTCCAAGATATATGGGATCTAGGACCAATAAGCCCAGAACAATAAAATTTGTAGAGAGTGGGTCAAAGAACTAGGCCCTAACGAGTTTGACAATGGTTAATACTGAACTGAATGACAATCAAACACAAATAATATTAATAGACTTTCAGTCCGAGAAGATAACCTAGTATAAATTGATCACAACTGGATATGAAGACTGATAACGATCAAGGAATTAGTGAATTGAATAGCACAGATAGTGATGATGTTGAGGGCCTGAAAGATAAGAAACAAAAGATCAGAGAAGACCGGGGTTGACCGACCACAAACCCTCTAATGGTAAAGTTAGCCTTTTCTTCTGAAACAAAGAATTCTCAACTTAAAGAGATGGTGTCTGGAAACTGATAACGATCAAGGAATCAGTGAATTGAACAACATGGATAGTGATGATGTTGAGGGCCTGAAAGATAAGAAACAAGAGATCAGAGGAGACCGGGGTTGACCGGCCACAGACCCTCCAATGGTAAAGTTAGCCTTTTCTTCTGACACAATCTCTTTAAGTTGAGAATTCTTTGTTTCAGAAGAAAATACTAACTTTATCATCGGAGGGTTTGTGGCTGGTCAACCCTGGTCTTCTCCGATCTCTTGTTTCTTATCTTTCAGGCCTTCAATATCATCACTATCCGTGTTGTTCAATTCACTAATTCCTTGATCGTTATCAAAGACAATTTAGATTACAACAATGTTCTCTCTTTTTCTTTCCGATCCCTTTCTCATGGAGGGTCTATCACCTTATATAACTCCCTTTATGCCATCTTGATCCTATACTTGTTGATCGTTTAAGCCTTTACTTGAGTATCTATCCTATCAAACATCCTCTTAGGCTTTCTATGAGTCGTGATAGCCAAGGCAACACTGTTCTGAGATTTTCTTCATATAAATGCGGCTAGAAAAATAGTTGCAACGCATTTAATGCGGTGGTAGCAACTTTTCTTTAGATATTTTTGGGTTTCTTTCTTTCTCGTACGTTCATGCGGCACGTCCCTATCATTGGAGCTTTCTGTCGTATGTTCATGCGGCACGTCCCTATCATTGGAACTTTCTAGAGGATCACTCTAATTGCTGGAATAGATATTTGAGCTGCATTCATCATATCCGAGGAGGAGTTCCTCCTTGGATCATCCTCCATTCGTTCCTTACTTATGAGACTTTGGATTGGAACCCCTAATGACTATTTGGCCCTTTTTGGACCGTTCAATGTCCTCGGACTAAGCTCAAGGCCCAACATATGATCCTGGGCCTTTATCCCTACAGTTATTTTACCCATAATCAAAACAAAAATTAGCAAAACATTTAATTAAATATATTTGAGTTCATTCAAACATATGTTTATGTACTGAATTATATCAATTATAATAATTTACACTCCCCTTTTATAAATGACTTTTTTTTTTTTTGAGAAACTTTTTGATTGAAATGTAATATAACTAATTCTCAAATAAAATAAAATCTATTGAGTATTATACCTAAACTATAAAGATAATTTCTTACAAAATATTTTTATATAATAAACTTATAATGTACTTGCACGCGGGACATCCTCCACTCCAGTATAGTAGAAAAAAATGTGAGTGAAATATAAATATATCTCACGTAATATGAATCTTTGTTGGTTTAGCAGTTAGCAGTTATTACCCAGATAAACCATGCGTCCTAGCCTTGGTTAATAAAATTTTCAATCTAACAAATTACACATTGTCTAATGAGTAGCGATGAGTCAAAGAGACAATGACAACTACATTGTCTACAGTAGAGCCACTGGCACCGTGTTGAGTGCGAAGTTTGCAAATGAGAAAACTACATTGTAATCCCTACGCTGGAGCCAATTATTTCTCAAACATCAACCATCACCATTTTTACCATTACTCCAATTGAAGCAGAGTATCATCTACCTCCCATTCTACACTCTGCTGACCTGCTGTGCCAAACTCGAGTGGTTTTTGCTTTTTGGTCACAAGTCAAAAAGGCCATGCTCATGGGTCTTTACCCTCCTGAACCAACCATTAATTTCATCACCTCTTCAATTCTTGGTTGTAAGAGTGTATCTTATACAGCCTACAATGAAAATTCCGTTCTTTTCATGGCTTTTCTTGATCACCATATGCTCACTGTTTGTCAACTTTTGTATCTTTGTCGTGTCTGACCAATGTCTTCATGATCAGCGAGATTTGTTGATCGGATTGAAGAACAGCCTCAAATTCGATAGTGCTTTGTCCACAAAACTGGTACACTGGAACGAAAGCCTAAATTGCTGTTTATGGGAAGGTGTAACCGGCAGCGAGGAGGGACGTGTTATTGGTCTCAACCTGTTCAACGAATCCATCTCTGGTAGACTTCACAATTCAAGCCTTTTCAGTCTCCAGTATCTGGAGAACCTGAATTTGGCTTACAACAAATTGAGTTCTTCTCTTGTTCCATCTCAGTTTGGTAATCTGACGAATTTGATTTATTTGAACCTGTCAAACGCTGGCTTTGAGGGGCAGATTCCCATTGAGATTTCAAACTTGAGCAGGTTGGTTACCCTTGATTTGTCTATCGATATTTATTTGAGTGATTCTATGCTGAAAATTGAGAAACCAAATTTAGCTACGCTAGTTCAGAATTTTGGGAAACTAGAGGAACTTTATCTTGATGCTGTAAATATATCAGCACCAGGAAATGAATGGTGTCAGGCCTTATCTTCTTTAGCGCCAAATCTAAGGGTGTTGAGCATGATTAATTGTTATCTTTCAGGGCCTTTTGATTCCTCTTTATCAAAGCTTCGGTCCCTCTCAATTATTCATCTCGATGGTAATCCCTTTAATGCTCCAGTTCCAGAATTTTTTGCAAATTTTGTAAATTTGACGTCCTTGCATCTCGGTTTTTGTGGATTGAATGGAACATTTCCAGAAAATGTCTTTCAAATTCTTACACTGCAGACGCTTGACTTATCAAATAACGAACTACTTCAAGGGGCACTGCCAGATGCAATTGGTAACCTTACAATGTTGTCCAGATTAGATCTTTCTAATTGTAACTTCAGCGGGGCAATCCCAAACTCCATGGCAAATCTTGTTCAGTTGGTTTATTTGGACATGTCATTCAACAGCTTCACCGGACCGATTCCATCATTCAGCATGGCCAAGAATTTGACCGATTTAGACCTTTCTCATAATAAATTAACAGGTCAGATTACTTCCACTCATTGGAATGATCTTCCGAATCTTGTTAACCTTCACTTAAGTTCCAATTCACTTGGAGGGTGTATTCCCGTCTCTCTGTTTTCCCTTCCATTGTTGCAGAAATTGGAGCTTTCTGACAACCTTTTTTCTGGTCAACTCAATTACTTTTCTGTTTCTTCTTACCTACTGGGCACTCTTGATTTAAGTAGCAACAACTTGGAAGGGCCAATACCAATGTCTATCTTTGAACTTCGAGGTCTTAAGGTTCTCTCACTTTCTTCAAACAAATTTAGTGGCTCCTTTCAGCTTAATAAGATTCGGCAGTTGAGAAACCTTCCCAACAGCTTTTCGATTTGTTGAATATGTGATTGAGAAAGAAGACATGAAGACAAAGAAAGAAGAACGACACAGCTGCTGCAGTGATGATCTAAACGACAGAGTGCACAAGAAAAAGAAGAAAGGAAAGATGAAAGAAAAACGACATCACTTAGCTTAAGTGATTGGCACGTGGGACAGCAAACACGTGAGAGGATTAAGGAGTGTACAGCTGTATTATTAGAGTTAGTTAGTCTGTTAAGAGTTAGTTAGATTATTGGTTTTCCCTCTTAGCTCTGTTAATTTGTGTATAAAAGCAGAGCATCAGTGTAAAACAATTTAATTTCATTTTTCTCATTCTAATCAATTCCAGAATAGATTTCTCTCTCAAATAGTTTCCAGAAGCTTTCTTTAATATGGTATCAGAGCTTCAATAGTTCATCAATGGCTTCCGTCTCTAACGCTGCTTCAGATTCTGAAACTCTTCCAAACGCTTCTGGTACTGAGAATCGTAGATCATCCAATCAAGCTCCTTCAATGGATGATGTGAATACCAATCCTTCGAGCCCTTATTTCATTCCACCATCTGATGTTGTTCTGGTTTCTCAACCGTTGATCGGTCCAGAAAATTATCTCAGTTGGTCGAGGGCTGTGTTTCTATCTCTCAGTGGTAGAAACAAATTTGGCTTTCTTGATGGTTCAATTTCTACACCTGATCTCTCCCATCCTTTGTATAATGCATGGCACAGAGCAAACACTACAATCCTTTCATGGATGGTGAATTCCTTGAGTAAGGATCTAGCTACCAGTGTTATGTATATTCACACTGCAAGGGAATTATGGATCGACATGCGTGATAGGTTTTCTCAGCCAAATGTTCCAAGATTCTTTGAAATTCAGAAAGAAATTTCGAAACTTTCACAAGGTTCCTTATCGGTGAGTTCTTATTTCACTAAGTTCAAGATTTTATGGGATGAACTTGTGCATTTTCAGTCCTTTTCTACATGTACTTGTATTTGCACTTGTGGTTCTTAAAGAAATCAATTGTGTGCTCAGCAAAAGGATCAAGTTTTTCGATTCCTTATGGGACTCAATGACAGTTACTCCACTGTTACTAGTCATATTTTAATTACTGAGCCACTACCTGCTTTGAACAAAGCATATTCTTTGATTTTACAAGAAGAAAAGCGTAGGCAAGTTGGTCAAGCTGATTTGGTCATTGAACCAACAGCTTTATATGCTAATAACCCTAATTCAAAGGGGTATCAAGGTCATCAATGATGGAATCAAGTTCATCAAGGCTGGAATCAGGGTGTACCTCAGGGTAATCAAGGGGGAAAGAATGGCAATGCAAAGAAGGAAAGGCCTGTGTGCACTCATTGTGGATTTGTTGGTCATGTAGCAGACAAGTGCTACAAATTGCACGGGTATCCTCCAGGATATAAGCACAAAGGGAAGGCATTGGCTAATCAGGTTTCCAGCAGTGGCAATGGATCATTTGGAAATCTCTTTTGCAACAATGGTGGCTTTGGGAATGTTGTTTCTCAGTCTATGTCCAATTTTCATAACCAACCTGATTAGATGCATTATGCACCACAATTGACCATGCCACAACCTCAATTTAGGGCAGCCCAATCTCAATTCAATGCACCTCAGTGTCCTATCACTCAGAGCCAATGTGAGCAGTTACTTTCTTTCCTTACTTCTCAATCAAATGGCTCTCAGGCCTCTCATCACCAAGCTGCTTCAGTTCAGTCTCCACTGAATGGTGCTAATGCTGCTACAGGCCCCAGTTCTTCCATGCCTTATCTTGCAAATTTTTTAGGTAATCCCTTCTGGTTGCCTCCAAACTTTTCCCATTCCATTTTTTCTGCACATATAGTTGATAGGCATGCTCATAAAACCAATGAATGGATCATTGATACTAGTGCCTCAGATCATATGGTTCATTCAGTAGCTTGCTTAACCTCCATTACTTCTACCATTAACACTCACGTTTACTTACCAAATGGAGAGAGAGCTTTAGTTACTCACATAGGCACAGTCCATGTCTCAGATCAACTCACTCTCTATGGGGTTCTTTGTGTCCCTTCCTTTACTTTTAATCTCATATCAGTCAACCAACTCACTAAAACATGTTTTTGTTGCCTTGTATTCTTTGGTTCTTTTTGCTTTATCCAGGACCTGGCCAATTGGAACATGATTGGACTGGGTAAAGCATCAAAGGGCCTTTATCTTCTGCAACAAAGTCCTCCACCTTCATCTGCCCTTGCTGCCTCATCACAGATGCCTATTTCTATTCCTTCTGTTAGTAATAACTCTATCAATAATGCTGATTTGTGGCATTTCCGTTTAGGGCATCCTTCTTATGCAAAATTGTCATTACAAAATAAGTTTGTATCTGGTTTAAATCCTAATAAAGCAGCCTGTTGTGACATTTGCCATTTTGCCAAACAAAAGAGGTTATCTTTTCCTAATAGCAGTCATGTCTCTAATTGTATCTTTGATCTTGTGCATTGTGACCTTTGGGGACCCTTTTCAGTTCCAACTATTGAAGGTTACAAATACTTTCTTACCATTGTGGATGATCACTCTAGATGTACTTGGGTCTATTTACTTAAATCCAAGTCAGAAACACAGGGTCTTGTTGAACAATTTTCCAACATGGTTGAAACACAATTTAGTACAAAAATCAAATGTCTTAGAAGTGATAATGGGACAGAATTCTTTATGAAAGATTTTTTCAAATCAAAGGGTATTTTGCATCAATTAACTTGTGTTGAGACCCCTCAACAAAATGCAATTGTTGAGAGGAAACATCAACACATTTTAAATGTTGCAAGGGCCTTGAGGTTTCATTCTTCCTTGCCCTTGAAAATGTGGGGTGACTGCATCCTCACTGCAGTCTATCTCATCAACAGGCTACCCTCCAAACAATTACAAAATAAAACTCCCTTTGAAATGGTCTTTCACACATCTCCCTCATATGTCCATATGAGAACTTTTGGTTGTCTATGCTTTACTTCCACACTTTGTCAAAACCGACACAAATTTGCCTCAAGAGCAAGAAAATGTATTTTTTTAGGATATCCCAGTGGTATTAAAGGGTACAAGGTCATGGATTTGGCAACAAATTCCATTTTTGTCTCTAGAGATGTGATTTTCTATGAACACATCTTTCCTTTTGCCTCCGGATCTTCTTCTTCAATTGAGAACCTTAATGGTTCTTCCTCTGTTGATTCAGCTTCTTTTGTTTTGCCTCTTTCTGTTCCTGATTCTTGTGTTTCAGATTCCACCTTCTTAAATGAAAGTCCAGCTACACTCCCTGATTCTGCAGATAATGCTTCTGCAGATCAGATTTCCATTTCTCCATTACCTTCCCCAATTCCACATGTCACTCCACTTGTTGTTGATTCTGAGCATGATCTTGTTTCTATGCCTGTTTCTAGGCCTCTCAGGAAATCCATTAGATCACATAACCCTCCATCTTCCCTAAAGGATTATTCTTGCAAATCTGTCACCTCCAGCCCACTTTCACCTTCACCTGGCCTCCCTTATGACATATTTGCTTGTCTCACCTATTCCAACCTTAATAAACATTACAAGAAATTTGTCATGGCCATTGATTCCACCTCCCCTGACCCTTCTTCCTTCCAAGAAGCTGTTCAATCCCCTGATTGGAGAGCTGCTATGGATAAGGAGATTGCAGCCCTTGAACTTACCAACACTTGGTCCTTGACTTCTCTTCCTCCTGGCAAGATTCCTATTGGCTGTAAATGGGTTTTTAGGACTAAGTATAAATCTGATGGCTCTATTGAACGACATAAAGCTCGTTTGGTTGCCAAAGGATATACACAAAGGGAGGGTCTTGACTACACTGATACCTTCTCCCCTGTAGCCAAATCTGTTTCTGTCAGGATGGTATTGTCTTTGGCTGCTGTGAATGGTTGGGCTCTTCACCAAATGGATGTAAACAATGTGTTTCTTCATGGTGACTTGGATGAAGAAGTTTACATGAGCCTTCCACCTGGTTTTCACAGCAAGGGGGAGTGTCTTTCTAGTTCTAATTTTGGTCCTTTGGTTTGCAAACTCAACAAAAGTCTGTATGGCTTGAAGCAGGCCTCTAGGCAATGGTTTGCTAAGTTCTCTTCCACCTTGTTGAATTTTGGTTTTATCCAATCCAAGGCAGATTACTCTCTCTTCATATACACTAAAGGAGTTTCTTTCACTTCTTTACTAGTATATGTAGATGACATTTTGCTCACAGGAAATGATCCTAGCTGCATTGCTGACTTGAAGCAGTTGCTTGATAATAAGTTTGGCTTAAAAGACTTAGGCTTATTGAAGTATTTTTTGGGTTTAGAAGTTGCTAGAAGTGAAAAGGGTATAAGTTTGAACCAGAGGAAGTATTGTTTGGAAATTCTGCATGATACAGGCTTCTTGGGGTCTAAAACCACTTAGGACTCCAATGGAACAAAATTTACATCTTTCAAAAGATGCAGGCAAGCTGATTCTAGATGCAAGTCAGTACAGAAAACTAATAGGAAGACTGCTCTATCTCACCTTAACCAGACCTGACATCACTTATGCAGTGCATAGGTTGAGTCAATTTCTAGCTGAACCAAGAGAGCCTCATATGCTGGCAGTCAATAGAGTGTTGCAGTACTTGAAAGGCACTCCAGGCAGAGGTTTGTTTTTCTCTAGCAACTCCACAATGCAAGTAAAGGCTTTCTGTGATGCTGATTGGGCTGGCTGCCCTAACACCAGAAGATCAATCACAGGTTACAGTGTGTTCTTAGGAGATTCTTTAATCTCATGGAGGTCCAAGAAGCAGAGTACAGTCTCTAGGTCTTCAGCAGAGGCAGAGTACAGGTCAATGGCTACAACAACCTGTGAAATTGTGTGGGTTCTTCAATTACTAAGAGACTTAAAAGTTGATCATCCATGCAGTGCTCAGCTTCTTTGTGACAACCAAGCTGCATTGCATATAGCAGCAAATCCTGTCTTCCACGAGCGAACAAAACACATAGAAGTTGACTGTCACTTGGTCAGGGACAAGATAACAGAAGGTGTAATTAAAACCTTTCATGTTTCAAGTCAATTTCAAACAGCAGACATCTTCACCAAAGCTTTAGGATTTCCAGCTTTTAGCAAGTTGATCAACTGTCTGGGTTTGTTTGATATTTACTCCCCAAATCTGAAGACTTCAACTAGCCAAGTCAATGATTCTGTAAATCATGACTTGAGGGGGAGTGTTGAATATGTGATTGAGAAAGAAGACATGAAGACAAAGAAAGAAGAACGACACAGCTGCTGCAGTGATGATCTAAACGACAGAGTGCACAAGAAAAAGAAGAAAGGAAAGATGAAAGAAAAACGACATCACTTAGCTTAAGTGATTGGCACATGGGACAGCAAACACGTGAGAGGATTAAGGAGTGTACAGTTGTATTATTAGAGTTAGTTAGTCTGTTAAGAGTTAGTTAGATTATTGGTTTTCCCTCTTAGCTCTGTTAATTCGTGTATCAAAAGCAGAGCATCAGTGTAAAACAATTTAATTTCATTTTTCTCATTCTAATCAATTCCAGAATAGATTTCTCTCTCAAATAGTTTCCAGAAGCTTTCTTTAATATTGAATATAAAGAAACTAACTCTTCATTATCTTCCTTTCCCCAAATTGCGACATTAAGATTGGCTTCTAGAAATTTGCAAACCTTTCCTGATTTTTTGAAAAACCAATCCAAATTAATCACTCTAGACCTTTCAATCAACCAGATTTCTGGAGAGATACCCAACTGGATTTGGAATCTTACTAATCTTCTTTACTTAAATCTCTCCTATAACCTCCTGGAAGGGCCTTTACACAATCTTCCTTCTAGGTTAACTTTCCTAGATCTTCATTCCAACCAACTCCAGGGGCAACTCCCAACTCTCCCAGCATCTCCCACATATTTGGATTTCTCTAGGAATAATTTCAGCTCTGTTATACATGATAGCATTGGCAGCAACCTTACTTTAGCTGCTTTCTTATCTCTTTCAAACAACCAATTATCTGGCAGTATCCCTGAATCAATATGCAATGCTATAAATCTGCAAGTTCTTGACCTGTCATACAATTTGTTGAGTGCCACCATTCCCCAATGCTTCTATGAGATGGGTGAGAATCTAATGGTGCTGGATGTGAGGAGAAACAGACTCAGTGGCAATATATCTGATTCTTTTTCAGTTAATTGTGGTTTACAAACTCTAAATCTCAATGGAAACCTATTTAAAGGAGTGGTACCAGAGTCTCTGGGGAATTGCAAAAAATTGGAAGTCTTAGACCTGGGGAACAACAAGATAAAGGATGCCTTCCCATGTTACTTGAAGAACCTATCTTCGTTGTATGTCCTTATCTTGCGATCTAACAAATTTTATGGGTCCATTGATTGTGGAGGGCCAAATATTTCTTGGCCGATGCTTAAAATTGTTGACCTCGCTTCAAACAAATTTACTGGTCGGCTTCCCAGAGAATCCCTTTCTGCCTGGAAGGCAATGATGGATGATGCTCAGTCACAATTTGAACACCTCCAATTTGGAAAAATAGAAGTCATGGGATGTTATTATCAAGATGTGATAACGGTTACCAATAAAGGTCTAGACATGAAGTTGGTTAAGATTCTAACTCTATTCACTTCAATTGACTTATCCTGCAACAATCTTGATGGGCCAATACCAGAAGAATTAGGAGAACTCAAATCGCTACTTGTTCTCAACTTGTCGCATAATGCTCTCAGTGGTCACATTCCACCATTTATGGGAAACTTAACTCAGCAAGAATCATTGGACTTGTCAAGCAACAAGCTTACTGGGGAGATCCCTATGCAATTTGAAGATGATCTAACTTTCCTTGAAGTTCTAAACCTTTCATTCAATCAATTGGTCGGACCAATTCCAAATTTGAGGCAATTTGCCACATTTTCGGAAGTGTCCTATGAAGGGAATGAAGGATTATGTGGATATCCTTTGAATAAAAAGTGCAATCTAGGGCCAAGATCGTCACCTCCACCATTTCAAGAAACTCATTTGAATTCTAAAGAAACTCATTTGAATTTCATAAATGTTGAACTAGGATTTATTTTTGGTTTTGGGATTGTCATTTGGCCCCTTATGTTTTGGAAGAGGTGGAGTAGATGGTATTTCAAACACGTTGATGACATTCTTATCAGGATCTTCCCTCAACTGAATCTTGGAATTAAATACCATCGAAGACGAGCATGCATAAATCAAGGGCGGAGGCACTAATGATAGGGTAGTTGCGGCAAAGTGTGTGGTACTAGTGGCAGTTTATCTTTGTTTGGCTTGCTTATTTTATGGCTTATTTAGTTTATTTGGTTAGGTATAAGTATCTAATTTTCCAGTTATTTTCTGATTTTTCAGTTATTTGAATAAAATACCATATCACTCTTCTAAAAAAAAAGAGGGGTTAGGTATAAGTACAACTTTTTAGAGCATTACCTTTTCGGTATGTCATGCAAGAGTTGTTACTTTTTATTTAATTTTATGTTTTCTCTTTAGGTTTTGATGTATTTGGAATAAAAGCGGCAGTAAAGAAGAAAATCAAAGAGATTGTGTGGGTATATAAATTTGAACGAGATTGCTGAGACATCTTTACATGTGGGTTTCTCTGTTATCATACCATGCAATCTTTGCATTAATAACATTTTTGTATGACAAAATTTGCATTCAACAAGATGTGGTGACTTTCTTAAAAAAAAAAAAAAATTATAAAACAAAATATAATAAAATATGTGGTGACAGACCAGGTAAGCATTCTCCCAGATGCATTTGTGGTTTTTTTTTTTTTTTTAATAACTTTTTGGATGAGTAATTAACAGAAAATAATAACATTTCAAGCAAAAAAAAAAAAAAAAAAATTTGATGGTGATGATTTTGACATGATATTGCCTGCATTTTTTGTATTAGGCCGTAGTTTTGGTGTTATTGATTGGATAATTTAGATCAGATGGTGGCTTATAGGCTGCAGCAAATTATCAGTTTTTATCTTTTAACAGCTGCAAGTCAGGGAAGAGCAATGGCAACATCCCTACCTCACTGGCACAGAGATTGGGAAAAAAAAATATTAAGTGGGTCTAGTAGAAGCTTCGGGGATGGGTGGGATGAACTTATTTTATTATGTGCATTGTCCATGCATCTTAGATGCACTCATGCACGGATTCAAACTTGAGATGCCAACAGAATCTGATAAGAACATCAAACATGTATAAGTTCCTATATTCTAGGAGTACATCCTGATTGTAACAACCACATTGAGGATGCCTTCTTCCTGTGTTACTTAAGGAACATATCCAGGGTACACGTCTTTGTCTTGCGATCAAACAAATTTTATGAGTCTATTGATTGTGGATGATCAAATGTCTAACTGGCCACTGCTTTAAATTGTAGATCTAGCTTCATTAAACAAATTTACTGGTCAACTTCAAATAGAATCCTTTTTCTACGAAGGCAATCTTGGATGATGAAGTTGAGGTCCAACCAGTGCTCAACCACATCCATGTGTGGGGGAGCATTAGGTCCAACCACTGCTCAATCTTGTAATTAGTGTCACGTGACATTGTTTTTATGAAAGAAAAATAGGTACTATACATTAAACATTCCACCTAAATATAGGTTTTAATGAATTATTTATTTATTTATATTAAAAAATATCTAATTTTATTTTCCTAGTATTTATATTTTAATAAATTTATTGTGAAATTACTTAGCAAGATATATATATATATATATATTTTTTTTTTCTTTTAGAGCAAAAACAAATCTCAAAATAAATGGTATTGTGCATCATAAATAGCTTGCTCACATGTTGGTTGATAAATCTTCAAAATAAAAAGGTGTCTAGGAACCTTCAAAATAAAAAGGTGTCTAGGAACCTCACATGTGATACTGAGAGCATTAGATTCCACCATATAGCGCATTCTTTGAGAATTCTTCCATTTTGCATTCCACTCATTTCGAATTGGACCAAATAGAATCAAAGTGGACAAAATGGACCAAACAGGACCGAAGTGGACAGAATAGAACAAATATGGACCGAATAGGACTGAAGTGGACAGAATGGACTGAACGAGACTTAATTGGACTGAAATGGATAGAATGGACCGAATTGGACTACATAGGACCAATGTGGACTGAATATGACCCCAGTGTACTAAATGGATCGAATAAATCACAGTGGACAAAATGGACAAAATATATCCAAAGTGGACCAAATGGCCCAAATAGGACTGAAGTGTACCAAAGTGAACAGAAAGAACTAAATAGGACCAAATAGAATCAACGTGGACAGAATTGACTGAATAGGACTGAAATGGACAAAATATGATCAATATGGACCAAATAAGACTGAAGTAGACTGAATTTCATCCAATGGACTGAATTGGACTGACTAGAACTTTAGTGGATAGAATGGACTAAATAGGATCGAATGGACCGATTAGGACTGTATGGATTGAATAGGACCAAAATGGACCAAATAGAACCAATGTGGACCAAATGAGACTTTTGAATATTTATCATTTTTATTGCATTTTAAGGCTCATATTTCTAATTTCTAATGTCTATTTTCTTTGTATTTTTTAACTCAAACTATAGAGTTTAGCTCAAATATAATAAAATTTCATACTATTCAACCCAAAAAATTAAGAAAAAAAAAAAGAATTTTTGAACTAAACTTGAAAAGATAACCTACAAAAAAAAAAAAAAAAAAAAAAATCAATTTAAGGCCCAATCAGTCTAAAATGGACTGAAGGGGACCAAAATTGACCGAGTGGACTAAATGAGACCAAAATAGACCTAAGTGGACTTAATAGAAATTCTTTAATTTTTAGGGAGAACAAATTATTTTCAAAAATTTTAGAGAAATAATTATACATTACATTACTATACAAAATAATTATTTATTCCTGCGCATTGCGTGGGTCTACCACTAGTTTAGTTTATACAGGTGATGCACTAACTATTAATATAAAAATGTCATTTATATAACTCTTTTTTTTTTCTCACAAAACATTGTGAGGGATAATTTAAATTTGAGTTCTTCCAGGCAATGCCACTAAGAAATAATGGTCTTGGAATTTTATGTGGTTATTTTTTTATGTTTTATATTTTAAACCAATTTATTTGGAATATGAAATTCCTGCTCAATTTCAGTCGCTTAAGCAATAATTGTAACAAAAACTAGCAAAATATAAAAGCAAATTTAATAATACACGCAATCAAAAATAAAAATAATTATTATGCAATTAAATTAGTCAAAATAATTAAATATTTTTGGATTCATTCAAACCATATATCGTATATTGAATTTATGGATCACAATAATTTACATCTCTTTTATTTTAATGACAAATAATATAATTAATTCTCAAATATAATGTGAGCTAGTGAAATATAAATATATCTCATTCAATATGAATGTTTGCTGGTTTAGCACCCGAATAAACCTGCGTCCTAGCCTTGGTTAATAATTTAGATCTCAACTTAACAAATTGTACAGGCATGCAAAACCTTGAGGGAATGATTTTTAAAAATAGGATTGAGTCAATGACTTATGACAAGTCAACCACATCGTCTACGCTACGCTAGTCTACGCTAGAGACAGTGTGTTGAGTCTACGAAGTTTGTCCGAAAGCCTATCACCATTACAACAGGGGATGCAGTATCGCAATCATCTTACCTTCCCATTGTTGACTAGCTGTGCCAATTGCCAAAACCGAGTGGTTTGGGGTCCACCAAGACTGGAGCCACAGCTCAATAAGGCCATGTTCATAGGTTTATACCCTCCTCAACCAACCATTAATTTCATCACCTCTTCAATTCTTGATCGTAAGAGTGTATCTTATACAGCCTACAATGAAAATTCCGTTCTTTCCATGGCTTTTCTTGATCACCATATGCTCACTGTTTGTCAACTTTGGTATCTTTGTCGTGTCTGACCAATGTCTTCATGATCAGCGAGATTTGTTGATCGGATTGAAGAACAGCCTCAAATTCGATAGTGCTTTGTCCACAAAACTGGTACACTGGAACGAAAGTCTAAATTGCTGTTTGTGGAAAGGTGTAACCTGCAGCGAGGAGGGACGTGTTATTGGCCTCAATCTGAACAAAGAATCAATCTATGGTGGACTTTACAAATCAAGTAGCCTTTTCAGTCTTCAGAATCTCCAGAGCCTGAGTTTGGCTTATAACAACTTCAAAAATTCTCGGATTCCACCGGGGTTTGGCAATCTGCCGAATTTGAGTTGTTTAAACCTATCAAATGCTGGCTTTGAGGGGCAGATTCCCATTGAGATTTCACAGTTGACAAGGTTGGTTACACTTGATTTGTCTACATCTTTGTTGAGTGATTCTATACTGAAAATTGAGAACCCTGATTTAGCCATGCTACTTCAGAATTTTACGGAGCTAAAGGAACTTTATCTTGATGGTGTAAATATATCAGCGCCAGGGAATGATTGGTGTCAGGCCTTATCTTCTTCAGTGCCAAATCTAACGGTTTTGAGCATGTCTGATTGTTATCTTTCAGGGCCTTTTAATTCCTCCTTATCGAAGCTTCAGTCCCTCTCAATTATTAGTCTCGGAAGTAATCCCTTTAATGCTCCAGTTCCAGAATTTTTTGCAAATTTCACAAATTTGACTTACTTGGATCTCAATTCTTGTGGATTGAATGGAACATTTCCGAAAGAGATCTTCCAAATTCGAACACTGCAGACACTTACTTGTCAAATAATGAACTAATTCAAGGTTCTTTGCCAGAATTTCTTCCAAATGGTTCTCTTCGGTCACTGCTGCTTAGTGGTACAAAATTTTCAGGGGCACTGCCAGATTCTATTGGTAACCTGGCAATGTTGTCCAGAATAGATCTTTCTGGATGCAATTTCAGTGGATCAATACCGAACTCTATGGGAAATCTTACTCAATTGGTTTATTTGGACATGTCATCAAACAGCCTCACCGGACTAATTCCATCATTCAGCATGGCCAAGAAGTTGACCCAGATATACCTTTCCCATAATGATCTAACAGGTAAGATTGATTCCCTTAACTGGAAGGATCTTCTGAATCTGGTGATTCTTGACTTGGGTAACAATTCACTTAAAGGGAATATTCCGGCCTCCCTGTTTTCCCTTCCATCATTGCAAATATTACGACTTTTCCACAACCAATTTTATGGTCGGCTTGGATTTAATGTTTCTTGTCACCTACTGAACACCCTTGATTTGAGTAGCAACAACTTGGAAGGGCCAGTACCAACGTCTGTCTTTCAACTTAAAGGTCTTAAGCTTCTCTCACTTTCTTCAAACAACTTTAGCGGCTCCTTGCAGCTCAATAAGATTCAGCAGTTGAGAAACCTTTCCAATCTTGATCTTTCCTACAACAGCTTATCGATTGAGTATGTTGAAACTTCTTCATCATCGTCCTTTCCCCAAATTTCCACATTAAAATTGGCTTCTTGCAAATTGAAGACTTCTCCTGATTTCTTGATAAACCAATCCAAATTAACCATGCTAGACCTTTCAAATAATGAGATTCCTGGAAATATACCCAACTGGATTCAGAATCTTACTAATCTTCTTTACCTAAATCTCTCGTATAACCTCCTGGAAGGGCCTTTGCCCAATCTTCCTTCTACGTTAACTATCCTAGATCTTCATTCCAACCAACTCCAGGGGCAACTCCCAACTCTCCCACCATCTGCCATGTATCTGGATCTCTCAAGGAATAATTTCAGCTCTGTTATACCTGCTGGCATTCTCAGCTCCCTCAGTGTTGCTTCTCTCTTATATCTTTCAAACAATCATTTATCTGGCAGTATCCCTGTATCAATGTGCAATGCTCCATATCTGCAAGTTCTTGATCTGCGCAATAATTTTTTGAATGGCACTATTCCCCAATGCTTCTATGGAATGACTGAGACTCTCGGGGTGTTGGATTTGAGAAGGAACAATCTTGGTGGCAATTTATCTGATTCGTTTCCAGTTAATTGTGGTTTACTAACTCTAAACCTCAATGGAAACCTATTAGAAGGAGCGGTACCAAAGTCTTTGGGGAATTGCAAAAGTTTGGAGGTCTTGGACCTGGGGAACAATAAGATAAAGGATGCCTTCCCATGTTACCTGAAGAACATATCCTCGTTGCATGTCCTTATCTTGCGATCTAACCAATTGTATGGGTCCATTGATTGTGGAGGGCCAATTAATACCTCTTGGCCAATGCTTCAAATTCTTGACCTAGCTTCAAATAATTTTATTGGTCGATTTCCAAGAGAATTCATTTTCGCTTGGAAGGCAATGATGGATCATGCCCAGTCACGAATTCAATACCTCCAATTTGGAATCCTACAATTCAGTCAAAATTATTATCAAGATAGTATAAGAGTTACCATTAAAGGTCTAGAGATTGAGCTGGTTAGGATTTTAACTCTTTTCACTTCAATTGATGTATCCTGCAACAATCTTAATGGGACAATACCAGAAGAAATAGGAGAGCTCAAATCGCTACGTCTTCTCAACTTCTCGCATAATGCTCTTACAGGCTACATTCCACCATCTCTGGGCAACTTGACTCAATTGGAATCATTGGACTTGTCAAGCAACAACCTTAGAGGGGAGATCCCTGTGCAACTTGCAGATAGTCTTACTTTCCTTTCATTCCTAAACCTTTCATTCAATCAATTGGTGGGGCCAATTCCACAAGGCAAGCAATTTGCTACGTTTACAAATGATTCATATGAAGGGAACAGAGGATTATGTGGATCCCCGTTGGTGACAAATTTCACAAATGGTACTACTCCACCACCTTCAGCAACACAAAAATCTGGAGAAATTAATTTGAATTTCATTAGTGTTGAACTAGGATTTATTTTTGGTTTTGGCTTTATCATTGGACCCCTTATGTTTTGGAAGAGGTGGAGTATATGGTATTTCAAACACGTTGATGACATTCTTATCAGGATCTTCCCTCAACTGAATCTTGGAATTAAATACCGTCGAAGAGCAGCACGCATAAATCAAGGGCGGAGGCACTAATGATAAGGTAGTTGCGGCAAAGTGTGTGGTACTAATGGTAGTTTATCTTTGTTTGGCTTGCTTATTTTGTGGCTTATTTAGTTTATTTGGTTAGGTATAAGTATCTAATTTTTCAGTTATTTGAATAAAGTGCCGTATCATGTTTCAACAAAAAAAAAAAAAAAAGGTTAGGTATGAGTAAAACGTTGAGAGCGTTACTTCTTCTGTATGTCATGTAAAAGTTGTTACTGTTTATTTAATTTTATGTTTTCTCTTTAGATTTCGATGTATTTGGAATAAAAGTTGAAATAAAGAAGAGAATCAAAGAGACTGTGTAGGTATATAAATTTGAACGAGATTGCTGAGACATATTTACATGTGGGGTTCTCTGTTATCATACTATGCAATTTCTGCATTAATAACATTTTTGTCTGAATAAAATTGCATTCAACGGTGAATTCCATTTATAAAAAAATTAATAATAATAATATGTGGTGACAGATCAGGTAGGCATTCTCCCAGCTGCATTTGGCGTTTAAAAAAAAAAAACATTTTTCGATGAGTAAATAACAGAAAATAATAATACTTCAAGAAAAGAAAAAATTGATGATGATTCTGACATGATTTGCCTGCATTTTTTGTATATGGCACTAGTTTTGGTGCTATTATTTGGATAATTGAGATCAGATGATGGCTGATATGTTGCAGCATATTTTCAGTTTCTCAATTTTAACTGCTGCAAGTCAGGGAAGAGCAATGGCAACATCCCTGCCTCACTGGCAGAGAGATTGGGAAAAAAAATTAAGTGGACTTGGTAGAAATTTCGGGGATGGGTGGATTTAAATTATTTTATTATGTGCATTATCATTCATCTTAGATGCATTCATGCACGGATTCAAACTTGAAATAGCAAAAGAATCTGATAAGAACATCAAAAATGTATAAGTTGCTATATTCTAGGAGTACATTTGATTGTAACAACCACATTGAGGATGACTTCTTCCCGTGTTACTTGAGGAACATATCCAGGTTACATGTCCTTGTCTTGCAATCTAACAAATTTTACTGGCCGATTATTGATTGTGGAGGATCAAATGTAAACGCACCAATGCTTCAAATTGTAGACCTAGCTTCAAACAAATTTACTGGTCAACTTCAAAATAGAATCCTTTTCTACAAAGGCAATCTTGGATGATGATGATGAGGTCCAACCAATATTCAATCACTTCCATGTGTGAGAGCATTAGGTCCAACCAGTGCTCAATCTTGTAATTAGTGTCGTGTCAGTGTCACTGTTTTTATGAAAGAAAAATAGGTACTATACATTAAACATTCCACCTAAATGAATTATTTAATTTTATTATTATTTATTTATATTAAAAAATAACTAATTTTATTTCCTAGTATTTATATTTTAATATATTTATTGTGAAATTACTTAACAAGATATATATATTTCATTTAGAGCAAAAAAAAAATCTCAAAATAAATGGTATTGTGCATCATGAATGGCTTGCCCACATGTTGGTTGATAAATCTTCAAAATAAAAGGTGTCTAGGAACCTCACATGTGAGAGCATTAGTGTAACACTCCATAATTTTGATTCCAATTAAATTATTATACGTAAATTTTAAATTGAGGCCTATAATTAAAATGGATTAAATTAATTTGGGCCTAAGGTATTAAAAAGAAGATAAATACTATGGAATATGAAACCCAAGTGAGGTGACATTGTACATATATGGGCCTTGAAAACCCTAGCCTTTCCTCTTAGGTCACATGTGTTTTGCTGATGCGATTTCTTTTTGCTTCAGCCAACTATTGAATTCTGCCTTTCTTCACTGTGGCGTTGAGTTGGAGTCTTTAGGTATGATTTTTCTCATGCTCAAGATTTAAGAAGTTTGAATAGTCAATATCTTGCAATTGATATGAACCTAGACTATCATTATACTAATAGAAAAGGGGTCCTATAATTGTATTATATTAGATAAAGATTTGGTCAATATGTCAGGAAGGAACACAGATTTGAAATTGAGCCAAATAGAGTAATAGGTTTGGACTTGGTCACCATGTTAAAGTGAAAAGAATGCTTATGTTATTGCATTCACACTAAGCCACAATTGTTGACCGGTTATTATGCATTCACACTAGTTCAACCGTGTAATAGATTTTGGGGTCTTTGGAGTGATGAATACAATATTAAAATAGGAACTTTTTATTTATATAGCCGTATGGTCCTCCATAGGCTTTGAAATGGATTTGACATAACTTTAATATATGGCTTCTACCTTTGATTAATAGCTTTATATACTAGGTTGATCAGATAGGTTTATGTATATATATATATCCCGTGGCTTCAAGGGAAAAATGTAAGCATCCGGATTGATAAATTAAGAATACTATCTCATGGCTACCCATGTTAGATTGAATATATATATATATATATATATATATATATATATTTAATGGTTAGAGTCAATGGACATCCAGTGGCATCAAGAGGGAATGCTAAGCAACAAATTAAAGCAATATGTGGCTTCCAATAGTAAATTTGATAGTTAAGTGAATAAATGGAGGATTTTGGATATATTAATATTGTTTAGGATAAAACTGTTTAAGTGTGAAAATAAATTTTGAAGTGGGAAATTGTGTATTGATGAACCTATTTTTGGTATTGCTAGGTTCTAATTCTACTGAATTGTTGTGATTCAAGGGAGGTTGATTTCCTTTATTTTTGCAACTAAAAGGTAAGTGGTGTTTACTAATTTTGGGGGTTTTCCCAAAACAGTGTTGATTATTAAACTATTTTATATGAAAGAAATATGTAGATATTCTATATATAAATGAATATTTTACAAATGTTTGATGTTCACATTGGCTATTCGTTTTATAAAAAACTTGTGGGACAACCTAATTTTATTTAAACTTATATGTGTGAATATGTCTTTATATTTTGAGAAGTATGAATGGATTATTTTGTGAGCATATTGAATATGTTTTGAAAACTTATGACAAGTCGTGATTAGAAGCTCAGTATGGTATTTAGTCCTTAGCAAGGGACAATCATGCTGCAGCTAGTCCTTAGCAAGGGACGGTCCTAAAAGGGGACAGTGCACATTTGATAGCTCCTTAGCAAGGGAGCATACTATTGAGGATCCAAAAGGAAGTTCCTTAGCAAGGGAGTGTACCTTTAGGTTCCAAAGGAGCCATCCTTAAGAAATGGGATGAAAGGAGGTTCCAGTCCCAAAAAGGGGACAGCACAACTCTGTCAACGGGGCGTAAAGGTTGACCACGAGAAAAGCCTAGGAAATTGTTTATGTGATGGTATCTGTGGGGCCCAGCAATTCGTGGACCAGGCCCATTTGCCCTTAGAAAGTCCGAGGACCCAATCCGAGGAGAACTGTGGCCCAAACTCCATGACGCCGAGCACGGACCAATTTTTGGGAGGCAGCCGAGGACAGTCTAGTCCTCGGCAGGCCCATAATCCGCCCAGAATAAAGGGATAAATTCGTAAGGAAATCCAAAATACCTTGGGGCGATTACCCTAAATACCCTTCTGGATAAGGCCCAATGCCTGGCAGAACCGTACTCTACAGCTTTATCAAGTCATCCCCAGCAATTCCGGGATTAGACTGATGGGACCAATGTCAGTATTTGTAAAGACTGACCCTACACGTGGACGAAGGACATCGAACGCACACTAGTATAAAAGGAGAAGTAAGTGAATCTAGCAGGGGGGGAAAAAAAGGAGACTTCATGAGGAAGATCGCCGGAACGATCCATGCACAGAACAGAGAAAGTCCTCTGTTGGACAGCCGGAAAGGACCACAAGGGTCCTCGGATCAAGTCCGAGGAGCCCATTCTCAGAGGTGGCAGTATGGCGGGGCTTTAAACGTTTAAGCCCAGTCCGTTTTCCACAGGGATCTTTCTGAAATCCAGACCGGACCATCCCCCCGTGACCAAGCCCAAGCTTTTCAAGCCCACTCTCTACAAATCGTATTGTGAGGGATCTCTCCCGCGTGAACCCAAAAATGTCACTGGGCCGCGCAGGAATCGTGTCCTTACAATTGGCGCCGTCTGTGGGAAGCATGCGCGCTTGGCGCAGGTGGCGGTGGAGTCAACTCTCTACTAAGCAAAAATTCACGGAGCTTCCTCCGTCTCCTTTGACGTGCAGCTGTTGTTCCGACATAAACTTCTGCTAGGGGCTACTCCTTGCAGCGCCCATGGCGTAGGCAGCCCTAGGGGCTCTTGGCCTCAAGCCGGCTCTCCCCGCCCTGATCTAGGGGCTTACATCCGAAAAACAAACAAATACCAAAAAATAAATCTCGTAAGTTTTGGACAGAACCAAGGTCTTGCATGGTCCTCGGACTCAAACCTATGGGGAAACCAAGTACAGGAGATGGAAATCAAAAGTTTTGGACAGAACCAAGGCCTTGCATGGTCCACGGACTCAAGCCTGTGGGGAAACCAAACACAAAAAAATAAATCTCGTAAGTTTTGGACAGAACCAAGGTCTTGCATGGTCCTCGGACTCAAACCTATGGGGAAACCAAGTACAGGAGATGGAAATCAAAAGTTTTGGACAGAACCAAGGCCTTGCATGGTCCACGGACTCAAGCCTGTGGGGAAACCAAACACAAAAAAATAAATCTCGTAAGTTTTGGACAGAACCAAGGTCTTGCATGGTCCTCGGACTCAAACCTATGGGGAAACCAAGTACAGGAGATGGAAATCAAAAGTTTTGGACAGAACCAAGGCCTTGCATGGTCCACGGACTCAAGCCTATGGGGAAACCAAACACAAAAAAAAAACAAATCTCACAAGCTCTGGACAGAACCAAGGTCTTGCATGGTCCTCGGACTCAAACCTATGGGGAAACCAAGTACAGGAGATGAAAATCAAAAGCTTTGGACAGAACCAAGGTCTTGCATGGTCCACGGACTCAAGCTATGGGGAAACCAAACACAAAAAAAAAACAAATCTCACAAGCTCTGGACAGAACCAAGGTCTTGCATGGTCCTCGGACTCAAACCTATGGGGAAACCAAGTACAGGAGATGAAAATCAAAAGCTTTGGACAGAACCAAGGTCTTGCATGGTCCACGGACTCAAGCCTATGGGGAAACCAAACACAAAAAAATAAATCTCGTAAGTTTTGAACAGAACCAAGGTCTTGCATGGTCCTCGGACTCAAACCTATGGGGAAACCAAGTACAAGAGATGAAAATCAAAAGTTTTGGACAGAACCAAGGCCTTGCATGGTCCACGAACTCAAGCCTGTGGGGAAACCAAACACAAAAAAAATAAATCTCGTAAGTTTTGGACAGAACCAAGGTCTTGCATGGTCCTCGGACTCAAACCTATGGGGAAACCAAGTACAAGAGATGAAAATCAAAAGTTTTGGACAGAACCAAGGCCTTGCATGGTCCACGGACTCAAGCCTGTGGGGAAACCAAACACAAAAAAATAAATCTCGTAAGTTTTGGACAGAACCAAGGTCTTGCATGGTCCTCGGACTCAAACCTATGGGGAAACCAAGTACAAGAGATGAAAATCAAAAGCTTTGGACAGAACCAAGGTCTTGCATGGTCCACGGACTCAAGCCTGTGGGGAAACCAAGCACAAAAAAAAAAATCTCACAAGCTTTGGACAGAACCAAGGTCTTGCATGGTCCTCGGACTCAAACCTATGGGGAAACCAAGTACAAGAGATGAAAATCAAAAGCTTTGGACAGAACCAAGGTCTTGCATGGTCCACGGACTCAAGCCTGTGGGGAAACCAAGCACAAAAAAAAAACAAATCTCACAAGCTTTGGACAGAACCAAGGTCTTGCATGGTCCTCGGACTCAAACCTATGGGAAACCAAGTACAAGAGATGAAAACCAAAAGTTTTGGACAGAACCAAGGCCTTGCATGGTCCACGGACTCAAGCCTGTGGGGAAACCAAACACAAAAAAATAAATCTCGTAAGTTTTGGACAGAACCAAGGTCTTGCATGGTCCTCGGACTCAAACCTATGGGGAAACCAAGTACAAGAGATAAACATCACAAGTTTCGGACGGAACCAAGGTCTTGTATGGTCCTCGGACTCAAACCTATGGGAAAACCAACTACTCGTAAGGAAAAACTACATTACGTAGAATTTGGATTCATCTGAGGAAAGCTCCCCACTCGCCATTGGGTCAGTTCCCAAACTGCGGGGATTCGCAAGTCTGCTCTTAAATCTGCAGCACCAAGGGAATCGATGCGACGTAGGGCAATACGTCACCTGAGAAACAATTTGAGTTCTTTACCCTCCGTCAACTCCTCGGACGGTACTCTCATACTTATCACAGAATATTCAATTGTTATTTTTGCTAGTTTCCTGAGTTAAACCTGCTATGAGTTATCGCCGTAAGGTTTGGTAGTGTTGGTACATTAGAACTGATTGGATTATGTTTCAAAACTTCCTGCTCTAAGTATCATTGAAGAAACAGACACAGGGAGCACACCCTTCCACAAAATAATGTTGCAAAAAGAGTAGTATTCAAAATAAGTAGGCAAAATTTCCTTTCTTATTAAAACAAAGAAACAGTACAGCATACAACAAAAAGCTGAAATCAACTTGTGATAAAACTTGCTACATGATAGAAAGGAAAGTTACAAGGAAGCAAGAGAAGGCCGAGGAGGTAGCACAGACGAGAGGTGGGCTACTGCTTCGAGGCCTTGTCCCTTCCCCCATGCTTTCGCATGCCCATAGCTCCGGCAGCAAAGGAGCCCAACTTGAGCCTCACGCCGCAGTGGGGAGGATGCAGGTAGCACAGAGGAGAGGTTGGCTACTGCCTCAAGACCTCGTTTCATCCTCAACGCTTTCACGTGCCCGAAACTCAGGCAGCAAAAGAACCTGACCTCAGGCTAACACCATCTACAAAGAAGATGCAGGGAGCCGAAAGTTGGGAAGCCCCCGCAGAAATTTGCCGGCTGCCAGGTAGACAGTGCTGATGGTGGAAATTCCTTCTTCGGACATACCAAAAATCTGGCATGACCAGAACCTGCTTCGGATTTTGACTAAAAGCGTGGGAAACACCCTCTCCCCTCTGTCATAAGGGAATATTTCTTTGAATCTATGCCTTCGTTGCCCGTATATCACTCTTCTGAGCTTGAGGAGAACGTGGCGCCTTTGCGGCGGAGAGAGTTTTTCTTCCCCGACCCTCGTCTCAAACATGACTTGCTGCGGGAGGAAGCTGAAGGATGAGACTAAGGAGCTGGTGCCTAGGCAAAGAAACTTGCTCTCTTATTTATTTGAGGAGATAGGGTGGTGGCATTTAATTAGCGCAGCTTCCCGAGGAACGCTACAGACAAAACGTCTCCAGCTCGACTTCCAACAAACCTCTGCAACGACAAGACTAAAGGAGCCTCGTCGAGGTGCACCTCAAACATCGGGACACCCAGAAGTACCGCGTGGCCAAAGATTATGGAAATATCTCATGATCCGTGGGCCTAGTAAATTCGCGGCCCATACCCTTGCTACATGATGGCCCACGGACTACGGCCCACGCCAGGTAATAACTAATGCCGAGGACAACCTCCTGCCCGGCCGCGTACGGGATACCTAAGGAGAGGGAATAAAACAAAACCAAGGCCTTGCATGGTCCTCGGACTCAAGCCTACGGGGACACCAAGTATAAAAATTATTATTATTACAAGTTATGGACTGAACCAAGGCCTTGCATGGTCCTCGGACTCAAGCCTATGGGGAAACCAAGTATAAAAATTATTATTATTACGAGTTTTGTATAGAATCAAGGCCTTGTATGGTCCTCGGACCCAAACACGGCATCAAGCCTCCAGTTCTCTCCTCGGCCAGCATGGGTAGTCATTACTTTTCACTGGTCGGCCTTATTGGGCCAAACACTTATATTAGAGTTAGGGCAACATCTTTTTATTATCAAGTATTTTGGTCTTAGTTGTCATCGGTTTAGATACTTTCTCATTGAGCCGAGCAGCATTTACCAATATACAAAAACATAAACGGAATATGCAAAATGAAATAATAAACACTCTTATTAATATAAGAGATTATTACAATGTACGAAAAAGGGCTCAAACAAGCCTATACAAAAGGAGAACTGCTGAAGCAACGATAACACTCGCAGTACAGAGAAGTAAACAGTCAGGCTTCTTCTAAAACTCATCTTCAAGGTCTTTTCAGTCTCTGCCTTCAACATTGCTCATATCATGACAAGAACCTTCTTCGGAAAAGGATGAAGGACAAGGAAGAAGAATTGAAGGAGAAGGAAGAAGAATTGAAGGAGAAGGAAATAGTAAGGAAGAAATCAATGAAGAAGATGGAGGAGATGAAGGAGGAAGATGGAGGACATGAGTAAAGAAGGAGGAGAAGAAGAGAGAAGGGATGAAAAGAAAGAAAAGGAGCAAAAGAGGGAAAAGGGAAGGCACCAGGACGGAACTGGTGCTGGGAAGACTATAAGAGGAAAGCGGAGGAGGGCACCAAGGAGCAAAAGAGGGAGAAGCAGAAGCACTTAGCCCCTGCCTCAGCCCTGACTCCTAACACGTTGGTGCCATATTAGGTATGCTCATGAGGAGCCGGGTGGTGCTGGTCTTGGTTGTTCTCGACTCAGTCACGCCGAGAGTTCGACACGACGAGTCCCTGCTTCGGATTTTGGCTGAAAGAGAGGCGAGACAGATCTTAAGTCTGCGCCACCCTTGCCCTGATCGAGCCATTTCAAGCTTTATCAGAATATGGTGTCTAGAGGAGGGGCATGATTTCTTCATCATTTGTTGCGATCTCAGAAGAATAGAAGGGAGTTAGTACGAAAGTGATGGCCTCCTGCTTGCCTTCTTATAGGAAGAGCAGAACGGATGGCATTAAATGCATTCAACCTTCCCAAAGAATCTGAAGAAAAAAGAGGCGTCCGTTCCACTTCTCCACCTTATCAAATGAGCCGCCGGATATAAATGAGCCTCATTAAGGGGAATTCATTAAGGGCGCGTCTGGGACATCCAAGCGGCAGGAGCAGATTCCGAGCGGATTAAAAGGAATCCCTCAAAAACCGCCTAACTTCCTGAGAAACCGCTCACATAAATGCGGGATCAAGCTAAATGGGCCATATTAAGGGCCCGGGTTTGCCAAAACCCTCCTTTCCAATCCGGAATTCGGATAGAAGGGTTTTGAGGGGCTATTGTGGGGCCCAGCAATTCGTGGACCAGGCCCATTTGCCCTTAGAAAGTCCGAGGACCCAATCCGAGGAGAACTGTGGCCCAAGCTCCATGACGCCGAGCACGGACCAATTTTTGGGAGGCAGCCGAGGACAGTCTAGTCCTCGGCAGGCCCATAATCCGCCCAGAATAAAGGGATAAATTCGTAAGGAAATCCAAAATACCTTGGGGCGATTACCCTAAATACCCTTCTGGATAAGGCCCAATGCCTGGCAGAACCGTACTCTACAGCTTTATCAAGTCATCCCCAGCAATTCCGGGATTAGACTGATGGGACCAATGTCAGTATTTGTAAAGACTGACCCTACACGTGGACGAAGGACATCGAACGCACACTAGTATAAAAGGAGAAGTAAGTAAATCTAGCAGGGGGGGAAAAAAAGGAGACTTCATGAGGAAGATCGCCGGAATGATCCATGCACAGAACAGAGAAAGTCCTCCGTTGGACAGCCGGAAAGGACCACAAGGGTCCTCGGATCAAGTCCGAGGAGCCCATTCTCAGAGGTGACAGTATGGCGGGGCTTTAAACGTTTAAGCCCAGTCCGTTTTCCACAGGGATCTTTCTGAAATCTAGACCGGACCATCCCCCCGTGACCAAGCCCAAGCTTTTCAAGCCCACTCTCTACAAATCGTATTGTGAGGGATCTCTCCCGCGTGAACCCAAAAATATCACTGGGCCGCGCAGGAATCGTGTCCTTACAGTATCAATATATATATTATGATGGCTCACAATATAAAGATATTATTTTCTTTTACATGAAATAGTTGATGAGAAAATATTGATGAGTTATAAGCTGTGAATCTGTTGAAAGAATTATTTATTTGAAAGGTTTGTTCCCACACCCCAATGTTAGTGAATTCCACTTATTGAGTTATTTCACTCCCCTTTATTTCCCATTACAGATACATTAGGTGGATTACTGGAGTAGAGATTCTTGGGAGACAGAAGTTACAAACTATTTTTGTGGAACTGAGAATTTTATTATTATTTTATGGCATTAAACTTTGTATTGGAGAATTATTTTGAGGATGTTTTGTATTTGGTGAATTAGAGCTCTGACTTTTGTAATCAGATTCAAGGTTGCTAGTTTTTTTTATTTAATATTTTTTATGGATTATTCAGATTAAATAGACTTTTATTGCCTATGATTTTGGGGCGTTACAATTAGATTCCACCATATTACGCATTGTTTGAGAATTCTTCCATTTTGCATTCCACTCAATTCCAATTGGACCAAATAGAACCAAAGTGGACAAAATGGACCGAATAAGACAATGTGGACCAAATAGGACTGAAGTGGATAGAATAGGACCAATATGAACTGAATAGAGCCGAATAAGACCGAATGGACCTAAGTGAATAAAATGGACCGAACGGGACCAAATTGGACTGAAATAGAAAGAATGGATCGAAGTGGACTGAATAGGACCAATGTGGACTGATTAGGACCAGTATGGACTGAATGGACCAAATAAAACTAAAGTGGACAAAATGGACTGAATATGATCAATTTGGAAAAAATAGAGCCAATGTGGACTGAATGGTCCGAATAAGGCCGAAGTGGACTGAATAAGACCCAATGAACCAAATTGGACTGAATAGAACTTTAGTGGACAGAATGGACTAAATAGGACCAAATGGACCGATTATGACCGTATGGATTGAATAGGACCAAAATGGACTGAATAGAACATGATGGACCAAATAGAACCAATGTCAACCAAATGACACTTTTGAATATTTATAATTTTTATTGCATTTTTAAGGCTTATAGTTCTAATTTCTAACATCTATTATGGAGTTTAGTCCAAATATAATAATTTTTCATACTTTCAACCCACAAATCAAGAATAAAAATGAATTTTTGAGCTAATTAGAAAAGACAACCTACAATAAGAATCAATTTAAGACCCAATTAGTTTAAAATGGACAAAAGGGGACCAAAATTGACTAAATTGGACTGAATGTGACCAAAATAAACCTAATTGGACAGAATAAAAATTGTTTAATTTTTAGGGAGAACAGATTATCTTCAAAAAAAATTTAAGAAAAAATTATACTTTATACTACTATACAAAAAAAATATTTATCCCCACGTATTGCTACCACTAGTTTACTTTTTACAGGTGATGCACTAATTATTAATATAAAAATGTCATTTATATAACTCTTTTTTTTTTTTTTTTTTCTCACAACAAATTGGGAGGGATGATTTAAATTTGAGTTCTTCGAGGCAATGCCATTGAGCAATAATAGTCTTGGAAATTTATGTGGTTATTTTTTTTACATTTTATATTTTAAAAAATTTATTTGGAATCTGAAATTCCTGCTCAATTTTAGTTGCTTAAGCAATAATCGAAACAAAAACTAGCAAAATATATAAGCAAATTTAATAATACATGCAGTCAAAAATATAAAAATAATTATTATTATACAATTAAATTAGTCAAAATAATTAAATATTTTTTAACTCATTCAAATCATATATCATAAATTGAATTTATTACCGGCGGGAGGTGGGGGACTTATAAGGAATCACCATGGTGCTTGGGTTAAAGGGTTAATTAGATCCATTGGCCGAGCCAATAGTATGGAGGCGGAACTTTGGACATTCAGGGATGGTTTAGCTCTGTGCTTGGACCTTGGACTGCTTGCTATTGAATTAGATGTTGATTCTAAAGCTGTTGTTTATTTACTTTCTAACAATGATAGCTCTTCTGCTGAATTTGCCCCTATTCTTGATGATTGCAGACAATTCATGACATTAATCCCAGCATTGAAGATCAGCCATTACTTTAGAGAAGCGAATGCTTGCGCCAATGGGCTAGCCAAGTCAGGTTCTAGAGGTGGGCAGGATTTTGTTGTTCTGGAAACTCCGCCTGTGGAGATTGTCCAGCTTTTGTTTAGAGACTCTTCGGGGTCTGTTTGTAATATACTTTATTCAGACCCAGCTGCTTTGACAGCTGGGTAGTTGGTGTTTATGCTATTCCATGTTAACCTTAAAAAAAAAAAATTTGAATTTATCGATCACAATATTTTACGTCTCTTTTTTTTAATGATAAATAATATAATTAATTCTCAAATATCTTTAGATAAAATTCCCAAATATAATATGAGCTAGTGAAAATATAAATATATCTCATTCAATATGAACGTTTGCTGGTTTAGCACCCGAATAAAGCTGCGTCCTAGTCTTTGTTAATAAGATTTCAACCTAACAAATTGTACAGGCATTTTAAATAGGATTGAGTCAATGACAACTACACTGTCTACGCTAGAGACAGTGTGTTGACTGATGAGTGACTTGAGTCTATGCAGTTCGTCCGAAGGCCTATCACCATTCTTGACCAGCCGTGCCAATTGCCAAAACAGAGTGGTTTTGGGTCCACCAAGATTCGAGCCACAGCTCATGAAGGCCATGTTCATAGGTCTTTACCCTCCTGAACCAACCATTAATTTTATCACCTCTTCAATTCTTGATTGTATTAGCGTTTCTTATTACAGCCCCCAATGAAAATTCCCTACTTTTCATGGCTCTTCTTGATACCAATATGCTCACTTTTTGTCATCTTTGGTATCTCTGGTGTCTGGCCATTGTCTTGGCGATCAACGATCCTATTTGCTCCCCTCAAGTTCAACATTACGTTGTCCACAAAACTGGTGCGTTGGAATGAAAGTGCTGATTGCTGTTTCTGGGAAGGTGTAACCTGCGGCGGAGAGGGACATGCTATTGGTCTCAACCTGTTCAACGAATCCATTACTGCTGGACTTGACAATTCAAGTAGCCTTTTCAGTCTCCAGTATCTTGAGAATCTGAATCTGGCTTATAACTGCTTCAACAGTCGGATTCCAACGGAGTTTAGAAAGCTGACGAATTTGAGGTACTTGAATTTGTCAAATGCTTGATTTGCAGGGCAGATCCCAAATGCGATTTCAAGCCTCACAAGGTTGGTTACTCTCAATTTGTCTACTTTTTATTACTAGGCTGATTCTATGTTGGAAACTTGAGGGCCCAAATTTAGCTACGCTAGTTCAGAACCTTTCGTAGCTGAAGGAACTTTATCTTGATGGTATAAATATATCACCGCAAGGAAATGAGTGGTGTCAGGTCTTATCATCTTCACTGCCAAATCTAAGTGTGTTAAGCATGTCAAGTTGTAATCTTTCAGGCCCTCTTGATTCTTCCTTATCGAAGCTTCAATCTCTCTCAATTATTTATCTCGATAATAATCTCTTTAATGCTCCAGTTCCAGAATTTTTTGCAGATTCCAGAAATTTGACTTCCTTGCGTCTCAGTTCTTCTTATTTGAAAGGAACATTTCCAGAAAAAATCTTCCGGGTTCTAACACTGCAGACACTTGACTTGTCAAATAATAAACTACTTCCAAGGTTCTTTGTCAGGATTTCTTCCAAAAAGTTCTCCAGTCATTGCTGCTTAGCGGTACAAACTTTTCAGGGACATTGCCAGATTCTATTGGGAACCTTAAAATGTTGTCCAGATTAGATCTTTCAAGTTGTAATTTCACTGGATCAATCCCAAACTCTATGGCAAACCTTGCACAATTGGTTTATTTGGAAATGTCGGTAAACAACTTCATCGGACCTATTCCATCTTTCAGCATCACCAAGACTTTGACAGATATAATCCTTTCTCATAATGTTCTAACAGGTACTATTAATTCCACTCGGTGGGAAGAGCTCCTGAATCTAGTGAATCTTAACTTGGGTTACAATGCACTTCAAGGGAGTATTCCAATCTCTCTGTTTTCTCTTCCGGCACTGCAGAAATTAGAACTTTCCAACAACCGATTTTCTAGTCAACTGAAAGAATTTTCCAACATTTCTGCTTTCCTATTGGACACCCTTGATTTGAGTAGCAACAACTTGGAAGGTCCAATACCCAAGTCTGTCTTTGAACTCCTAGGCCTTAAGCTTCTCTCACTTTCTTCAAAGAACCTCAATAGTTAGTTCCTTCCTTTGGCAGTTGAGAAATCTTTCCATTCTTGATCTTTCCAATAACGACTTGTTGATTGAATACAATGTAACTAGTTCTTCATTATCCCTCTTTCCCCAAATTACCAAATTAAAATTGGCTTCTTGCAAGTTGAAGACTTCTCCTGATTTCTTGAAAAACCAGTCCAATTTAATCTATCTAGACCTTTCAAATAACCAGATTCAGCAAGGGATTCCCAGCTGGATTTGGAAGCTTAGTAATCTTCAATACTTAAATCTCTCGTATAACCAACTGATGATGATTCTGGCAGGACCTTTACTCAATCTTTCTAGTTTGAATGTCCTATAGCCCTAGACCTTCACTCCAACCAGCATGAGGGGGAACTCCCAGTTCTCCCATCATTAGCCTTATACTTAGATTACTCGCAAAATAATTTTAGCTCTGTTATACCAGCTAGCGTTGGCAAATCCCTTTCTAATGCTACTTTCTTCTCACTTTCAAGGAATAAATTACATGGGGGAATCCCTGAGTCATTATGCTACGCTACATTTCTTCAAGTTCTTGATCTGTCTGATAATACCTTGAATGGCACAATTCCTCAATGCTTAATTGAGATGAGTGCGACTCTAGGGGTACTGGATTTAAGGAGTAACAAACTCAGTGGCACAATAATAGATACATTTCCTGGAAATTGTAGTTTACAAACTCTAAATCTCAATGGAAACTTACTTGATGGAGTGGTACCAATGTCTGTGTCCAATTGCAAAAACTTTGAGGTCTTTGACATAGGGAACAACTACATGGAGGATGCCTTCCCATGTTTCTTGAGGAACATATCCAGGTTGCGTGTCCTTGTCTTGCGATCTAACAGATTTTATGGATCAATCAATTGTGAAGGTTCAAATGTCATCTGGCCCGTAATTCAAATTGTTGACCTAGCTTCAAACAAATTTACTGGTCAGCTTCAAAGAGAATCATTTTCTACTTGGAAGGCAATGCTGGGCGATGAAGATGAAGTCCAGCCAGTGCTCAAACACATCCAATTTGAAGTCCTAAAATTTAGTCAATTATACTATCAAGATGCGATAACAGTTACCAGTAAAGGTCTATACATCGAGTTGGTGAAGATTTTGACTATCTTCACCTCAATTGACGTTTCCTGCAACAATCTTGAAGGACCAATACCAGAAGAAATAGGAGAGTTCAAATCACTGTATATCCTGAACTTGTCACATAATGCTTTCACAAACTCAATCCCACCATCTCTAGGAAAATTGAGTCAACTTGAGTCACTAGATTTGTCAAGCAACAAGCTTACTGGGGCAATACCTATGCAACTTGCAAATGGTCTTACTTTCCTATCAGTTCTAAACCTTTCTTTCAACCAACTGGTGGGCCAGATTCCTCAAATTAAGCAGTTTGCTACATTCTTGGAAACTTCCTACGAAGGAAACAAAGGATTATGTGGCTTCCCTTTGAATATAGAGTGCAAATATGATGAACCAGGAGCGTTGCCTCCAACATTTGAAGAAACTCATTCGAAATCTTGGATTTGGACAGATTGGAAGAACTACATAAGCGCAGAACTGGGATTTATTTTTGGCTTTTGGGTTGTTATTGGGCCCCTGGTGTATTGGAAGAGGTGGAGAATACAGTATTACAAGCACGTTGATGATATTCTTATCAAGATCTTCCCTCAGCTGAATCTTTGAAAGAAATTGGGTCGAAGAGCACAAAAGAATCAGGTGTAGAGGTACTGGGGCAATTTTATTATGGTTAAATCTAGTTTTTTCGGTTGCCTTATAAACTAATAAAAGTAAATTTTTTTTTTTTTTAAAAAGTAAACGTTCAATTGGTTGCTAGTGTTGTATGATGTTTGTAAACCCCTTTTTTTTTGTTGCCAGCTGAAGACAAGGGGGATTCATCCTCATATCAAAGACCCACTATAAAGGGTTCAGTTGCCACGTGGCTTAAGGGCCATTGGCATTTGACATTTGTAACTGGTAAGCTGTATACAGACATACTTATATAAGATGCGCATGTATGCCTCAATAGAAGAAATGTGTTGTCCAAATTGTCTCAAGTACGACTTACATGAGTTCTTGCTGCATTGAGCTATTTAAGCATAACCTTATTCAATATCATTAATATTACTACATATTTTGAAACGTTGAATTGCATGTTATGTAAACTCTTAATACACATCAAATGTTGTCAATTAGATATTATTTACTATATGATCTATAAGATTATATTTTATGCATAATTTTAAATTACAAAAATTTACAATTTAAACAATTTATTGATAACATAACTATTAATCTTAAATTTTCTAGAAATTTTGCAAGCATAGATGATATAAAAAGAAAATGTAATCCTATGATGGGTTTGTCAAAATTCACATTTTGAATAAAATTGTAGTCTTAAACTACAACTAATTTTGTAGCTAAATTTTGCATAAAGGTCGCACAAGGATTTAGATCGCAATAGTTTTTAAAACTATTGGATAATCATTAATGCAATTGATATTTTAATATTTAACCCTAGATCTAAACTAAGATTAAACCTTAACTACAACTAATTTTGTAGCTAAATTTTGCATAAAGGTCACACTAGGATTTAGATCACAATAGTTTTTAAAACTACTAGCCTCAAACCCGTGCGATGCACGGGAAGCTATTGAAATGATACACATAATTGTATTTTCTCTAATTTATTCAAAATGAGGCATGTTTCTTAAAAAAATAGAAAAAAAGAAAAGAAAAGAAAGAGATTATTGAAGTAATGAAGTTTGATATAAGTAAGAGCCAATATGCCATAATTTTCATTTTATACAAATTATTACACTATAATAATTATACATATTAAGCACGCATTACCACCATGTCAAAATATCAAAGCTTGCATAAGAAAGATTAAGGGTGTCAAAACTTAGAACAACTATTGGTCACATGGCGCATTTGACATTCATCCTTTAAGACAATTATATTAATGACATTGTAGTGTTGAATTGGTACATCAATTTATATCTGTGCATAACATCAAGTTTATGTTATTCCCAATAAACTTTTTTGATATGAAACATTGGCTACACCATACCATATAATCCTTCTAGATGAGGAAATAATTTTAACAACAAAAACTCACACATCCCAATAAATATAAAACTAATCTAATTAGTGATTATACATGGCTTCCACTTGTCATGAATGACAATGATCATTTATTGTATACATTGTATCACTATATGTTGTAGCCTCTTTTTTCACCACAAGACAGGTCAAAGTTAAATCATGGTCTCAAAGTACAATAAAAAGTGGTTTCTAAGCTCTTGGCAGAGTTCTTCCTTTCCCATGGTGACTTATATGCTCCCAAAAGTGTAGAGCTCACACGCCTTCGAGGAAAAAAAATCTTATTAATTTCCTCAAATAAATAGAAAAGAAAATTTCTTCTTAATAAATTAAATAATCTCTTTCTCCAATTTCACCATTCAAAAGTTGAATTTAGTAAATAATCATATAACCAATTGCTACACAAAAATAAAACTGGCAACGTCATCTTCATCTAACACATATTAGGTAACTTTAATACAATGCTTTGTTATGTTAATAATGAAAATCTATACAATGCTAACAAAAGAATTATAAAAAAGATAAAGATAAAGATAGAGATAATTTAGTAGAAAGCAAACCCGAAAGAGAAAGGGCTTAAAGCAATGTCACAGTCAGAGTAAATCTTTTCCTTTCACTTGTGGCTCAATTGACCTAAAATTTCATGGAATTAAATAGCTAAACATAATGATAAGTTTCTGAATTACATGCTCTTTCTAAAAAAGAATTTGACTTAAATAACGTAGTATATTTAAGCATATAGTGTCTGAAAAAAGAATTTGACTTTAAGCAACAACAACACCAGCAATTATGCAGCTACTTAAAGCCTCCAACAGCAACACCAACATGAGTTATGCAGAAACTTAAGTTGAGCATTATTGCCACCAATCATGAGCATTGGTTCAGCCATCATAAATCCTGAAAATCAGTCTCATTCTGGTAAAAACCCAAACATAGAAAATCATTGCATCAAATCAAATCTAATCTTTGCCAAACTCAAGGAGAATATTATGCAGTCATGACAGATCATATTTAACCCCACCCTCTAATTTCATTGTGATTACAAAATTAAGAAAACAATTATAATATATGAAGTACATTACTAATTACATAAAAACAAAAGGAAAATATAAAACAAACTGATACAAACCCGAGGAGAAAGAAGAAACAAAACAAAGTGGTAGATTTTTAAGTGGGGAGTTTTCCTACATGTTGCAATGGCCTTAATTGCAGAGAAAGGTTTAAACCCTCCTATCATTGACCTTCTTAACCAAAATTCTCAAAAAAGAAACAATACTGAAGGCAGTTTCATATTCTCAAACACTTCTACCTTCTGCATAACATTGATTTTTTTTTTTTTTTTTGGGTACCAAGCATGGTGCTCAAAAACTTTCAAAAACTACAACATGGCTGTACAAATGAACTGCAAGCAATAGGAAGGAGTAATCACAAATTTAAAAATAGTTGATTTCTAAGGACCATGCTATCAATAACTTATCAAGGAAAACTCATAAAAAAATGAATTGCATGGTTAACATTGGGAATAAGGCCAAAATCTAACTCTAACCTTGGTCCCATAGGCCATAAATTCAATCATGGAAGCCACACCCTGTAATTGTTGAATCAGAACATATAGCTGATTACATACATACTTTCAAATCAATCCTCACGTGCTCCAATTATAGAAATATAAATAACCATATATCCTAGGCAACAAACTTAAGTGGACCTCGAGGCAGCTTGTACAAAACTTGAAGTCTTGAACTTCAGTCCATTATTAGGACCTAATAGTTGCATCTACTGCAGAAATGCCTATGTTGGATAAGTTTGATTGGATCAATTTCAAGCTTAGTTTTTCTTCCAATTAAACACTAACAATCTATTATTAATCCAATAAGTAAGCATTTCATGCACATGCTGATTTGATTTCAAAAAAAGTTCTAGAGAATTACTACAATAAGTAAACCATTTAGCAAAATATTCCACCTAATATAATCTTTTCAAGGCAGGCATTTTATCAAACACACATCATGCATTATTATTGCAACCACTGCTGCATATAATCTTATCAAAGAACTACCTACAAATACATTCAACTCAAAACCCAACAACTAAATCCTTTGGTAGACTAAATTCTCCAAATTGCAATTGCCAGTACTTCAAATGAAAATTTTGAGGCTGAAAGTATATAGAACACATATGGCACATTAAAACACACACATACACGAAGGAGAAAAATCTCATAGATCATTTAATCTAAAACTAAGATGTCAAAATCTCAAACATGTAAAAGCAGCAAAAGAAACATCACAAATTTATGCATAAAGCCATGCCTTATATGACTTTTAAATAATCCAAATGCAACAATATTAGAAGCAATTTTAAGGATTATTCCCTACTCTTAGTGGCTTTTGCAACATAAAAATCACAATCAACACATATACATCTCATAAAGAACAAATAACATATTTAGGGGGAAAAAAGATCATATTTAATGCACAAATTTAAAAATAAAGAGGAAAAATTAATGTTAGCAGTCTTGGCGAGTCAGTGGTGGGAGGGTACACGTTGGTAGGAAGCTGGCTTGATAGAGGGGCTGACCTTCTTATTTCTATCTCCCTCTCTCTTTATTTATCTCATTTTGTTCTATGTTTAAAGTTTATTAACAGTTATGGGCTCTAATTTTAAGGCTTTTTTAAAAAAATAAATAAATAAAGTGTGGATCGGTAGGTTTTAATGATTAGGAGTGTAGATATTGAAAAATTCAGGAGCTAAGGAAAAGCAATTGTAGTAAATTATAGACAACAAAAACCGTATTTGGGGAAGGAAAAATATTCGAAGAGGATAATTAACAATGTTATGCTTAAACTTAGTTATATGGTGTTGCAAAGAAGAAGCGGAACAGAATTCTTTCAAATATCCAAAACAAACAAAACGTTAAGAAAAAACCAAATTGTAACCGAAAAACCTTTATTGCAACCATAAATAACCGAAATGCCTTAATCAAAAGAAAGCAAATACCCAAACTGCCAAACATAAATCATAGTTATCGCAAGATTTTGGTTTTTTCTTTTAAAAATTAAAGTAAAATCAGAAAACTATGAAAGGAAAAATAAATAAATAAAAACTCATATGGTACAAAAACCACTAGTAAAAGAGCTGCCAAGAATTTCTTTAGCTACATGTAATCAAAACAACACATATGGTACAAAAACCTCAAAAATACTATCAAAATTAGTCTTCTCTCAAAGCCTTCACCAAAGTTACAAAGCATTCAATTGTCTTACAGATTAACGTAACACCAATAAGCTTCTACGACAACAAATGGGATCTTAGACTCTTCATGACAATCTCCAAAGAATTTTCAACAATTCAAAAATACTTATCATCCATACCTTAACCAGACTCCCCTAATTTGCTCTAAAAAAGAGAACCTTCATATCTAAGATTCTCTAATCTCTAAACTTTTAGAGCTTAAATTATAATTAAAAGAGCATATCACACGTCTCACAGAAACACAGAAAGGAAACAGCTAAGGACTACTCAGAGACATAATTTTTTAATACATATATTCAGGCACGCAAAGAAGCAAATAATTCAAAAAAGAACAGTCACTCTCAAGAGAAGCAAATCTAATGCAGAAGAGCTCATCCTTCAATTCCCCATCCGCAAAATCTTTAGCATGCCACACACATGATTTTTCGTTTCCAGCATGCTCTTGCACTGTCATCGTAGGAATAACTGCAACACATGCCAAATTCATCAAAAAATACGCCTTTTTCCAAACCCAAATATAATTTCAATAATTAAATTAAAAAATAACAACTTCATAACACATCAATGTGAATCCCAAGCTTCTTTACTAAATTTCAAGCAAAGGAACAAAAAAAGAAGATAATAACAAGCTTCCACTAGACTAAAAATTCGTGATAGGATCAAACAAAGGGAATAATTTTTGTGTATAAGTTAATTCTGTTCTTTTGCAATTTCTAAGCAACCAAACAGAGCATAATAGCAAAGAAATTTTTTAAAAAAATTATAAATAAATTAATCAACTAAGGGACTGAGTTTGTTGTGTAAGTTGATTCTGTTCTTTTGGATTTTCTAAGATACCAAACAGAGCATAGTAGCAAAGACATTAAAAACAAAAAATTAAACAACGAAGGAAACAATTTTCGTGTAATTACCGTTCTTTTGCAATTTCTAAGCAACCAAACACAGCAAAACGGCAAATATATAAAAATAATAAACCACTGACATCAAATTTAAATCTAACATAAAATATTACTAAAATATTAATGGCCTGTTTGGATGTTAAAAAATGGAGGAGGAGTAGAGTAGAGGGAGGGGGAGTAGTCCAATTACCTTGTTTGGAAGATTTTTAAGAAAGGAGGGGGAGGGATTTGGAGGGGTTTCAACTCCCTCTAATCCCTCATTTTTAATTCCCCCAAATTGGAGAGATTTGGAGGGAGAGTAGAATAGATAAATTATTGTCCAAGTAAATTCCCTAATTTATCCTTTCTATATTAACAAAATTACACACAGATTTTATAAATAATGTTTGATTGTTTCCTGTGAAAATTTAAGCATTGACTTCCTGTTTGTTTCCTGAGAAAAAAAACCCACATCCGGTCCAAGTCTTCTCCTTCATCAATCGGAAAATCCAACCTCGTCTTTGGATGAATCCTCATATTCCTCGCGAAAGCCTAAACCTCATCAGTGATTCCGATTACACCAAAACCACGCTCCTCCAAAACCAATTCCGATTCCATCTCCAATCCGAACGAGTCGGCGTTCATCTTCGTTGAAATCATGGGTGGAAGTTTACCTTTGTCTGACGTCCTCGACTTGAAGAAAAGAGAGAAGAGCGAGCGATTTGAGTTTTCGGTGATGGAAGAAAGCATGGTGGCGCGTCGCTCCCATCAGGACCCGACACGAAGAAGCGATGCGTGAGCTACTTCTATCAGTCCTCCGCCAGCGAGTCTATCGGCGCCGCCGTCAAGCTCAACCGTGGTGACATCGATATCGCTTTCAACTGGGCCAGTGGGCTCCATCCACCATGCGAAGAAGCCTGAGGCTTCTGGGTGTTGCTGCGTCAATGATATCGTTCTGGGTTTTGCTAAGATTCAATGAATTTTTGAATTTATTTTTATTTTTGTTAGAATTTATTTTGAGGTAATAGAAATTATTTTATAATAGTAGTTTTATACTTTTATAAGGAGTATTTGATGGAATTAAAATGTTGATTAAATAATTATTTAATCTAATAAATTAATCATAAACTAATATTGTAAGTTCATTTTTAAAATAAGGGTAAATGTGTCTATTTAAATCATTTCCTCTCCTCTCTCTTTACTAATTTTAAAAACATCCAAACAAGGTGAAAAATAATTATTCCACTCTACTCTCCTCCCCACTACTCTCCTCTCTTCTACTCCCCTCTACTCTCCCCTCTCTCTAAACTTCCAAACAGGCCATAAATAGATATGGCAAAACGGGTCAAAATTTTCTGACCTGACCCGACCCGACCCGAAAAATACTCGACTCGAACTCGATTTTTTTGACCCGAAGCAAAAACGGGTTGACCCGTGACCTAACTCGTGTTTTTTGCAGGTCAACCCGACCCGACCCGAACCTGAACTATTTTTTTAAAACTTTTTTTTTTGGTAAAAAAAATAGTGAAATTAAGACAATATTGGTTTAATTGTTTATTATGGGCTTTAAGCAAACAATTGATATATTTACATAACTACATGCAAATTAATTGAAAAATAAATTGTTGAGCATTCTGTAATGAGTAAAGATTTTTAGATATCAAATAGCAAAGTACATGCCAAGATAATTTGGTTACAGTAAAGTTAAAAACAGATTTAAAATTGTAGATATGTGTGAGACACATTCACAAGTGTGAAAATAGTAAAGCCAAAGTATCAAATTAGCATAAATTATGAATGCTTAGATCTATTTTTTAACAATTTATGTTCAAAATAAATAGATTTTCAAAATAAATTATGATATTTCCTAGAGTGTGTGCTGCTTAACAATGATATGATCTTCATAAACGAAACTAGATATAAACAAGTAAGTAATCAAATTTTAATGTATATCTCAAATTGAAATAGAGTGTCAACCACAATTGAAAATAGATTATAAAATTAATTTTTAAAATTGTAACTTTCTTATATGTTTTTATTCTTTATCAAATGAGTTATCCAATAAGTCATTTGTAATTTTTTTTTGTTGGAATGTTGATATTGTGTAAAAATAAAACTTGTATATTTGTTTTACTTATCTTTATGTTGTTTTGTTTTAGATAGCAATGTTAGGATTTGTATAATTTTAAAATTATTGAATAAGTATTAATAAGTTTAACTGAGTTTATTCCTGATATAAGTAGTGAATTCAAAATAATGCATTTTACATCAAGTAATATGTTGTATAACTATCCAAATGGCAAATACATATTGTTTTCTTTATAAAAAAAATTTAAAAATAAAAAAATAAAAAATAAAAAATTTCATGTGAAAAATACGGGTCAACCCGACCCGACCCGCAACCCGATTGACCCGAACCCGTTTCAACCCACTTAAAATGACCCGTTTTTTACTCGTGACCCGTTTGACCATGACCCAATTGACCCGACCCGAACCGAACCTGACCCAACCCGCCCATTTTGCCATGTCTAGCCATAAAGATGTTAGTTGATGAAGTCAAAACCTGCCGTGGTACACAAATATCAACAAAACTAATAATTAAATATAACAATATTAGTGGAAATCTGATTTTTTTTTTTTTTTTTTTTTTTTTGTGATCTTTGATAGAGTGTGGTACACAAAGTGGCAGGCATCATTTCTTAAGCTAGAAAGTGGAAACTAATTTTTACCGAATAGATAGATAGACTTCAAGTCTTCAACAAACAAATGACAATGAAATGAGAGTTCTCAAAAAAAAAAAAAAAAAAAAAAAAAAAAAAGAACAGTGAGAGAAAGAGAGATCCAAGCACCATTGCTCACTGGTCGTCGACTGGAGGCTGCAGAAGACAAGGACCGAAGCTGTTACTCGCGTCGATTGGACAACTTGTACGTGGAGGCAAACTTTTGAGTTATTACAGTGTGGACACTATGGCTCTGTGTAAGAGAAAATTTAGTTTTTTTCTTTTTCTATTTGGAGGGATCTTGTAGAAGGATTTTTTTTTTTTTTTTTTTTTTTTTTTTTTTTTTTGAGAAAGATTATGGATTCATTGAAGGTTAAGTTATTCTTATACTGCTATTTCTTTTTGGTTCTGTCTGTAATTTACAAGGTTAAGCTCTGATATGAACCGTGAGACAGTTTCTAAACCAGGCGGTTCGACCGCGGTTCATATGGTTTCCTGACTTATTTATATATGTCGATTTTGGGAGGTAAAAGAACCATTTTAGTAAATGGTTAACGGTTACGGTCCAATTCGAATTTCAAAACTATGCAGCCATTATAAATAGGCTCCAAGTATCATCCAGCTATTGTAAAGATTTAATTTTTATCTAAAAAAAATTAAAAATAAAAGTTCAAATAAACTCCAGTAGGCATCCAGCCACCGAGACAGCAATATAAACGCACCAAAACTTGTACTATTGTACCTCTGTTTTGGCAAGATAAAAACAGAGACGTGCTCTGTTGTAACAAAAAGAAAACAACCTTTGAAATGTGTTCCTCTAAAATAATAAAAAATCTGAAGCTTCGACTATGTTACCTTCAAATAAACAATAGACTATTTGGTTTTCACTTTTTCCTCCCAAAACAGCTATGACTCTCTCTCTCTCTTCTTTCTTTTAATGTTATATTTTATTTTTGTTTTCCAGTAAACTTTGTTCGGTTGAGTTAAGCGTTGGAATTGGCGTGTGAGATTAACCAAAAAAAAAAAAAAAAAAGGAGTGCTATAGTTCAAGTGTTTAACCACAGTTAAAATTGATATGGGTTAAATTATGAATTTTTGACCATAAATCTTTTTTAAAAAGATCTGGTCCTTGGACACTCTCCATTTCAAATAGAAATGGAGAGGATCCAAATCCATGAGCTTTTGACCAATGCATGTGGGCTGGACCCACACGGTGCTTGCACCCAACACTACCTCCCCTTCTTGACCTGCCAGTTGCCGTGCCAAAGTCTTGGTTTTGGGTCTACCTTGACTTGAGCCACAGCTCATAAACCTAAACCAACCATAAATTTCTTCATCCTTTCGATTCTTGATTGTAGGAGTGTTTCTTATACAAACTCCAATGAAAATTCCGTTCTTTTCATGTCTCTTCTTGTTACCCATATGCTCACCTTTTGTCAACTTTGGTATCTATGTCGTGTCTGGCCAGTGTCTTCACGATCAGAGAGACTTGTTGATCGGATTGAAGACCAGCCTCATTTTCAACAATAATTCGTCCAAAAAATTGGTGCACTGGAATGAAAGTCCAAATTGCTGTTTGTGGGAAGGTGTAACCTGCAGCGAGGAGGGATGTGTTATTGGTCTCAACCTGTTCAATGAATCCATCTCTGGTGGACTTGACAATTCAAGCCTTTTCAGTCTCCTGGATCTTGAGAGCCTGAATTTGGCTTATAACAATTTCAGCAACTCTGAGATTCCACAGGAGTTTGGCAATCTGACAAATTTGAGTTGTTTAAACCTATCAAATGCTGGCTTTGCGGGGCAGATTCCCTCAGAGATTTCGAATTTGAACAGGTTGGTTACCCTTGATTTGTCTACCGATTCATTTTTGAGTAATTCTATGCTGAAAATTGAGAAACCAAATTTAGCTACGTTAGTTCAGAATTTTGGGGAGCTAAAGGAGCTTTATCTTGATGGTGTAAATATATCAGCGCCAGGGAATGAATGGTGTCAGGCCTTGTCTTCTTCACTGTGGAATCTAAGGGTGTTGAGCATGTCACAGTGTTATCTTTCAGGGCCTTTTGATTCCTCTTTATCAGAGCTTCGGTCCCTCTCAATTATTCGTCTTCATGGTAATCCCTTAAATACTCCAGTTCCAGAATTTTTTGCAAATTTTGTAAATTTGACGTCCTTGAATCTCGTTTATTGTGGACTGAAAGGAACATTTCCAGAAAGTGTCTTCCAAATTCTTACGCTGCAGAAGCTTGACTTATTAAATAATGAACTACTTCAAGGGGCACTGCCAGATGCAATTGGTAACCTTACAATGTTGTCCAGATTAGATCTTTCTAATTGTAATTTCAGTGGGTCAATCCCAAACTCTATGGCAAATCTTGTTCAGTTGGCTTATTTGGACATGTCATTCAACAGCTTCACTGGACCGATTCCATCATTCAGCATGGCCAAGAATTTGACCCAGATATACCTTTCTCATAATAAATTGACAGGTAAGATTACTTCCACTCATTGGAATGAGCTTCCGAATCTGGTTAACCTTCACTTAGGTTTCAATTCACTCGGAGGGAGTATTCCTGTCTCTCTGTTTTCCCTTCCATTGTTGCAGAAATTGGAGCTTTCCGACAACCAATTTTCTGGTCAACTCAATTACTTTTCTGTTTCTTCTTACCTACTGGACACCCTTGATTTAAGTAGCAACAACTTGGAAGGGCCAATACCAATGTCTGTCTTTGAACTTCAAGGTCTTAAGTTTCTCTCACTTTCTTCAAACAATTTTAGTGGCTCCTTGCAACTTAATAAGATTCAGCAGTTGAGAAACCTTTCCTATCTTGATCTCTCATACAACAGCTTGTTGATTGAATATAATGGAACGAATTCTTCATCATCCTCCTTTCCCCAACTTTCCAAATTAAAATTGGCTTCTTGTAACTTGAAGACTTTTCCTGATTTCTTGAGAAACCAATCCAAATTATCCTTTCTAGACCTTTCAATTAACCAGATTCCTGGAGAGATACCCAACTGGAATTGGAATCTTACTAATCTTCTTTACCTAAATCTCTCTTATAACCACCTGGAAGGGCCTTTGCTCAATCTTCCTACTGCATTGATTGTACTAGACCTTCACTCCAACCAACTCCAGGGTCCACTCCCAGCACTCCTGGCATCTGCTGCATATCTGGATTTCTCAAGGAATAATTTCAGCTCTGTTATACATGATGGCATTGGCAGCAACCTTACTTTCGCTAGTTTCTTATTTCTTTCAAACAATAAATTATCTGGCAGTATCCCTGAATCAATATGCAGTGCTACATATCTTCTAGTTCTTGATCTGTCAAATAATTTATTGAGTGGCACAACTCCCCAATGCTTTTATGAGATGAGTGAGACTCTAATGGTGCTGGATGTGAGGAGAAACCAACTCAGTGGCTATATATATGATTCGTTTTCAGTTAATTGTAGTCTACAAACTCTAAGTCTCAATGGAAACCTATTAGAAGGAGTGGTACCAAAGTCTTTGGGGAATTGCAAATATTTGGAGGTCTTGGACCTGGGGAACAATAAGATAAAGGATGCCTTCCCATGTAACTTGAGGAAAATATCCTCATTGCATGTCCTTATCTTGCGATCTAACAAATTTTATGGGTCCATTGATTGTGGAGGGCCAAATAACACATGGCCGATGCTTCAAATCATAGACCTAGCTTCAAACAGTTTTACTGGTTGGCTTCCAAGAAAATCCCTTTATGCCTGGAAGGCAATGATTGCCCAATCACAATTTGAATACCTCCAAATTAGAATCCTACAATTCAGTGAAATTGATTATCAAAATGCGATAACAGTTACCGGTAAAGGTCTAGACATGGAGCTGGTTAAGATTGCAACTCTATTCACTTCAATTGACTTATCCTGCAACAATCTTGATGGGCCAATTCCAGAAGAATTAGGAGCGCTCAAATCGCTACTTTTTCTCAACTTGTCGCATAATGCTCTTACTGGCCACATTCCACCAATTCTAGGAAACTTGTCTCAGCTGGAATCATTAGACTTGTCAAGCAACAAGCTTACAGGAGATATCCCAATGCAATTTGCAGATAGTCTAACTTTCCTTGCATTTCTAAACCTTTCATTCAATCAATTGGTGGGACCGATTCCATTTTTCAAGCAATTTGCTACATTTTCAGGAACATCCTATGAAGGGAACGAGGGATTATGTGGCAATCCTTTGAATAAAAATTGTGCTCTAGTTCCAAGATCGCCACCTCCAACATTTCAAGAAACACATTCGAATTCTGGAGAAATTCATTTGAATTTCGTCAGTGTTGAACTGGGATTTATTTTTGGTTTTGGGATTGTCATTGTGCCCCTTATGTTTTGGAAGAGATGGAGTAGATGGTATTTCACACACGTTGATGACATTCTTATCAGGATCTTCCCTCAACTGAATCTTGGAATTAAATACCGTGGAAGACGAGCACGCATAAATCAAGGGCAGAGGCACTAATGATAGGGCAGTTGTGGCAAAGTGTGTGTTGTACTGATGGTAGTTTATCTGTGTTTGGCTGGCTTATTTTGTGGCTATTTAGTTTTTGGTTAGGTATAAGTATCTAACGTTTTAGTTATTTAAATAAAATGCCGTATCATGTTTCAAAAAAAAACAAAAAAAGGGTTTGGTATAAGTACAATGTTTTAGAGGGTTACTTTTTCAGTATGTATGTCATGCAAAAGTTGTTACTTTTTATTTAATTTTATGTTTTTTCTTTAAGTTTTAAGGAAAATTATTAGGTACTCCCAGAATATCGTAAATACGTACTTCTTCCTCTCATATGAATGGTGGATCCTATCATGAATTTAATTAATGGAGCCTACCATTTATGTGAAAGAAGGGAATACTTATTTATGGTATTCCGGAAATATACAATAATTTTTCAGGTTTTCAATGTATTTGCAATAAAAGCTGCGGTAAAGAAGAAAATCAAAGAGATTGTGTAGGTATATAAATTTGAACGAGATTGCTGAGATATATTTACATGCGGAGTTCTCTGTTATCTTTTTTTTTGGTAAACGGTTCCCTGTTACTATCATACTATGGAATTTCTGCATTAATAACATTTTTGTCTGAATAAAATTGCATTCAACGGTGAATTCCATTTATAAAAAAATTAATAATAATAAAATATGGGTGACAGATCAGGTAGGCATTCTCCCAGCTGCATTTGGCGTTTAAAAAGCAAAAAAAATTCGATGAGTAAATAACAGAAAATAATAATGCTTCAAGGAAAAAAAAAATTGATGATGATGATTTTGACATGATTTGCCTGCATTTTTTGTATATGGCACTAGTTTTAGTGCTATTAATTGGGTAGTTGAGATCAGATGATGGCTGATAAGTTGCAGCATATATTTTCAGTTTTTAACTTTTATAACTGCTGCAAGTCAGGGAAGAGCAATGGCAACATCCCTGCCTCACTGGACGAGAGATCGAGAAAAAAATATTAAGTGGGTGTATATCACTAAAACTAGTGCATTGTCCATGCACTTAGATGTACTCATGCGCGGATTCAAACTTGAAATAGCAAGAGAATCTGATAAGAACATTAAACATGCATGTATAAGTTCCTATATTCTGGGAGTATATCTGATTGTAACAAGTAAAAACCATAATGAGGATGCCTTCTTCCCGTGTTACTTGAGGAACATATCCAGGTCACATGCCCTTGTCTTGCGATCTAACAAATTTTTATTACAGATCTATTGTTTGTGGAGGATCAAATGTCAACTGACCAATGCTTCAATTGTAAACCTAGCTTTAAACAAATTTATTGGTCAACTTCAAATAGAATACTTTTCTATGACGCAATGTTAGATGATGAAGACGAGGTCGACCTACCAGTGCTCAATCACATCCATGTGTGAGAGTATTAGGTTCTACTATGTTACTCATTTTTTTAGAATTCTTTCATTTACGATTCCACCTCATCTTGTAATTAGTGTTATATGTCACTGTTTTATGAAAGAAAAATAGGTACTATACATTAAACATTCCACCTAAATATAGGTTTTAATGAATTATTTAGTTTTTTTATTATTTATTTATATTAAAAAGTAACTAATTTTATTTTCCTAGTATTTAGATTTTTAATATATTTATTGTGTAATTACTTAGCATGGTATATATATTTCTTTTAGAGCAAAAAAAAATCTCAAAATAAATGGTATTGTGCATCATAAATGGCTTGCTCATATGTTGGTTGATAAATCTTCAAAATAAAAAGTGTCTAGAAACCTCACATGTGAGAGCATTAGATTTCACTATGTTGTGCATTCTGTAAGAATTCTTTCATTTTGTGTTTCACTTATTTAATTTGTGTCAGGTGTCACTATTCTTTAAAATAAAAAATAAAAATAAAAAAGAAGAAGAAAAAGTACTATACCGTATACATTTAACCTTTCACCTAAGCAAAGGTCTTAATGAATTATTTCATTTTTTTTCTTATTTATTTATTTATATTCAACTGTAGGAACATGATTTTCGTTAACCCGGTCCTGGATGATCAGGCCCTGGCCCAAGAAGTCCCACACAATGAAGTTTGTAGAGTATGGGCTTAAGAACTCGGTTCCAGTTGGCTCAAACGGTTCATTGCATGTTCTTAGTGGATGTAGAAATGTAAATCACGAAAATCTAAGTGAAAGTCGAAGTTCTATTCATGGACCTACTTCCATACAAAGACTTCTTCTTTCTCCTTCTTCCCTCTCTCCTTCTCTCTCCCCCTTTTTTTTTTCTTCCTTCCCCTCTTTCTGGGGGACTTTTACATATAATATAGGCCATTTCCTATCATCTGGGCTCTACACTTGTTGATCATCCAAACATCCACTTAAGCATCTGTCCCATCAAACGCCCTTACTAGTTCTTTGTGAGTTGCAGTGACCAAGGTAACACTGTTCAGGGGTCTTCTCCTCATTAATGCGGCCAGGAGAGTAGTTGTGGTGCATTTAATGTGGTGGTGACAGCCTTTGCTGGGATATTTTGAACCTTCTTTCTTTTTAGGTGTTTGGAGTGAGGGCTATAGTAACGGGAATGCATCATTGATCTGGACTTTGGGATGTCCGAGGAGGAATTACTCCTCGGACGTGTTTTCTTTGCCCAGTTGGCTTGGGCAGGGATTTACGGGCCGCGCGTCTCTTCGAACAGGATCGTCCTCGGACGGGCCCAAGGCCCAGCCAACTTGTTATTCTGGGTCGGTCCCCACAATAACCCCTCAAAACTCCGGTTTTGATCTCCCTCCGAGGAGAAAAGCGGGGTTTTGACATTTATGAAGGATGGAACGGATGACCTCTTGGTCCGTGCGCGTGGGCAGTTACTTTTGACGCGCCACAAGTTGCGAGGCGCGGCCATTTACTCCAGACAGCTTTATGTCTCCTTCATCCAACGGCGAGATGTGGATCAAGCGGCCAGCATTGCTCCTTGAATTCGTGAGCGGGAGGGGTTTTTTCTCTCTCCCTCCTGCTATATAAAGCGCCTAAGAGGCTCCTTTTTTCTTTTTTATCCGCACATCAAAACAGAGAACTCCAGCGCCCAGAAATCCTTGAGCACCTCCTTCCTTCAAATCTCCATAATGGTGTCTGCGAAGCGCCCTCCATAGAAGAGATTTCCGATCACCTCACCGGTCATTTGTGAAGATATCCGTAAGTTCCGTTCGCTTCGTCGCTTCGATTTTCTCCTCAGATTTTGTTTTTCTCCTCGGTCTTTATTTCCATTCCTCCAGTTCAGCTTAGATGGGTAGATTCAAAAAACTAGTAGACACTCCGGCTGCCATGGAGGCTTTTAGGGCAAAATACCATATCCCGCCGGGGGTGGTTCTACGGTACTGTCCCCCAGAAGGAGTACTGTTAGATAGAGGAGTAGGTGAAGTAGTCATTCCCATGATTGCCTTTATTCAAGGGGGAATGACACTCCCCATGCGTAGGATTACCCGGGACTACTTGTTCCACCATAGGTTGACGCCACACCAGTGCGCTCCAAACATGTTCAAGGTATTAGGCTGCATAGACGTCTTGAACGAGCGAATGGGTCTGGGTCTGACTTGGCATGACGTGGTACGCATGTACGAGTGCCACTACGTCGAGAATGGAGGGTATTACCTTAAATCTCGATCCGAGATGGTTAGGCTAATCTCCTGTCTCCCCATATCCAATAAGACTATGAAGGATGATTTCTTCATTGCCTCAGGAGAATGGAGTGATGGCCTTCATTGTCCTACTCAGGCAGGAACCCCAGGTGCGGCGCCTTTAGGCCCAATCCTTTAGGGGAGGGGCTTAGCTCCTCGGACTTACTCTCTTTTCCGCTTATCATAAATCTTTAGTTTAATTCTAATTTTCTTCTCGGCTGTATTGCAGATAAAGCTTTGGTTGCTCCCAGGCTGAGCCACGTGAACGTTCCGGCCCTAAATTATCTTTTAAGGTCAGAAATCTACGTCCACGAGGATGGGCAGATGTGTGCGTGTCATTTGGTTTTGGGCTATCAACCACTAACCCGTGCTTTCCAACCCGTTGGCCACGCCATTAGAGCTGGTAGCCCCCAGTTAGCTAGGATTGACGTGTCCAAGCCTGGGTGCTTGGCCCGAGTAGATCTTAAATCAGTCGTGCTACCTGGAGTTCGGGATCCTCCACCGGTCGTGCAACTGCCTCCAGAAGATTTTGAAGTCGCCGCACCAGCTGAGGAAGAGGCCGAATCATCTCGTCTTTCCCTTGAGGAGGAAATAGACGAGTTTTATTTTGAGGAGGAGGTTGACAAAGCCCCCGTAGTTGAGCTTTCGAACCCTGAAAGAGAGCAGGATCGCAACTCCGTGGCTGGCGGTCCAATCATTATAACTTGCTCGGACGATTCTTCAAGTGAGGAAGCAAGCGATATGGCTGGTAAGGGAAAGTCTTTGCGAGAATTGATGTCCAGCCGAGGAAAGGGTCAGTCCACAAAGGCGCCTACCAAGGCACAAACCCAGGACCCTCCTCTAATCGCCCCTCAGGTTCCTTCTGACCCTGGCCTCAAGGTTAACCCTGACCTAAAAAAGAAGAGACCGACGGACATTCCTGAGGAGGGTGAAGTGGCCCCCCGTCCGGCCAAGCAGCAAAAGGCCACTCGGGGACAGAGGAGTAAGAGGGCTAACTCTACGGAGAGCCGGGATGAGGAGAATCGGGCTGAGGTGCGCGTTAATCCCAGCGTATGGAGTCCGAAAATGGAGCTAGACGGGGTCGCTATCCCCTATACTGCCTCTGTCCGCGAGTACAACAGGGGCAGAGCGGGCTACATAGCTGAGGCCCTGGAGCAGCCAGTGCTCCTTCCTCGGGATATAGAGGCTTACAGGTGGTTCTCCCAGCCCGAGCTTTTTCTGTCCCTTAAGAGGGACCTTGCAATGGTAAGCCATTTTTGCACCCTTTTATTAAGCCATCAATATTGTTGCATTCTGTCCTAATTCTGGTTTTGTTTTGTTGGCAGATCACCCAGCAGGTGTTTGTGGCTGAGGAGTTTTGCCGTAGCAACCGCAGCTTGGCTGAAGCTGAGGTTCAATCCCGGGCTGAGGTGGAGAAGACCGTGGGGTCCCTCAAGCAAGAAATCTTTGAACTAACAGAGAAGTTCAAAGAGTCGGAGAAACAGCGCAAGAGCGCGGAGGCGGGCCTGAAGAATGCTGAAGCCCAAGCAAAGGATCAGCGCCAGAAATTGTACGTAACTGAAACCAGTCTTGCTACTGAGCAGTAGACTGTACTGGATCTCAAGGCCGCTCTGCAGAAAGCTCAGGATGAGATGAGGCGGGTTAAAGAAGAGGCCCAGCTGATCCGAGAGGCTGCAGAGGCTGAAAAGAAAGCTTCTCATCAGCTCGGGGTCCAAGAAACGGAGGCCAGGCTATCCGAGGAGATTCCCGAGGTGTGTAGGGACTACTGCAGCATTTCATGGGCTCACGCCCTTGATGCTGCAGGAATTCCTGCGGATTCGGCGCTGAGACTGCCTGAGAACATCTTCTACCCTCAGGAGATCCGAGAGAATCCTGATGGCGTCCAAGCAGCTTCTGAGCAGGACTTGGCGGTGCCTGATGCCGTCCCTGTGCCTGATAAAGCGAAGGATCCCGCCATGGACTCTATCTCCGAGGCTCCTCCTCCTCAGTCAGAGCAGAAGAAGGATCCTCCTGCTAAGGCTTAGCTCTTAGGCTTTTAATTTTTGTACTTCCTTTTTTTTTTCGAATGAGAGTCGTCCTGTTTTTGTGTTCTTTTGTAAGGACCTCTCTTTGTATTGTCCTCGGAATATTAATGTAGAATGTTCTCTTTGTTTTCTATGGATGTATGCTGGTACCATCCCTTTATTTAACGTTTGCAATGGTGTAAATAAATATAAATGGTTGAGATAAAAAGGATGCCGTGCGGCGAATTTGAATATGGGTTGCCATAAGTAATAATTGAAATGATTTCCCTTAAGTAATAATTTCCCCTAAGTCTGTGGTCCGAGGACCACGCAGGACTTAGGTTCTGTTTAAAACTTGGATAAATTGTCATAAGTAATAATTTTCCCTAAGTCTGTGGTCCGAGGAGCCATGCAGGACTTTAGGTTCTGTTTAAAACTATGAATAGTTGCCATAAGTAATAATTTCCCCTAAGTCTGTGGTCCGAGGAGCCATGCAGGACTTAGGTTCTATTTAAAACTATGAATAGTTGCCATAAGTAATAATTTCCCCTAAGTCTGTGGTCCGAGGAGCCATGCAGGACTTAGGTTCTGTTTAAAACTATGAATAGTTGCCATAAGTAATAATTTCCCCTAAGTCTGTGGTTCGAGGAGCCATGCAGGACTTAAGTTCTGTTTAAAACTTGGATAAATTGTCATAAGTAATAATTTCCCCTAAGTCTGTGGTCCGAGGAGCCATGCAGGACTTAGGTTCGTTTAAAATTTGGATAAATTGTCGTAAGTAATAATTTCCCTAAGTCTGTGGTCCGAGGAGCCATGCAGGACTTAGGTTCTATTTAAAATATGAATAGTTGCCATAAGTAATAATTTCCCCTAAGTCTGTGATCCGAGGAGCCATGCAGGACTTAGGTTCTGTTTAAAACTTGGATAAATTGTTGTCATAAGTAATAATTTCCCCTAAGTCTGTGGTCCGAAGAGCCATGCAGGACTTAGATTCTGTTTAAAACTATGAATAGTTGCATAAGTAATAATTTCCCCTAAGTCTGTGGTCCGAGGAGCCATGCAGGACTTAGGTTCTGTTTAAAACTTGGATAAATTGTCATAAGTAATAATTTCCCCTAAGTCTGTGGTCCGAGGAGCCATGCAGGACTTAGGTTCTGTTTAAAACTATGAATAGTTGCCATAAGTAATAATTTCCCCTAAGTCTGTGGTCCGAGGAGCCATGCAGGACTTAGGTTCTGTTTAAAACTTGGATAAATTGTCATAAGTAATAATTTTCCCTAAGTCTGTGGTCCGAGGAGCCATGCAGGACTTAGGTTCTGTTTAAAACTATGAATAGTTGGAAATAGACCAGGGGGCACAGGATAATCACGAAACAAAACATGGGCAAAGCCATTTTCATTAATAATAATATCTTCTTAGGTTATTTACATTCCATGGTCAAGGTACAGTTTTCTCATCCAAATCTTCTAGATAATATGCGCCTATCCCAGCCACGGATGTGATGCGATACGGTCCTTCCCAATTGGGCCCCAACTTGCCCCAAGAGGGGTTTTTCGCGCTGCCGAGAATCTTTCTCATTACGAGATCACCCAGACCTAGAGGCCGCAGTTTAACATTGGCATCATGTCCTTGTCTTAGCTTCTGATGATAATAGGCCATATGGATCGTTGCTTTTTCCCTTCTTTCCTCAGCTAGGTCTAGACTTCTTCCCAATAACTCGTCGTTACTGTTTGAGGTGAATGAGCTAGACCTCAATGTGGGAAATTTGTTCTCGATTGGGAGCAATGCCTCAGACCCATAAGTCATCGAAAAGGGGGTTTCACCGGTTGACCGTCGCGGCATTGTCCGATAGGTCCATAAGACGTGTGGGAGCTCTTCTACCCATCTCCCCTTTGCCTCATCCAGTCTTTTCTTCAGTCCGCTCACTATGACCTTGTTCACGGCCTCGACCTGCCCATTTCCCTGGGGGTAGGCGGGAGTGGAGTATCAATTAATGATCCCAAATTCGCGGCAATATTCCCTAAATCTCTTGCTGTCGAATTGGAGACCGTTGTCCGAAATGAGCGTGTGTGGAGTCCCGAAGCGGGTAATAATGTTCTTCCAGATGAATTTCTGGGCATCCACATCCCTAATGTTGGCCAAAGGTTCAGCCTCCACCCATTTGGTGAAGTAATCGGTTTCGACTATTATGTATTGCTTGTTCCCCGCAGCTTTGGGGAAAGGACCGACAATATCAAGACCCCATTGTGCGAACGGCCAGGGGCTAGAGAGGGGGTTGAGGACCCTTCCGGGTTGGTGGATATTTGGGGCGAATATCTGGCACTGATCACACTTCTTAGTGTATTCCTGGGCCTCTCTTTGCATGTTCGGCCACCAGTATCCTTGGGTGAGTGCCCTGTGTGCCATCGACCTTCCTCCGGTGTGACTTCCACAAATCCCCTCGTGTAACTCTTCAAGTAGAGACTCGAACTCTTCTGGATGTATGCAGAGTAGGTATGGCCTAGAGTAGGAGCACCGATATAGTTTTTGGTCCTCCGATAGCCAGAAACGAGGAGCATTCCTCCGTATCTTCTCGGCCTCCAATTTTCCCTCTGGTAGGATGTCGTTTCGGAGGAAGTTTTTTATGGGGTCCATCCAGCTGGGACTCTTTCTGATCTGATGGACCTGGGCCGGGTTTCTTCCAATGGGACTTGCTTGGACTAGATCTTCGACAAGGATCATTCGTGGTAGATTATGCGCCGAGGACGTGGCAAGAGTGGCCAGCGAGTCTGCATGGGTGTTTACACTCCTGGAAATGTGCGTCAGATTGAAGGACTCAAAACTCGTTTGTAGGCATTTGACTTGTCCTAGATACTCTTTCATCCTAACATCTCCTGCTTCCAGCACACCCATCATTTGGCCGACGACCAATCTGGAGTCCGAGAATACTTCTATTGCCCTTCCGCCCAATCTTTGAACCATCGTCATTCCTTGAAGTAAGGCCTCATATTCGGCTTCATTGTTCGTAGCTGAGAACCCGAGTCTCAGTGATTTTTCAATGGCAGCACCGTCCGGCGATATTAAAACTATCCCAACTCCAGATCCTCTTTGGTTGGCCGCGCCATCCATGTAGAGCTTCCAATGCAAGGTCCCCCCTGCTGAAATTGTACCAACCGATTTTCCATCCATGTCTTTCTTCTCGGTTATTATTTCTATAGAGGGTTCAGCAAACTCCGCAACCAAGTCTGCGAGGACCTGACCTTTGATGGAGGATCTGGGCATATATTTGATATCAAAGGCCCCCAAAAGCGCGCTCCACATGGCGATCCTTCCTGTGTAGTCGGCGCTTCGAAGCACCGCTCGAAGGGGGAGTTGAGTTAGAATGATGATCGTATACGCCTGAAAGTAGTGAGGGAGCTTTCGTATGGCGTGTACTATCACCAGAATTGCTTTTTCCAAGGGTAGATATCGCACCTCAGCCTCATGTAATGATTTGCTCACATAGTAAACCGGCCGTTGCACCCCATTATCATCCCGTATCAGTACCAGGCTGACAGCATGGGGGGTTACAGCGACGTATGCGGACAGTACCTCGTCGGCCTCAGGGCTGGACATGATGGGTGGTCGTGATAGGTATTCCTTAAGTTGCTGGAAGGCCCGAACATAGTCCTTCGACCATTCAAACCCTTTCCACTTATTTATCAAGAGGTAAAAAGGTCGACATCGATCCGCTGATCGCGATATGAACCGGTTTAATGCTGCGATCATGCCAGTGAGCTTCTGCACTTCCTTCGAATTCCGAGGAGCCTGTAGGCTATTAATTGCTTTGATTTGATTGGGACTTACTTCTATTCCCCTGTGGGTTACCATATACCCTAAGAATTTCCTTGACCCGACCCCGAATGAACATTTGAATGCATTCAGCAGCAACCTGTGCTCCCTTAAGATAGCGAAGATTATTTCAAGGTCTTTCACATGCTCGGACACCCTTTTACTCTTCACAACCATATCGTCTATGTAAACCTCAATGATCTTGCCCAGCTGTGGCTCGAACATCCGGGTCATCATCCTTTGGTAGGTTGACCCTGCATTCTTTAGTCCAAACGGCATCACCTTATAGTGATAATTTCCGATGGGCGTCATAAAAGTCGTCTTCTCCTGGTCTTCTAACGCAAGGGGTATCTGATGATATCCTTGGAAGGCGTCCAGGAAACTTATTCGAGGGTGACCCACGGTTGCGTCCACCAATCGGTCGATTCGTGATAAGGGAAATGGGTCCTTTGGGCACGCCTTGTTTAGGTCTGTGAAGTCCACGCAGACTCTCCACTTCCCTATTTTCTTCCTTACCACCACCGTGCTTGCCAACCATTCGGGGTAAAAGACCTCCTTAATAGCCCCTGCTTTTTTCAGTTTTGCCACTTCGTCTCTTATGACACTGGCATGTTCCTTTGAGGGGCGTCTGGGTGGTTGCTTCTTCGAAGTGGAAGACGGGTTAACATTCAGGTGATGACAGATAAGGCTAGGATCAACTCCCGGGGCGTCGTAGGCGTCCCATGCGAACACATCTACATTTCTTCTAAGAAATCTGACCAGTTCCTCTTTTTCTTGAGAAGGCAACTTGGAGCCGAACTGGAAAAATTTCTCCGGATCGTTGTTGACAGCGAATTTATCTAAACTTTCACACCTTATCTCCTCGGCTAGCCCATCGTCCTGCCCTGCCGAGGCGGCTGGTTGCTATAAGCTCTTAGGGGCCGAGGACTCGACATGGGACCGATGTAAGATGGCGGCCACCATACACTGCCTGGCCATAGCCTGATCTCCACGAATCTCCTCTACTCGTCCTCTGGATGGGTATTTTACTTTTTGGTGAAGTGTGGAGGATACGGCTTCCAGGGCGTGGATCCATGGCCTGGCAATTATCTCGGTGTAGGGTGAGTAAGCGTCGACCACGATAAAATTTACCTCAACCACCTCCAATTTAGTCTGTATAGGTAGTCTGATCTGCCCCTTTGGCGTAACAGTCTTCCCTTCAAAGCAGATAAGGGGGGAGTCATAAGCTGTCAAATCCTCCGACTTCAGGTTCAGCCCCTTGTATAGATCAGGGTACATTATCTCTACCGCACTTCCTGAATCTACTAACACCCTTTTCACATCGAAGCCTCCAATTCTTAACGTAACCACTAGTGCATCGTCGTGAGGTTGGATAATTCCTCTCTTATCCTCGTCCGAAAATCCTAGTATCAAGGAGCTTCCCTTTTTTGACCTTTTGGGTTCCCTTTGCCTGTCCTCAGAGGGGAGCCGATCAATAGCCAGTACCCTAGAAAGAGGTGGCCTAGTTCTTCCTGGTGCGGCAAGGATGACATGTATCGTTCCGGTGGGGGGTCTCAATGACACATCCTTTCGAGGCTCTTGCATTGCTTGACCGGGATGGCCGTTCGATGGGTGCAGAATATGACGTAGCTTCCCTTCTCGAACCAACTGATCTAGGTGATTCCATAGATTCCTGCAATCCTCGGTGATATGCCCATGGTCTTGATGATAGTGGCAGTATAGGTTCTGGTTACGTTTGGAAGGGTCTCCAGCCATCTTTCCTGGCCATCTGAAATAGGGTTCGTTCCTTACTTTCTCCAGCACCTGTTGTACTGGCTCCCTGAACATGGCATTCACCGTTTGCGTATTACTCTGTCCAGCCTGTCTCGAAAAATCTCTCCTTGGCTGGTTATGGTTATATCATTCCGACCTAAAATCATTTGCTTTGGGGGGGATGGCCTTCTCCTTTCCCCTTCCTTGCAGCTGATCTTCCTCCACCCTTTTGTACTTGTCGATCCTATCCATCAACTGATGAACGTTGGCAACTGGTTTACCAGTGAGGGACTTCCTTAAGCCATGCTCGGTAGGGAGACCGCTTTTGAACGTGCTGATAGCAACATCATCATGGTTGTCATCTAACTCGTTATACACCTCCCAATATCTATCCGAATATGCTTTCAAGGTCTCTCCCTCATGCATGGATAAGGACAGTAGCGAACTGAGGGGTCAAGGGACTCTGGTGTTTGTAATGAAGCGAGAGAAGAAAGCCTGAGTGAGCTGCTTGTATGAGCCTATGGAATTTGTCTTCAGACTGTTGAACCACCTCATCGCCATTGGTCCCAAGCTGGATGGAAAGACTTTGCACATCAGGGCTTCATTTTGCGAGTAGATAGCCATTTTTTGGTTAAACTGACTCACGTGCTCTACTGGGTCTGCTCGGCCGTTATAGATGGCGAACGTTGGTTCGTTGAAGCGTCGAGGCAACTTAGCCCCTTCGATTCTATACGTGAAGGGTGACCTTGAAATCTGGTCTAGCGCCCTCTTCATAGCATCGTTTCCCGAACCTTTGCTGGATGGGCTCTCATATTTCCGTACAGGGCGTGGTTCCCTTTCATAAGAAAAGGTTTCACTTGGGGGGGTCCTTGACCTCCGCCAGTAACTCGCATCCTCCCTATTAGAGGATTCTTCTGAATTAGAGGGAGATCGTTTTCACTGCACACGTCGTAACTTCCTTTTCAGGTCATCTATCTCTCGTTGCATGGCCTGATGACTATCTCGCCTCTGGGATACGTGACTACTTATCTGAGTGTGACTCTGGCTCATCTGGATAGTATGGACACTTCCCTCACGATTCCCCCTGCCGCCTGGGTTGGCAGGGTTATTTTGCCTCTGGGACTCAATGGGTTGTGTCTATTGGGAGTTAGCCTGGTGGGGATTCTCCTGGTGTGGACCTAGTTCTGCCATGCTCGACCGTTGTGTTAGCTGATACCCTAATTCTTCCCACAGACGGCGCCAATTGTAGGGACACGATTTTCGTTAACCCGGTCCTGGATGATCAGGCCCTGGCCCAAGAAGTCCCACACAATGAAGTTTGTAAAGTATGGGCTGAAGAACTCGGTTCCAGTTGGCTCAAACGGTTCATTGCATGTTCTTAGTGGATGTAGAAATGTAAATCACGAAAATATAAGTGAAAGTTGAAGTTCTATTCATGGACCTACTTCCATACAAAGACTTCTTCTTTCTCCTTCTTCCCTCTCTCCTTCTCTCTCCCTTTTTTTTTTCTTCCTTCCCCTCTTTCTGGGGGACTCTTATATATAATATAGGTCCTTTCCTATCATCTGGGCCCTACACTTGTTGATCATCCAAACATCCACTTGAGCATCTGTCCCATCAGACGCCCTTACCAGTTCTTTGTGAGTTGCAGTGACCAAGGTAACACTGTTCAGGGGTCTTCTCCTCATTAATGCGGCCAGGAGAGTAGTTGTGGTGCATTTAATGTGGTGGTGACAGCCTTTGCTGGGATATTTTGAGCCTTCTTTCTTTTTAGGTGTTTGGAGTGAGGGCTACAGTAACAGGAATGCATCATTGATCTGGACTTTGGGATGTCCAAGGAGGAATTACTCCTCGGACGTGTTTTCTTTGCCCAGTTGGCTTGGGCAGGGATTTACGGGCCGCGCGTCTCTTCGGACAGGATCGTCCTCAGATGGGCCCAAGGCCCAACCAACTTGTTATTCTGGGCCGGTCCCCACATCAACCATAAATAATTTTATTTTCTTAATATATAAATTTTAAAATAATTTTGGTGCAACCACTTAGCAAGATATGTATCTCTCTTTTATAGCAAAAAAAAATAAAATAAAAACCAAAATAGATGATATTGTGCATCATAAATGGCTTGATAACGTGTTGGTTGATAAATCTTCAAAATAAAAGGTGTTTAATATATGTTATCCTAAGTTTCCAACTAATAATTTTGTTCTTCAGGTTTTATCCCAAGCTGCAATACCCTAAAGTTTTACCATGTGGCGCATGCCTAGAAAAAGGAATAGAATACTCTTAATTTTAATGACATGCAATATATTAATTTCTTGTTATGTGTTTCATGAGGTACATGCATTCATTTCTAAGTATTATGTTTCTATAGGTGGTGCACTAATTATTAAATGTTGGGTTCTTCCAAAAAAATTTATTTAGTTTTTTTTTTTCTAATTTATATATTTTAAAACAATTTATTTGGAATATGACATTCCTGCTCAATTTTAATTGCTTAAGAAATAATTGGAAAAAAAAAAAAACAAAAAAACGAGTAAAACTAGTAAAACATAAAAGCAAATTTAATAATACATGCAATCAAAGACACTAAAAATTATGCAATTATGTAACTCAAAATAATTAAATATTTTTGAGTTCATTCAAACCATGTATTACTAGGATAATTTTTTAACAGAATGTTTTCATATAATAATAATTTTATAATGTACACCCGCAAGAAATTCACTAGTCTATATATATCTAAATGCTGAAGCGTAGTATTTATTGTTACTACGCTCCAATTGAGCCGCATCATCGCTATGTCATGAATTTTTTTTTTTTTTTTCATTTCACACATTCTCTATAATCAATCGTTTTTTTCTTTCTATCAACTCATCATCTTTCGAAAATTAATTTCCCAATTTAATTTTACATATTCTACAACCGTTCCCCTCCCTTTTACCTTTTCATATCCCCACTACTATCTATCTTAATATCGTTCTTCCTCTATCCCTTTATCTTCCTTTTATTTTTGGCTCTTCTTATTGCTATCCTCTTACTTTAAATTTGCAATTCACTCTTTCATTCTATGCATAGTTTTCCTACACACAAAAGACTATTTCTCTCTCCCTCTCTCTTTAATTCTTGTTTCATTTTTTGGTGAATTTTATTATTTTTCTTGCATCTCTACTTCAGGTTAATGAATTTTTTTGTTCTTTATAACTCAGCTTTAGGTTGATGTGATTTATTTTTGTATTTTTAAATTGTTATCTTTTTTATTTTCTTTAATTTCATAGATGTTATCTTATTGAATTATAAAGATAGTATATAAGAAATATAATGTTATTCTATCACATAGCATGACTTGGATAATTTGGTGTTTATTTCTATATCTTTTATTTTTACTCTTTTTCTTCTCATCTTATTTTTAATAAATTTTTTATTCTCTCTCATATTCTCTCTTGAAAAGTGATTATTCTCTCTCTCTTGATTTTATATTCTTCCGTACAAGTCTACTTTAGGTGTATGAATCATTGTGTTTTTTGAAACTTTATTTTAGGTTAATCCCTATTGGTGTTGTATTTTTGAGTTTCTCATCGCAAGTAGTCTCTCTCCCTCTTATAGCTTTGGTTTGATTTTTTTTTTTTCCGAGTTAATACTTAGTTATTTTGGAAGTGATAATTGAATTTGAATAAGAAATTTGAAACTTAAAACTTTAGTTGTAAAGAAAAAAAATTAGGAAACATATAAAATTGGTCATGTTCAGTCCACTTTGGTCCATCCGATCTACTTTGGTCCATTTCAGTCAAATTCGGTCCATTTGATCTACTTCATTCACTTCGGCCCAATTTGGTCCACTTTGGGACATTTCGATACAACTCGGTCCACTTCGGTCTATTCGGTCCATTTGTTCCACATTTGCCCAATTCGGTATATTTGGTCCATCCTGTATACTTTGGTCCATCATCTAATTTGGTCCATTTTAGTTTACTTCGGTCCATTTGGTCCAATTCGGTGTACTTACTTAAGAATGGAAAAAGAAAAATTTTGGTTGAGAGTACTATCAATTATTTGAGTAATATTAATTGCAATTATAGGAGAAGTTTTTGTTATCATAATAATCTCCTTAAGAAAATGAGAATTTGAATAATAACTTTAAACCTTAAAAATTTTAGTTGTATCAAAAGAAATTAGGAAAATATAATGCATAATAACAATAGTTAGAAGAATACGAACCATTTCAAAAAATGAATAATAATAACAGTAAAAAAAATAAAAATTTTATATATTTGTAAAAATAGAGTGATGGAAATTACTTTTTGGAAGAACAATTTTTGTACAATAAAATTTAAAGAATAAATTATACATATTCAGTATAAGTTTTTTATGAGTTTTGATTATCATGATAATCTCCTTTAAGAGAATGAAGTATTTGAATAATTTATTTAAAACTTAAAATGTTTAGTTGTAGAAAAAAAAAATAGCATACTATAATATAATTTCGAAGAATAAGGGCCACCTTATACAAGAATAATATCAATCAAACACACCCAAAATAATATAATGATAGTGGGTTCCAATTAACTTAACTGGTAAAGTCTCTCATGGTTGAATAAGAAATTTATGGTTCAATCACCGCTTATACCAAAAATTAACTGGTGTCTTAGTCTGATAATAAAACGATATAATTAAGAGTGAAAACCATAGGTCGAAACTCTCTCTAATATATATATATATATATATATATATATATATAATGATATATTGGTAGAGAAAGAAAAATAAAAAATAAATAGAAATTTTTAAATTTTCAAGGAGAGCAAAATTATCTTCAGAAAATTTTTGATAACAAATTATATATTATATTGCAATTACAAAATAATTATCTATTCTCACACATTGTATAAATTTGCGACTCATAGAACCGAATAAACCAAGCGTCCAAATCAAAAAAAGAAAAAGAAAAGGGGGCGTCCTAGCCTTGGTTAATATGATTTCTACCTAATCTTTGTAAAATTTGCAACGAGTCAATGACAACTATATATTTGTCTACGCTAGAGACACTGTGTTGAGTACGACGTTTACCTCCCAATTCTACATTCTGAGTGGTTTTGGCCTTTTGGGCCCACCAAGACTTTTGAGTCACAGGTCAATAAGGCCATGTTCATAGATCTTTGGCCTCCTGAACTAACCATTAATTTCATCACCTCTTCAATTCTTGATTGTATTAGCGTTTCTTATTACAGCCCCCAATGAAAATTCCCTACTTTTCATGGCTCTTCTTGATACCAATATGCTCACTTTTCGTCAGCTTTGGTATCTCTGTGGTGTCTGGCCAATGTCTTAGTGATCAACGATCCTATTTGCTCCAATTCTAGAACGGCCTCAAATTCAATACTACTTCGTCCACAAAACTGGTACACTGGAATGAAAGTCAAAATTGCTGTTTGTGGTAAGGTGTAACCTGCAGAGAGGAGGGACGTGTTATTGGTCTCAACCTGTTCAACGAAACTATCATAGGTGGGCTTGAAAATTCAAGTAGCCTTTTCAGTCTCAAGTATCTTGAGAACCTGAATTTGGCTTATAACTGCTTCAACAGTCCGATTCCAACGGAGTTTAGAAAGCTGAAGAATTTGAGTTACTTGAATTTGTCAAATGCTTGCTTTGCAGTGCAGATCCCTAATGCGATTTCGAACCTCACAAGGTTGGTTACTCTTGATTTGTCTACCCTTTATATATTGAGTGATGCTATGCTGAAACTTGAGGACCCAAATTTAGCTATGCTAGTTCAGAACCTTTCGGAGCTAAGGGAACTTTGTCTTGATGGTATAAATATATCAGCGGCGGGGAATGAATGGTGTCAGGCTTTATCTTCATCACTGCCAAATCTAAGGGTATTGAGCATGTCAAGTTGTTATCTTTCAGGACCTTTTGTTTCTTCCATATCGAAGCTTCAGTCCCTCTCAATTATTCATCTCAATAATAATCCCTTTAATGCTCCAGTTCCAGATTTTTTTGCAAATTTCACAAATCTGACTTCCTTGGATCTCAGTTCTTGTGGATTAAATGGAACATTTCCAAAAAAGATCTTCCAAATTCAAACACTGCAGACACTTTACTTATCAAATAATGAACTACTTCAAGGGACGCTTCCAAATTCTATTGGTAACCTAACAATGCTGTCCATAATTGATCTTTCACTTTGTAATTTCAGTGGATCAATCCCGAGCTCTATGGCAAACCTTACTCAATTGGTTTATTTGGATATGTCATCAAACAACTTCACCGGACCAATTCCATCATTCAGTATGACCAAGATTTTGACTCAGATACACCTTTCTCATAATCATTTGACAGGTAAGATTCATTTCCTTAACTGGAAAGATCTTCTGAATCTAGTGAATCTTGACTTACGTTACAATTCCCTTGAAGGAAATATTCCCGTCTCCCTGTTTTCCCTTCCATCATTGCAAACATTACAACTTTCCAACAACCAATTTTCTGGTCAACTCAATCAAGTTTCCAACGCTTCTTCTTGCCAACTGGAGATCCTTGATTTGAGTAGCAACTACTTGGAAGGGCCAATACCCATGTCTATCTTTGAACTCAGAAGTATTGGGAATCTCCTACTTTCTTCAAAAAAATTTAACGGATCCTTGCAGTTTAATGTGATTCAACAGTTAAGAAATCTTTTCGATCTTGATCTTTCATACAATAGCTTGTTGATTGAATATAATGAACTAATTCTTCATTATCCTCCTTTTCCCATGTTACCAGATTAAAATTAGCTTCTTGCAAGTTGAAAATATTTCCTGATTTCTTGGTAAACCTATCCAATTTAAACATTTTGGACCTTTCAAATAACCAGATTCATGGAGAGATTCCCAACTGGATTTGGAAATTTAGTAATCTTGTGCACTTAGATCTCTCTTTTAACCAACTAGTGATGACTCAGGAAGGACCATTACTCAATCTTTCAAGTTTAATTGTCCTTTATTTCCTTGACCTTCACTCCAACCAGCTTGAGGGGGAACTCCCAGTTCTCCCGCCAAATGCCATATACTTGGCTTTCTCGATGAATAACTTCAACTCTGCCATACCAGCTAGCATCGGTGACTCCCTTTTTTTTTCTTATTTCTTCTCTATTTCAAGCAATAAATTCCATGGGGATATCCCTCAATCATTATGCAATGCTACATATCTTCAAGTTCTTAATTTGTCTAACAATACCCTGAATGGCACAATTCCCCAATGCTTAATCGAGATGAGCAAGAATCTAGGGGTGTTGGATGTGAGGAGAAATAAACTAAGTGGCACAATATCTGATATATTTCCTGACAATTGTGGTTTCCAAACTCCAAATCTCAATGGAAACTTACTTGAAGGAGTGGTTCCACGGTCTCTGGCCAATTGTAGAAATTTGGAGGTCTTTGATATTGGTAACTGGTCATCGAGGATGCCTTCCCATGTTACTTGAGGAGCATATCCAAGTTACGTGTCTTGCGATTTAACAAACTTTTCGGGTCTATTAATTGTGGAGGAACAAGTGTCAATTGGCCAATGCTTCAAATTGTAGACCTAGCTTCAAACAAGTTTACTGGTCAACTTCAAATAAAATCCTTTTCTACGAAGGCAATGCGAAATGATGAAGACAAAGTCCAACCAGTGCTCAATCATATACAATTTGAAGTCCTAAAATTAAGTAAATTTTATTATCAAGATGCAATAACAGTTACCAGTAAAGGTCAAGACCTCGATCTAGTGAAGATTCTAAATATCTTCACCTCTATTGACATTTCCTGCAACAATCTTGAAGGACCAATACCAGAAGAAATAGGGGAGCTCAAATCACTATATGTCCTAAACTTGTCGCATAATGCTTTCACAAACTCAATCCCACCATCTCTCGGAAAATTGAGTCATCTTGAGTCGCTAGATTTATCAAACAATAGGCTTACTGGGGCGATACCGATGCAACTTGCAGATGGTCTTACTTTCCTATCAGTTCTAAACCTCTCTTTCAACCAATTGGTGGGCAGATTCCTCAAATCAAGCTGTTTGCTACGTTCTTGGATACTTCATATAAAGGAAACAAAGGATTATGTGGCTTCCCTTTGAAAGTAGAGTGCAAATATGATGAGCCAGGAGCGTTGCCTCCAACATTTGAAGAAACTCAGTCGAAATCTTGGATTTGGACAGACTGGAAGAACTACATAAGCGCAGAACTTGGATTTATTTTTGGCTTTTGGGTTGTTGTTGGGCCTCTAGTGTATTGGAAGAGGTGGAGAATACGGTATTACAAACATGTTGATGACATTCTTATCAAGATCCTCCCTTGGGTGAATCTTTGAAAGAAATTCCATCGACGAGCACAAAAGAAAAGAATCAGGTGCGCAGGTGCTGGGGACAATTTTATCTTGGTTAAATTTAGTTTTTACGGTTGCAATATAAATTAATAAAAGCAAAAAAAAAAAAAAAAAAAAAAGTAAAACGTGCATTTGGTTGCTAGTGTTGTATGATGTTTGTAAACTTTTTTTTTTTTTTTTTTTTTATGCCAGCTGAAGACAAAGGGGATTCATCCTAAAAAGGGTTGAGTTGCTACGTGGCCTAAGTGTGAATTTTTTTTTTTTTTTTTTTTTAATGCTGGTAAGCTGTATTCTGATATACTTATATGATCTTACAAGATGCGCATGTAAATTTTCAATAAAAGGTGTTGTCCAAATTGACACTTCATGAATTCTTGCTACTTTTAATTGATAGAGTCGCCCTAGGGTTTAGATTGCAACAGTTTTTAAAACTACAGGACATTATTGCAGTTGAAATTTTAAGGTCTAGATCTAAACTAAGATTAAACCTTAGGATTTATTATGTGATTACTTAATAATAAAGCCTGTAAAAAACTTGAAAAAGAACTAATGAGAACCTTGCGAACAATCTATCATAAGTAACGAAACTGGACACACACACACACAAATAAAAAATAAAATTAAAAAAAAATAACTCAAGACCAACAGACTAACCATCATCCACATCCATAGATTACCAAAAATTTCAATAAACAACGTAAATACAGCTGCATTCCCCAAACTAGTGGGAAAAACAACCTTTACTAGCCACCCAAACCAACATCTATATTGATAAACTGTTCAAATATACCAACAGTGCTCTGTTTAGTCTATGAAGCTGGCTCATCCTTGTTACCTGCCTCCGGTTTTGCTTGGTCATCTACAGCTTTCTTATCCTCCTCCTTGTAGGTTTGCTTATCCTCCTCCTTGGCCACATCAGGCTTCTCTTCCTGCTCTTTACCCTCAGTTTTACCATCCCCAACATTCAATTTCTCCAAGAGTCCAGCAGTATCTGATGCATCTTTATTATCCTCCTTCTTTCCCTGTGATTCAGCAACCTCTTGAAATGTTTCCATAAAGCTCCTGCAGTCTGAATAAAGACAACCATGTTAAACATGTAAACTTATGAATTCTAAACATATTACAAAGAATAAAAATTTTCCAATTTCAATTCTCACAAGAGCTGTAACTGTCTCCCACTTGAAAATCACAATCAGATAGTGCGTAGGTCAGAATTTTCCTCCTAACTAGGTCAGCATCCACATGTACTTTTAAATTTTAATACACAACACATTTAATGGTCATATAAACCGGCCACATAATGGGTTAGAGATTTCCCAAACCCAGTTTGCTGGAAAATCTGTCAATAGCGCATATCAACAGTATACAAATTTTGTTTCGTGTAAAATAAAAAATAATATAAGAATTCCTTCCAAGGAAAATCATTCAGATCAGTATTCTACCAAACTGAAAGTATAAGCCCTCATAAAGAAAGTAAGAAATAGTGATCCTATTACATCAAGGCCTCTACTAAACTTTAAAATATAAGCCATAAGTACGCCAATATCTAGAAAAACAGAGAAGCAGCTATTTGCAAGAAATCCTCCTTCATTTAAGGATGTAGCTAGGGTGCTTCTTTGCATGCCAGAGCAACAATTTGCTATACCCTACTCCCCACATCTCCAATTTCAATTAAAAGAAAAAAAAAAAGAAATTCTCACTGAATCATAGATCAGTAGACAGTAGTTTATCACATGCAGTTGTTGTCTAATGACCAAAAGATATAAGCTCTAAAGATTAATATAGTTTCCAGCATTACATAGAGCCACATAGAACTATTTTGTAACAATTTCTGGAAAATGTAACAGTTTATTAAAACCAAAATAATCAAAAATAATTTTCAATGACACAAGAAAGAATCTTTGACACTCTATTTGCTCATCCCACATACAACCATAGCAAGTGACAATAAAACAAAGCCACACCCCACCAGTAAAAGAGCTGCCACGAATTTCTCTACCTACATGTAATCAAAACAACACATATGGTACAAAAACCTCAAAAATACTATCAAAATTAGTCTTCTCTCAAAGCCTTCACCAAAGTTACAAAGCATTCAATTGTCTTGCAGATTAACATAACACTAATAAGCTTCTACGACAACAAATTGGATCTTAGACTCTTCATGACAATCTCCAAAGAATTTTCAACAATTCAAACCTACTTATCATCCATACCTTAACCAAACTCCCCTAATTTGCTCTAAAAAAAGAACCTTCATATCTAAGATTCTCTAATCTCTAAACTTAGAGCTTAAATTATAATTATAAGAGCATATCACACATCTCACAGAAACACACAAAGGAAACAGCTAAGGACTACTCAAAGACATAATTTTTTTATATGTATATATTCAGGCACGCAAAGAAGCTAATAATTCAAAAAAGAACACTCACTCTCAAGAGAAGCGAATCTAATGCAGAAGAGCTCATCCTTCAATTCCCCATCAGCAAAATCCGTAGCATGCCACACACATGATTTTTCGTTTCCAGCATGCTCTTGCACTGTCATTGTCGGAATAACTGCAACACATGCCAAATACATAAAAAACACTCCTTTTTCCAAACCCAAATATAATTTCAATAATAAATTAAAAATTAAAAAAAGCATAACTCATCAATGTGAATTCCATGCTTCCTCAAAGCCAAAATTCTATGATTCAATCTGCTTAGGTTTACTAAATTTCAAGCAAAGAAAAAAAAAAAAAAGAAGATAATAACAAGCTTCCACTAGACTAAAAAATCGTGATAGGTTCAAACTAAGGGACTATTTTTTGTGTATTAGTTAATTCGGTTCTTTTACAATTTAGGCAACCAAACAGATTATAATAGCACAGATGTTAAAAACAAAAAAACAAAAACTAATCAAAAAATTAGACAACGAAGGGAATAATTTTCGTGTAATTACTGTTCTTCTGCAATTTCTAAGCAACCAAACAGAGCAAAACGGCAAATATATAAAAATCAAAACAAAAACAAAACTTTGATTTAAAAAAAAAAAAAAAAAAAAAAAAAACTGACCTAGATGATTAGCGCAGATCTTGAGAGTCTTAGATTGGCGCATTACGAGCCTGACTTTTCCAGATTCCTTGTGCTTCAGAAGCTTCACGGTCCCTGCGCCTCTCTCTTTCCACTGTTTCCCATCTTTATCGAAACGGTACAGTTTTGCTTTTCTGAAACCAAAACGAAAAAAAAAAAAAACGAAGGTAAAAAAAACGAAGGTAAAAAAAACAAAAAGCCAAAATTAAAGACGAATTAGAAACCCTAGAAGATGAGTCCGTACAGATCGAGAATTGGTTCCTCTTCTTCCTCGCCGGTAGAGATAGCAACCTCTTCGAGCCTCACAATCGGAGCTACTTGTGCGCCTGTGTCTTCGTCTTCGGCCGCTGTGGTTTCTTCTTCTTCATCTTTTCTGTGACTTTGCTCTGGTTTGCTGCTCGACATTGCTCCCAACTTCTGATTTTTCAGAGAGAGAGTGAGAGAGAGTATTTTTATAGAGCGAGCTGAACTTAGGTATGGTATAGCGTAGAGGAAGGTCGGTTTATATAGAATTAGGAAAGCGTCTTTTACTTTTTATTTTTAACCTTTGCGGACTTTGGAGTAAATTCGACCTATTAGATTTTAAGTAATTTTTCTTTCTTTTTCTGAGAAAAATCTTTTTTTTTTTTCAATTGAAATTATGAATTTTTAATTCTTTAATTTGCTCTATCATTGATCCTTTATTTATAACTGTGGGGACATAAGGCCCAGTGACATATATCCACCTTTCGTACTGGGCCTGAAGCCCAACCTAAGGCCCAAAATCGTATATGAAGAAGACAGTGGTAAATCATTGCGACCCAGAAAATTATGCCGAGGACAACGCTGTCCTCGGCTAGCAAAGGCCGAGATAGAAGAAAATTGATTTACCGACAAAGACAATCTTCCAAAGCATCTCAAGAAAAAGATAAGTATAGAAAGTAAGCACTCTGGTGCATGGCGGTAGAGCAATTCTAGGAAAAGCTGCAACCTCCACATTAAATGCTCCACAACTAACACTTTGGCCGCATTAATGTGGAAATGATACCTGAGCAGTGACTTTTCAGACTCACAGCTATCACCTAAGAATTTTGGGAGAAGATTGATGTGAAAGGGCCAACAACATTAGATCCGACCTGCACGTGTACGGTGAAGATGAAGAAAAAAAGTAGTATATAAAGAAGAAGGAGCTCTGAAGAAGGGGATCGAAAAAAGGAACCAAAAGATACACTGTAGCGATCTAACCAACTTTGTAGCCATTACCACTATCACTGAAGAAATATATAAGTAAAAGCTCCTCGGACCAGCGCCGAGGACTGAATTGCTTGTTCAAGTCCTCATTTGTTTTACTTGTTCATTCTCCAAATCATCCCCAACTGTTGTTACACTCATTAAAGCCCAATTCTTCTATCCACTCTCTACAAATTTATTGTATTGAGCTTGTTGGGTTTGAATTCACTTATCCCTTAGGAATAGTGCTCAAACTCGGTCCTTACAATTGGCGTCGTCTGTGGGAAGAACTTGTGTGTTAGTGAATGCAACGGTTAAACATGGTAGGATCAGGTCCACAACAGGAGAACCCACGCCAAATAGATCCCCAACGGACAGAACCCGCAGGGTCCCAGTGACAAAGTAATCTTCTTGACCCTGAGCAAAATCGGGGTAATGAAAGGAATTGAGAAGGGAGTGTACATACCACCCAAACGACCAAAAGCCACACCCATGTGGACAGTCACGTGTCCCAGAGACAAAACAACAACCAAGCCATGCAGCAAGAGATAGATGACTTGAAAAAGAAACTGTGTTATGCATAGCGGAGGCAATCTCCTTCCAGTTCTGATATATCCTCTAATGATGAAGAGGACGGCAATTACTGGCAGAGATCAAGAACTCCTTCAAGCGAGACCTTCTTTTACGAAGACAAGCACCATCATAGACGAAAACGAAAAGGCCCATCTAGTAGGGGTCTGGGTAATGATGCTATGAGTAAGGCTCTAAATTAGATCTCCAAGTCACCCTTCACGCACAGTATAGAAGGGGCTAGGCTCCCTTGGCGGTTCCATCAGCCTATGTTCACCGTTTATAATGGTCGAACGGACCCTGTAGAGCATGTGAGCTGGTTTAATCAAAGAATGGCCGTCCACTCCAAGAACGAAGCTTTGATGTGCAAGGTCTTCCCGTCTAGCCTAGGACCTGTAGCGATGAGGTGGTTTAATGGCTTGAAGACGAACTCCATAGATTCCTATAAACAGCTCACCCAAGCATTTGGCTCTCACTTCATTACGAACAGCAGGGCTCCTCGGCTTCTGAGCTCGTTATTGTCATTGTCCATGCGTGAGGGAGAAACTCTGAAAGCATACTTGAACAGATATTGGGAAATGTACAATGAAATGGATGGCAACTTTGATGACGTCGCCATCAGCACTTTCAAAAGCGGTCTCCCAACCAAGCACGACTTGAGGAAATCCTTGACTGGCAAGCCTGTCACCAGTGTACGTCAACTTATGGACCGGATTAACAAATACAAAAGGGTGGAAGAGAACCAACTGTAAGGAAAAGGAAATGAGAAGGTTATCACACAAAGAAGGAGTGATTTTAGGTCGAACCTGTACAATAATAATCGTTTGAGGAGAGATTTCGTAGGGTAATCTAAACCAACCAATACACAGACGGTTAACGCTGTATTTAGAGAACTAGTACAGCAAGTTTTGGAAAAAATCAAGAATGAGCCATTCTTCAAGTGGCCGAATAAGATGGCTGGAGACTCCATGAAGTGCAATAGGAGTCTGTATTGTGAATAACACCAAGACCACGGACATACTACAGAAGATTGCAGGAACCTTTGGAACCACCTGAATCAGCTGGTCCAAGATGGGAAACTAAGACACCTCTTGCATCCTTCCAGTGGTCATCAAAGCTAGGTAAGCCAGGAGCCCCAGAGAGACACTTCCTTGAGACCACCCATAGGAATGATAAACGTAATCTTTGCCACTCCAGGGAGGACAGGCTTATGTCCTGCTAGGGTGATGTCTGTAGGTCGACTAACCGTCGATAACTCTGCCCTAGAACCCAAAAGGTCCAAAGTGTATCCACATCTAATCTTGGGTTTTTCCAAGGAAGACAAAGTGGGAACCATCCAACCCCACGACGACGTGTTGGTAGTCACTCTTTGGATTGGAGGTTACGACATAAAAAGGGTAATGGTAGATGGTGGTAGTAGGGCCGAGATCATGAACCCCGATCTCTATAAGGGGCTAAAGCTGAAACCAAAAGACTTGACGCCCTACAGCTCCCCCTTGTTGACTTTTGACGGAAAGATGGTTATGCCAAAGGGCCAAATTAGACTACTTGTGCAAATCGGCCCAGAGATAGTGGAGGCTAACTTCATTGTAGTGGATACCTACTCCCCTTACACTACCATTGTAGCAAGACCTTGGCTTCATACCCTAGGAGCCGTTGCCTCCACCTTGCATCAAAAGGTGAAGTTCCCTTCCGAGGGCCGGGTCTTGGAGATTCGAGGTTGCCAGGCTATGGCCAAAGAATACTTGGTGGCTGCCATCTTGCATCCTCCCGAAGTGGAGTCCTCGGCCCATGTCGAAGAAAGCTCATAGCAATCAAAGACCCTAGCGTCGCCTATCTATGCACCAGCCGAGGAAGCAAAATGTGAGGATCTAGAAAAGGTAACCATTGGCAATGATCCGGAGAGGTTCTTCCAGGTAGGATCTCAACTACCCCCTCAGGAAAAGGAGGGATTGATAGGGTTCCTCTAAGAAAACACCGATGTGTTCGCATGGGACGCCTATGATGCCCCAGGAATTGATCCAAACTTCATTTGCCACCACTTAAATGTAAATCCATTAGCCACTCCCAAAAAACAACCTCCTCGGTGCCCATCCAAGGAGCATGCTGACGCTGTCAAGGATGAAGTGAGAAAGCTCAAACACGCAAGGGCTATCAAGGAGGCGTTCTACTCTGAGTGGTTGGCTAACACTGTGGTTGTAAAAAAGAAGAGTAGGAAGTGGCGAATTTGTGTGGACTTCACAGACTTAAACAAGGTGTGTCCGAAAGACCCGTTCCCCATGCCTCGAATAGACCAGTTAATGGATGCAACTGCAAGCCATCCTCAGATGAGCTTCTTAGATGCCTTCCAAGGCTACCATCAGATACCACTAGCCCTGTATGATTAAGAAAAAACAGCATTTGTGACTCCCATTGGAAATTACCACTACAAAATGATGCCTTTTGGTTTGAAGAATGCGGGATCTACCTACCAAAGGATGATAACTAGAATGTTTGAGCCACAACTGGGCAAAAGTATTTGAAGTCTACATAGACGACATGGTGGTAAAGAGTAAAGTAGTGTCTGAGCACATGGGAGACCTCGGAGTCATTTTGACATCTTAAGGAAACACAAACTGCGTCTCAATGCCTCTAAGTGCTCATTTGGTGTCGGGTCTGGCAAATTTTTGGACTATATGGTAACTCATAGGGGAATTGAGGTAAACCTAGATCAGATCAAAGAAATTCACAATCTGCAACCTCCTCGAAATCCCAAAGAAGTCCAAAGACTCACTGGAATGATCGCAGCCTTGAATCGGTTTATTTCTAGATTTGCAATAAGTGCCGGCCGTTTTACCTCTTAATGAATAAATGGAAAGGATTTGAATGGTCCGAGGATTGCGCTTTAGCCTTCCAACAACTTAAGGAATACCTATCCCTGCCACCCATCATGTCTAGCCCTGAGGCCGACTAGGTTTTGTTCGCCTACATTGTGATGGCCCCTCATGCTGTAAGCTTGGTGTTGATATGAACTGATGGTGGCGTACAACGACCAGTCTATCATGTGAGTAAATCATTACATGAGGCCGAGATGCGCTATTTACCATTGGAGAAGGTAATCTTAGCAGTAGTGCATGCCACACGAAAACTCCCTCATTACTTCCAAGCGCACACAGTTGTTGTTCTAACTCAACTTCCGCTTAAGTCTATACTCCGAAGTGCCGATTACACGGGTAGAATTGCCATGTGGAGCACAATTTTAGGAGCTTTCGATATCAAATACATGCCCCGGACCTCGATCAAAGGCCAAGTCCTTGCTGATTTAATAGCCAAATTTGCCAAACCCCCGATAGAAATAAGAGCGGAGGAATGAAACATGGATGAAAAATCGGTTGGCACAATCTCCGTGCAAGGACCCCCACGCTGGAAAGTGTACGTTAACGGCGCAGCTAACCAAAGGGGATCCGGGGTGGGGTTAGTTCTAATATCCCCTGAGAAATCATTGAAACTAGGGTTCTCAGCCACAAACAATGAAGCCGAATATGAGACTTTACTGAAAGGAATGGCCATGGTGCAGAAAATGGGAGGAAAGGTAGTAGAAGCATTCTTAAACTCGAGACCGGTTGTGGGCCAAGTGAAGGGCGAGCTAGAGGCCAGAGATGTGAGAATGCAAAAGTACCTAAGTCAAGTTAGGCGCTTGCAATCGAATTTTGAGTTCTTCGACTTGTCACATGTCTCTAGAAGCAGAAACACGCACGCAGATTCATTAGCCACTCTTGCCACCTCCTCGGCTCAGGGTTTACCACATGTCATCCTTGTTAAGGAATTGTGCAGAACAGATAGAGTCAAGCAGGACATGGTTCAGATCCATCAAGTCAGAGCGGGTCTGAGCTAGATGGATCCTATAGTGAGCTTTCTTAAAGATGACACATTAGCTGAAGAGAAATCAGAAGCTGAGAAGGTACGAAGAAAAGCTCCTCGGTTCTGGCTGTCCGAGGATCACAAATTGTACAAGCGCTCCTATTCTAGGCCGTATTTGCTATGTGTACATCCTGAGGTGTCAGAATTACTGCTCGAAGAGTTGCATGAAGGAATCTGTGGAAGTCACACAGGAGGAAGATCTCTGTCCCACAGAGCCATCACTCAAGGATATTGGTGGCCTGGTATGCAGAAGGAAGCCCAGGAATACATCAAGAAGTGTGATCAATGCCAGAGATTCGCTCCGAACATCCATCAACCAGGAGGGGTCCTCAATCCTCTCTCCAATCCGTGGCAGTTTGCTCAGTGGGGTTTGGATATCGTAGGCCCTTTCCCCAAAACAGCAGGAAATAAGAGATACCTATTAGTCGACACAGACTATTTCACCAAATGGGTCGAAGCCGAGCCCCTGGCTAACATCAGGGATGTAGATGCTAAGAAGTTTATCTGGAAGAACATCGTTACTCGGTTTGGGGTCCCTCACACCCTCATCTCGGACAACGGCCTCTAGTTTGATAGCAAGGCCTTTAGGAAATACTATTGTGACCTAGGGATTAAAAACCGGTATTCCACTCCAGCCTACCCCCAAGGAAATGGACAGGCCAAGGCTATTAATAAGGTCATAGTCAATGGGTTGAAAAAGAGATTGGATGATACGAAGGGAAGATGAGTGGAAAAACTGCCACACGCCCTATGGACCTATCGGACTACACCACGTCGGTCAACAGGAGAGATTCCCTTCTCCATGACTTATGGGGCCAAGGCTATCATCCCCCTAGAAACAAGCCTCCCAACATTGAGAATGAGTAGCTTCACTCCACGCAACAACATAAACTGCTAGGAAAAAGTTTAGACTTAATTGGAGAGAGAAGAGAGAAGGCGATGATCCAACTAGCCTATTATCACCAGAAACTCAAGTAAGGGTATGATGTCAATGTGAAGCTACGGTCATTAGTACCAAGGGACTTGGTGCTAAGAAAGGTTTTGGGTAATGCCAAGAACCCGACCTAGGGAAAGCTGGGGCCTAACTAGGAAAGACCATATCGCATCAGTTCAGTAGTAAGAATAGGTGCATACTATTTAGAAAACTTAGAAGAGAAAACTGTACCCCGCCCATGGAATGTAAATAACCTAAGAATGTATTATTATTAATGAAAGCAGTTTTGTTTACACTCTGATTTACTACTAATAACTTCGGGCAAATATTTAAGTATTAGACAAAACCAAGGTCTTGCATGACTCCTCGGACCACAAACCTTGGGGAAACTAATAACTTCTGGTAACTATATAAGTATTAGATAGAACCAAGGTCTTGCATGGCTCCTCGAACCACAAACCTCAGGGAAACTAATAACTTCTGGCAACTATTTAAGTATTAGACAGAACTAAGGTCTTGCATGGCTCCTTAGACCACAAACCTCAGGGAAACTAATAACTTTTGGCAACTATTTAAGTATTAGACAGAACCAAGGTCTTGCATGGCTCCTCGGACCACAAACCTTAGGGAAACTAATAACTTCTGCCAACTATTTAAGTATCAGACAAAACCAAGGTCTTGCATGGCTCCTCGGACCACAAACCTTAGGGAAAATAATAACTTCTGGCAACTATTTAAGTATTAGACAGAAACAAGATCGTGCATGGCTCCTCGGACTACAAACCTTGGGGAAACTAGTAATTTGTGGCGACCATCCAAGTGTTAAAACTGAACCAAGGCATTGTAGGGATCCTCGAACCACAAGCCCTGGGGAAATTAACTACTTTAGATATTTACTTAAGTGATAAACATGACCCTAAATGGAGCCTGGCTCCTCGGATCACCTGTCTTGCCTATATTCAAGAAAGATGTAAACAGATGTCCGCCCACGAGCATCACTTAAAGCATTTCAAGGTACACAGGGCCTATCTTTCCTTTATAGTCAATATTATTGTGTTTTCCTGAGGTCAATGAGTTTCTAAAAAATATCCGTTTGCATATCCTGCCATAATGTATGTGCCTAGAGGTTAGAATTTTTTCTTTTCTTTTCATAAAGTACTGTGAGTTTAGCATCTCTAGTCCATTGTGGTAACCAATTCAGAAGTTATGGGATCCACATTATAAACCTAAATTCTCTTATGGTCCACCCAACAGAAGTGAAAGATATATTACACTACTATGATTACTCAAATATTAATAAGAGCATGAATCTAACGAACAAAGAGCCTTATCATTAAAAGAAGTACACACACTTCATTACAAAAAGGGACAGTTTCATTACAAAAGTTCAGGTACGCTTATAAAAATGACAACAGCGGCACAGATAAACAGACACAGTCTATTTCTTTAGCTTTATTGTCAACTTATCCTTAGAAGGCTGTTGAAAGGCTGTGTCCGAGGCTTCAGTACCATGGCTCGGAGGAGTGACTTTGAGAGGCTCAGCAAGGGAGGCCGAGACTAACTCCGTTTTCTTAGGAGCCTCCTTCTCGAAAGAGGGAGCTTGCAAGTCAGCAAGAGGCTTCATCACATCCTGGGGTATTTCCTGGTGAATGATTTTCTCCTTTTCTGGCACCCCGGGATGCTCAGTCTCCTCGACAGATGTGCCAAGAGGAATTGGATCATTGGTGGCACTATCCTGGCCTGACTTTGCCGCTTCGGGGACAGTATTAGCTTCAGAACTAGCGGGGGCAGACTCTCGGAGAGCAGGGGGGTAATACACATTCTCTGCCCTCCTAAGTTCAGACAAATCCTCAACCCCAGCCTGATTGAGGGCTTCAACCCAAACTTGGAAGCAATAGAGCCTGCATACCCCTGCACTTGGGCTCTGAGATTGGTCTCGGTCTCTGCCACCCCAATCTCGTAAGCTTCCTACTCGGCCTTCTCCTTGGTCTCTTTTGTTGACTTCCTAGCTTTCTCTGCCTCCCCACGAGCTAACACTGCCTTGTCCCTGGCTTTCTCCATGGAGTCCTTGGCTTTCTCTACAACTGCCAACATTTTCTTCAAGGACTCAATCTGCCCTTTAGCAGTAGCCAATTAGTCCTCGGCCTTGCGAAGTTGCTGCCTCTGGTCTTCGGCTTGCCTCTAAGCGCTCTCTAAAGCCAAATTTGCACTCCTCCTTGCCCTTTCCTCATCCTTCAATTTATTCCTCTGGTCCTGCGTAGACTGGTTTGCAATGTTAAAGGCTTCTACAGCCATAACACGCTTGTTCTTCTTGTCCTCTAGCTACTTGCTGCAGCTAGTGGCTATCTCCTCTGCCCTGAATGTGGCCTGAACAGCCTAAAAAAGAGAACAAATGCAAGATAAATAAGGAACAAAGGCTAAAAGAAAAAAGAATGAAAGGCTAACTAATTTAACTAAGTTGGAAACCTTACCATGCCCAAGTACCTCTTGAGGCTAAGGAAGACCTCCTGCCCCTCCTGAAGGACCTCAGCTTGGCCATGTCCAAGGGCAGCAGTAGAGCACCTTCCAAAGCATCAGCCACATGGCTACCGACACCTCCCTGGAAGTCCCTAATGGAAGCATTATCCATCAGAGGGGCCCTATTAAGCATTGGGGCTGGGAGCCAGGCTTGGGGCTCAGGCAAGGGATCGACCCTCTTCTCGGGCCCCATATGCCCGACCTTTTGTTGCTTGACAGCCTGCTGGGAATCCTCTTCTGATGATGGGCGTGACCTCTCAACCTTCACCACCTCTTTGCCCTTCGACTCCTTTTTGCGTTTAGGGTCGGAAGGGTCGAGTCTCAGCGGTATGTTTGACTTTGGGAGGTGGAGGAGGAAGTTTAGACAGAGCAGGAGGGAGTTTGCTCTGAGAAGGGGGAGGGGTTTTGCTCTGAACTGCTTTCCCTTGCATTCCCTTCCCCGGCTGGGACTCAATCAATTCTAGCAGACTTGAACTTTGCCTCCTCTGAATGCCCATATTGTCTTAAAAAAGGTTTTCCATTGAGGGGAAGTCTTCTTCAGTATAGCTTGGATCACCGAGGTCACAGAAAGGGTCCTCAGACGATTGAGCTCGGTTGAACACCTCAAATTCGTCCTCGGACAAGCCTACCTCAACGATTTCTTCTGCTTCCTCTATTTTTTCTTCCCCTTCCTCCACCACTAGACAAGAAGAGGATAAGCCAACCAAGGGAATGCCCTCCGGAACTAAAGCACCCTTAGGGAGCAGAAACTCTTCAACGGCAACGCTGATCCTATGGAGGCGCGGATCTCAAGCCTTGATAACACACTTGGTGCTTGGAAAGCACGGGAAATAGGCGTATACCCTAGTATCAGGTGAGCCGCCCTGAGCTGATTGTCGTCCTCGTTCACAAACACCTCAGCCTTGAGAATGTTGTCCAAGCTCTCCTTGTTAACCAAGCTGAAATTTGGTTCGATGGCGCCTCTGTCTGCAGAATCATGAAAAGCAAAGGGTTAGAGTCCAAACCACACAAATCATGATAAAATAGTGAACAAGTCCTACTCCTATCTCTAGAGCCCCACCTGGTTGCCCCTCTTCCGTCGGACAAGGAATTCCATCATGCCACTCCCCGGACACGATCAAAAAATCCTTGTTTAGCCTCTTGTTAGACTCAGGAAGGCACTGTATGAGCCTGATCTCAGGCTGTCTTGTTTTCAAGTAATACCCCTTCCTTTTCAGATGATGAAGGTTGTAGACCCAATTCACATCGTGATGGATCAACCGTAGCCCCATTTTCTCATTTAAGGCGTCTACACACCCTAGTATTCAGAAGACATTTGGGGCGCACTAAGTAGGGGTTAGCCTAACAAACCTAAGGTAGTCCCTCATCACCGGCCCCATAAGGATTCTCACAACACCTTCTATAAAGGCAATCATGGGAATCACCACCTCACCCGCTTGCCTTAGAAAATGCCATTCACCCTCCTTACAATATTTCAGGCCCACGTTGGGTGGAATCCTGTAGCCAGCCCTAAATTTTTCCATTCCCTCCTCCGAATCTACCAAACTCTTAAATTTACCCATCCCAAAAAAAAAAAGTTTAGAGAAACTAAAGAAAGTTGGGGAAAGAGGCAAAGGAAGAAAGACACAGGAAAAGGAAAGTAAAAGAAAATTTGAAAAGTTTGGAAATAACTTACAAGGATGAGGAAAGTGTCCTCGGACAGGCTTTTGAAGAGACACGAGTGAGTGAGAAGGATTGATAGATTCAACATATGTGCGCAGGAGCTCTTGAATGCAAAAGTAATTTGGGCAAAATGATTTAAATGGGTATTTATACCCAAATCAAAGTAATAGCGGGATTTTTCTCGCTCATGATTTGGAAAAAATCTCCACCGTTGGATCGTCATCGTGCCGTAGAACGTAGGGGACAACCAGCCGCAGGAATTTAATAAGGGCGCATTCCGAATGCCAAAACATCAAGGACATGCCTTGGGCAGCTAAAAATGCACTGACGCCAGCAGAGGACAAGACATAACAAGCCCAAGATACGCTCGAGGACATCAAAATCCTCTTTTCTGCCCGAGGGGCCAAACAGCAGAATTTTGAAGGGCTATTGTGGGGACATAAGGCTCAGTGACATACATCCACCTTTTGTACTGGGCCTGAAGCCCAGCCCGAGGCCCAGAATCGTATATGAAGAAGACAGTGGTAAATCATTGCGACACAGAAAACTGTGCCAAGGACAACGCTGTCCTCGGCTAGCAAAGGCTGTGGTAGAAGAAAATTGATTTACCGACAGAAATAATCTTTCAAAGCATCCCAAGGAAAAGATAAGTACAGAAAGTAAGCACTCTGGTGCACGGCGGTAGAGCAATTCCAGGAAAAGCTGCAACCTCCACATTAAATGCTCCACAACTAACACTCTAGCCGCATTAATGTGAAAATGATACCTGAGCAGTGACTTTTCAGACTTACAGCTACCACCTAAGAGTTTTGGGAGAAGATTGATGTGAAAGGGCCAACAACATCAGATCCGACCTGCACATGTATGGTGAAGATGAAGAAAAAAAGTAGTATATAAAGAAGAAGGAGCTCTGAAGAAAGGGATCCAAAAAAGGAACCAGAAGATACACTGTAGTGATCTGAACCAACTTTGTAGCCATTACCACTATCACTGAAGAAATATATAAGTAAAAGCTCCTCGGACCAGCGCCGAGGACTGAATTATTTATTCAAGTCCTCATTTGTTTTACTTGTTCATTCTTCAAATCATCCCTAACTCTTGTTACACTCATTAAAGCCCAATTCTTCTATCCATTCTCTACAAATTTATTGTATTGGACTTGTTGGGCTTGAATTCACTTATCCCTTAGAAATAGTGCTCAAACCCGGTCCCTATAATAACCAAAGGTAATAAAAATTTGAGAAATTCTCTTTACATCACAAAATCTCACAATATTTTTATTTTGGGTAAATTGCATATTACACTCCTAAAATTTAGGGGTTTTTGAATTTTACACCCTAAAATTTTAAAATTTAAATTTCATCATCTGAAGTTTGGGGGTGTTTAGGTTTTACACCTTGAAGTTTCAGAATTTAGATTTTAACTCCTAAATTTTGAAACTTGAGGTATAAAATCCAAACAATCTCAAATTTTAAGGGTGTAATTTGCAATTTACCACTTTTATCTTTAATTGTGGTGAGTCTTAAAATTTTTTTTTTTTCTTATGAGAGACTGACATCTTAGCTATTGTGAAAATATTGTGACAATTTATATATAATTTACAAGATTTGTGAATGAAACTTTTATAATATAATTTTAAAATGACACTTATTCTATTTAATTAATTTGAAATAATCTTATTTCAATTTTAATTTAGTTACTAATCATTAGAATAGATTTTTGATTGAGTAAAAAATTGTAGTTGTGAAGTACGGAGAAAGAATAAATCAAATAACTAGTCAACAAATTCAAAGTTTGCTAAAGAAAAAGGTTTTGATATGAATAATGCTGAATTTTTAATCCTTTGTTAGTTTGTTCAACTCGGCTAACATAGCCGCTCTCCAAAAAAAAAAAAAAAAAAAACGGCTACATTTGGATTTGCCTCTAGGTAGCAAAAGCTAAAGAGCAAATGACTCACTTGCCAGAACTAGTTGCTAGGTAATCCAAGGGAGTTCACCACTAACAGGCAAAGCATTTTATGCTCATGCCCAAGAGCTAGGATAGCAAACTTATCACCAATTCAATGTAATTAAACCTAACCAGTATAGGATAGCTAAGTGGAATAAGTGGAGAAAGAAGCCAATGAGCACTAGCTCAAATGGCATCTCCTCCTAGTAAGAACAAGGTGGAGGGCAAGGTAATGAGTTCAAGACCCACTAGTGCATGTGTATTTACCAATAAGAAAAAATTCAAAACAAGAACAAAATATGTGTGTATAAAGACTAGAACACAATCAAATACAGAAATATACCTTTATTCCACTCGAATTTGATGTTTCAAAGACAATGTCTGTATCACTTGATATCATCCCTCTTTCAATAGTACTATATTTTTCTTGCCCCTCTACGGCAGCTTGATTGACTCTGAAAATATAGTTATTTCCATGAAACTCAAATGACACTCTTTGCCCTGCTGTCATTACCTGCGTACAACAAGAACAGTAATCCACAGCTTGAAGTGATATCATCCAAAAAGATTTAGGAAGAAAATAAGGCAGGCAAAACCTATAAATACACTGGGAACATTAATACACGTCTCATATGTTTCCTGTTAGGGAGAAAAAGGTGGGCAAGAAGCATACTAGGACATAGCTTTTCCTTCTTTTTCATCTCTCTCTCTCTCGGGGGGGGGCGGGGGGGTGGTGGCGGTGTGAGGGGTTTGAAATAGAACCATTCTTTTGTTTTGTGAGTAATAAAAAATCTTTTATTAAAAGAATTAAAACTAAAAAAAAAAAAAAAAAAAAAAAAAAGGCTCAAAAGCAGTCATAAGCTTAAAATGATCCATAAGCTCAATTAACATGTTTCAAGAGATCCCCAAAGCATAGTAGGCCATTAACATAAACTGCCCCAAAAATTACACTCAAGCTCAATAAAAAATTTCTCCACACCCTCAAAAATTCAGCAATTCTTCTCCCTCCAAAACACCCACATAAGATATAGGGGTTACATTCCACATGACACATTCCTACGTCTCCCATACATCCCATTACAGCAACAATATACATCAATCATTTTTTAGGGCATCACCCACCGCATCTCAAGAGCTGATCAAAGAAATGACCATAAGTTGTGGGCAACTTAACAGGGTAGCAAAAGGAAATCCACTGAATCATTGTTGGCAATACAGTGTAGCAAAAGATGATCCACCTATTCATTGTTTGCCTCACACATACAACAATTGACCGATGGTATATTCCTCTTTATAAGATTGTCTATAGTCAAAATTTTATACAATAATGCTGTCTCCACAAAGAATGATACTTTCTTAGGCACATAACTAGACCAAATGCATCTCCTTGTAAAAAGCTTCCAGCTAGCATTTCTAAAATGTTCATAGTACGATCAAACACCATTGCTATTCAGTATACATATCACACAATCAGTGCCTCCAGCAAAGGGCAATTTATCATAAAACAAATCCATTAGAGAATACACCCCCTCCATCTCCAAATCATGAAAATTATGAATAAATCTCATATTCCAATAGCAGGAGCCATTCTTCCGTCCTGCGGTCACCATAGAAGATATAGAAGCATCCTTCTTCTTTTTTGACGTATATAGAAGCATCTTTATTTTCAGCAATCAAATACAGATTCAAATACAATTGCTTAAGACCCCAGTTAATTACTAAAATTTCATCAATTTGAATAAGCAAGAACTTTGATTTTAACCTAATCATGTGATAACAACATATATTAAATATTTACAATTTTTGTGGGAACATGACTCACACGCAGTTAAATAGAAATAAATAGCAACTCAACAAGACTGCTATAACCTCCATTAATCCTTTCCTACCACTCAGCTTTATCAAGTGAAATGGCTCAAATTACTAACAAAATTATGTGAACTCTCACTTCATGAATCCATGATCTGCTCAGCCTTCCTTCCCCTTGTCTTATAGCTTTTTAAAAAAAAAAAAAAAAAAAAAAAAAAAAAAAAAAAACCCTCCTTACTAACACACTTGATGGTTTCGTTTATCACAACAACCATCCATGGGAACTCTTATTCTTCCACAAGAATTTCAACCCTCATCTTCTCACCAATTACTACATATCTAATTCTATCGGTTCCAATCTTACTTTCCATCCATCACAACTTCCTCATCTCAGCTAATTACAAAATGGCAATGTTGTTTCTCATGACTAACTACATTTCTATATCATTAAACACGACCCACCTTTTAGCCATCTGATCAAATTACCCTTTTCATTTTATTAGCATTCAGTGATCAAACAACAACGCTAAAGTGCAAATTCAGGTAGCAGATGAGAAACCCCCTAGTACCTAAAAAGTCCCATTTATTTCAAAATCCTCAATCAATTACAGCCAACGCGCGCAGCCAAGTAAAACTACCAAACACGAAATGGAATAGTAAGTCATAAACATATAAACTCTACCTGGTTCATAAATCTCTTTTTAAGCTGGTTAGCAAGCACAACCTACAAAAAAAAAAAAGAGAACACCAATTTTTCAAGCATAAAATAAAACCCTGCATGAAGTTAAAACTTAAGATTATTGACTGAAAGTCTATAATAACCTGTTCACTTTTAGTCCCCTTTTTCACAGACTCCAACTCAAGTGTAAGCAATGCCAGGTCGAAATTCTCAGGCGGAATAAATCTAAAACAAATTACAAACCACACACAACAATTAGAAACAATACTAAGAAAAAAAAGACGGCCATGGTGGCGGTGGTGGTGGTGGTATTGAATCGAATGAGCTCTGACCTGTTAACCGATATGGTATCACCAGATGAAACCCTGGCATGCCGACGCTGAATCGTATTTAGAGCTATGTGGCCATTTCGTACGCTCTCGTGAGCAGTATCATCATCAACTCTTAGTTAAGGCCACCAAAACAAGAATAATAATAAAAAAGCCATCAATCTTAACAAAAATTACACGCAAATCTTAGTTATGCATGAAATCAACAAATTTCAGAGCAAATTCTAAAAGAGACTTTTCGGATTTACATCTAAGCAAATAAGATATAGCAAATCTTAGCTTGCGCAAAAAAATTCTACTATAAAAGATCAGAATCAAGGTTGATCAGAATTGGAAATGCGCATGATGAAACAAAATTTTAGAGCGAAATAAGGAGCAGTAAGAAATGAGAGAAAAGGATATGTGGGAGAAAGAACAAAGGAATCGGCGATGGAGGCGAGGTAGAGCTTGGTGCCAGGGACGGCGAAGCCATGAAGATCGGCGTGCGAGCAGTAAGCGAGGTTCGTGAGGGCGAGGTCCGCCGCCGGAGTGTTCGTCACGATCATGTTTGTAGACGACGGTGAAACCCGGTTTATATTCTGGTCGGGTCCGTGAAGTTGGGGTTCGAATTGAATAAAATGGGTTCGGTTTACTTATCTGCAAAGGAAAATGGAGACACTTTTAAATGTTTCTTCACGGGAGATAATAAAGAAACTTTTGGTTGAGCATTTTAAGCACACATTTTCGGTTTTTAAACAATATTACAAGCATTTTTTTACTCACACATTTTTCAAAAAATTACAAACAACATTACTCAAACTCCTTTACCAAATGGGTCCTAAATGTTTCTTTGCTAAACTATTACCATTTCTAATCTCTTCTTCTTTTCTTTTTTTACTTTCTTTTTTCTTTTTTTTAGTTTTTATCCATAAATTTGGCTACATGGAAAGAGGCCTAATTCAAATGTCCTGAGATTTGGATGAAGGAGGAAATGAGGGATTAAGGCCCAAATTAAGCCCATTGTCTTAAATAGATGAACACCGATCCAACTTGTCTAAAAGAGTACTAATTTGGTAAGGATTGAGTATAAAATATTAAAATCCATGATTTGCACCCTCAAATAAGAACATGCCACATCAGCATATTACACATTATTACACATGCATGAATAAGTAGTGTCACACATAATCACAACTCACCCAAACCAAAAATCTTCTCACTTTCTCTCAGATTGATCAACCACAAGCTCCGCCTCTCGCCAGATTCTGCCTTTGTCCATGGAGATGGCTCCCAAACTCTCAAGGGCTAATATAGCCTCTCTCCAAAAAAAAAAAAAAAAAAAAAAAAAAAAAAAGGCTACATAGGTCCGTCTAAATGATTGAGAAAACAATGGTCATTTCTCATGGGGCTATATGGGCCAGACTAAGGAGAAAATATTGGGACCTCCCGGAGGACCACTGATGTGGTCCTCCTGGGTCCTGCCATCCAATAAGGTTATGCCACCTAGCCATTTTATAAAACTCAGCTCCATATCACCTTACCCATTAACTTAACTATAGTTAGCAAATAAACCCAAGGTTTAAAACTCAGCAACTCCACTTACCACGGCCGGATTTAACCCAAAATCAACTCTATTTCCTCTTTCTGCCTCTTTAACTCAAACACTTAAACCCTCTCTGCCTCTTTCTTCTTCTCTCCCTTTAACTCTATTTCCCCAATATCTCTCTAGAGAAGATATTGGGCAAATCTAGCCAAAAACATCACCGGCGGATTCAACAACAACAACGATCCAGATGGGTGGCTCGTCGGATTCGTGTAGCAGAACCGGGAAATCTCCTCAAAAACCATCACCAGCGGCAACAACAACAGCGATCCAGATGGGTGGCCCGTCGGATTCGTGTAGCGGAACTAGGAAATCTCCTCAGAAACCATCACCGGCGGCAACAACAACAGCGATCCATTATCTGCTGCTACTTCTTCTGCCTCTTCTTCTAACCACACGTGTCCCGACATCTCAGCTGGTAGCCACCAGAGCTTCACAAATTCCTTGCAACGATGTGTTTCAGTGACAACTCCTCTTCTTCGTCCTACTTTTCCATTTCGGAAAGGCTGCAGATGTCGACAATGTCTTGAAGGACCACTGATGAGATGAAGGCATACAAGAGTTCTTTTCAATTTGTAATGTGGGGAAGATTGTGATTATGAGTCTTTTAGTTGATGGGTTCCATGTTTTTGTATTTGACCATTGTTGTTGATGCTGCAAAGATTGATGTCCCAAAGTTTTGAATAAAGATTGTATTAGTGGTATTTGGTTGTAGGCTTGCTGCTGACTTGTAGGAATTGGTTCTGATGTGAATTGTTTATGTGGTTTTGGTATAGTTGTTTCGGTATAGTTATTGTATTTGCAAATAAATTTTGTGTTTATAGATGACCTTCATCTTTTTGTTTTGGTGTTTGGATCTCATTGTAAATTTTGTTCATTTTGACAATAAAATTTCTCATTTGTTACACTATTAGTGTTGTTTTTTTGAGAGAAATGTTAGAAATTTTATTGATATAAAGCTATTGTATTGCAAAAATTTTGGCCATGAGCATCTTGGGTAGTATGCAAGATAATGAAACTGCTTAGGCCTTTTCAATGCTCTCTCATTTATGTCTCCATATATTTCATCCCCACCTTTTTCACTTGACTACCTACTTATACCATTACACCAGTAATATCATAACTTGGTATCACAAAAGTTCTACTACTAAAATTTACAGTTAAAGCTCTACTTCCCATAGCAATGCCAAATGAAAACTATGTAGTCCAAAATAGTTAGCAGATGCATTGTGCAATCATCATACAATTTTCCTTCACTTGCAAATCCGGTGCCTATTATAGTCCTAAGTCCTGACTTTTTGTAACACAATGAAAGAACAAATTTATACAAGGCAAACTAAATTTTCCTTCCAGTTTGCTCCAAAGCACCAGCATTTTGGTCTTGCCATGATGCTTGCCACTGCTTGTCATAGAAGGTAGCCTCATCAACTAGCTTCTTCAGGTTCTCAAAATCTTCAGTTCATCTTAAAAGTACACACTAATGACTGTCACAAAGAGTCCTACCTTGCATATGAAATTTCCAATTTGGCCTACCACAAAAAGACCCGTTAATGCATCTACTAAGTATGCCATGAAGAATCCTACCAGTTTGGCCTACCACTTACAATTACACAATTACACAGGTACTTATCAAAATACAAGAGAGAGGTAGTAATTGGCCAACCCACTGCACCTTTTTTTTTTTTTTTTTTTTGATAACAAAACAAAAGGAGAGTTACACATTTGGTGGCATAGCCCAGTTATAGTGCATAGAAGATTTAGTAGCCAAAACAGTTATAGAATAGACACTATTAAGTACAGTAGAAGGCATAAAAAGGTACTTGAAGCCTATACCAAGCTGTTTCAAAAGAAGAAGCAAATCTTCATAAAGAAAAACCAACTTGTCCATAATTCTCCTTTTCAAAGTTTTTAGGAAAACAGGCAACAGTTTATCACATGGGATGAGGGAATCAACAGAAAAATATTAATAAAGTCAACACCAAACATTTTTAAAAACTAATTTCTGATCACAAAGAAGAACACATGGACCATTCAATATATTTATAATAATCATCAGCCTACCTTAAGCAATGTTTTACTGAGAATGCATCTTCACTACTAATCCGAAAAAGAAAAAGCAGGATATGCATGATTTAGACCAAGTTACATTCAATAGGCCAGAACACATGCCAGGTTAAGTGGAACCAAGGCAAAATAGGAGAGAGAGAGAGATGGTAGTGGTAATTAAGGACTTGACAAACATTAAAAAATAAAAAAATAAAAAATAAAAAAAAAAACACTACATGAGCCAGATTTAATACCTTAACACAAAAATCATTAATTGTTCAGATTTTCTAGTCCCATTGGGACAAAATTAAAAATCATCCTTATGACAAGAATGTTAAATATACACACATGTAGAGAAAAAGTATCTTTCCATTACTATTAAATTCTCCTTATTCGTTTTCCATAACTACAATAATGCAAAACATTTACATCAAGCTTATGGTAACAGGATGATTGCAGCCATAAAAACCTATAAGATAAATTGCAAGTTCAAAGGCCATGAAAATGAATCTGAACAAATAAGGAGCAAAGGCCACTATTCCTTCCATTGGTACAATTAGAAGGAGCAAAGGCCTCCTAATACCTGCAAAATAGAGACTGAGAGGTCATAATGACCCACTGTTGCACAGACACAGCTACAACCTCAGAGGACTGAATAGCTAATTGGGAACCATACCAGCAAGCTCTAGAGAGAGGGCAATGTAAGAAAAGATGAGTGGCAGTCTCTTCATCTGTATCACACAGAGGGCACAGGCCAACAATAGCATATTTTCATGAAAGGTTGGTAGGCAGTAGGCTATCATGAAGAAGTCTCCAAATATAATTGCATATTTTCAAGGGCAACTTAACCTTCCAAAGAAGATTCCACACAGAAGGGGGGGAAGAGAAATGGAAGTGATTAGCAGGGAATTGATGGTTGGTATCTTGCAACAGAACTTGGTAAGCTTTTTTAACATTGTAATCCCCTGAATTTGAAATGAAAATACTTTTCATTTATATTAGTTATATTCAATTGGATGAATAACAGTGTTGAATAATACAATTTTTGTCTAGAGGATGAGAAGGCATAGCAAAAGTAAATATACAAAAAGGAATGTATTCTAACATATCCTAAAAATCAGCCTATTTTCATTGCCTTCAATATACAAAAATAACATTTCCTACAACTTTCACTCCTCTCATCATCAATCTATACTTGTTAGTTGCATATACTTGTCAAGAATCTTCTGAATTGAAGACTCATGAAAAATCTTTCAAGGCAAATCACTTTTGTCCTGGATTTAGTTGCGTAAAACCATTTAAGAAAGAATTTTGCAAAATTAGATATGGACGTTTTCAGTTATTAGTAACAAAGTGATAACTATTGATACAAATAAATAAACATAACTAATGAGGAATAAAAATAGCAAGTATATTTACCTGACTTAAATGATTTAAGCAATTGTTACTTTGAAGCATGCATGTTAAGCTTACATTTGGAGAAGCACTGCTCCAATAAGAAAAAGGAATCTACATTCAAATTATCTCAACATCAAATTGTAGATATTTATAAAAATGAAATACTAGTGCATAAATCATTTTATTTTATTTTTTACTTGTACCTGATTTGATAGTTGAAAATGATTTGAACTACTAGTCATTGGCATGCCCAGAGAATGGAATACCTATAAAAAACTATAAGAGACTAAAATGTATGATCATTTAAAAATAAATAAAAAAGATGATGCAAGCGGCTTAGATCATACTTGATTATTGTAGTTCTCATCCATGGGTGCATTAGATGGGTGCATTGGCTAGCATAGTTTGCTAGAAGTCCTCTCTTGGGCAGAGTTTGCTGGAAGTCCTCTCTTGGGCAATTGTTCTAAAAAAATAGAGGAAATATTGGGCATTATTCACAACAAATAAATAATTGAATCATTGAACTAACATTTAAAATTTAAAAAGAAAAAGAGTTACTTGATCTTGTAATATCTTTTAATGCCTTCCTTTTACGCTTCTCCATTTTGCTTTTCATTCTCGCATTTGTGACTTCTTTTGGTCGCACACATGGGGGATCTAATATAGGCAAATTATTAAGTGAGCAATTAGTCTTCTCAACATCACTAGAGATGTTATTATCCACAAAACTATTTTCTCTTTCACCATCATCTCTTGCCACACTTAACATCTCCATATCTTTCTCAACAAATTCTATCATCTCTCTAATTTTTCTTTTGCACATTTCAGTATGCCGAGCTGTTGCTACATTTCTTGTGAAAAATTCTTAAACTGAGCACATTAATTCATTACGGCGTGATGTCACTGACAACTCATCATTTGCATCCGTTGATTTTGTATGATCACATACAACATTATCTTTCTTTGCATTTTTTGTCCATCATTTCAAAATATACTGAATAGGAAGCTCTATTACATTTTTCACAATAAGTATTCGCAAAGCATGTCGACATAGTAACCCAATGTTTCAAACATTTTACAGCTGCACGTGATTTCATTATTTGAGGAGTTAAAATGGACAACATGAACCCTCCGACCACCTCCTTCAATGACTTCATAGGTGAAAGACACTCCATCAGAATTAACATCTTGGTGTGTGACCCCCAAGGTAGAAGTAATTTCTAACTCAAATCTTTTAAACATTGTATGAGTATAAATAGATGATGCATGTTGCAAAAGTTCACAATTTTGGACTATTTGAAAAGACATACCTTGTTTGCAACAAAAATCTTCTTCTAACTCTTCTGTGCGCATATTTTTTGAAACTTTCTCATACTTATGTACAAATTCTGTTAGTCTCATTGTTTTGCATGTCATATGTTGAAAAACATTATTTGTACTCTCGCTCCTGGATGAAGCTTTCATTCGGCAAGAGAAAATGTTATGACTAAAAACTGAACACCACCTTTCACGATTTTCATATAAGGTGCTAAGCCACTTATTGCCCACCAAATTGTAATCTCTAAGCAAGGCATCCCAACAAGACTGAAACTCTATTTCTGTCTCACAATTATAAAGAATCTTATTAAATCTACTCTTAAATTCAAAATTCCCATAATGCCTTGGTAAATTTTCTGCAGCATTTTTTGAGATATGCCATAAGCATAGGCGATGACAAGTATCAAGAAGCACAACTCTTATGGCATTCTTCATTGCTTGACATTGGTTGGTAAAAATTGTCTTTGGTTTTTGATTTCCCATTGATTCCAAGAATGTTTCAAACAACCAAGTAAATGAAGCAGTTGTTTCATCCAATAGAAATGCACAACCAAAAAGTACATTTTGACACCTATAAATGGGGCACATATCATATTATACTTGTTAGTTCGATATGTAGTGTCAGAGCATATTACATCTCCAAAAGAGTTATAATCAATTCTTGATCTACCATCTCTCCAAAAAAAATTTGTCATTCAATTTTCTTGATCAACTTGAATTGCATAAAAAAACATAGGATCTTCTGCTTTCTTCTGTTTAAAATGGTTTACTAAACTTTGAGTATCTCCAGCCTCAACATTGATTAACTTTTGCTTGTTCATCGCATTATAGCAATCTCATTTTATAAACCCAACATTTTCAAATCCCCCAGCTTCCTCAACTAAATAGGAATATGTATTTACTGTTCTTATGCCCGCTTCTTTGAAAGTTCTTATTACACCTAACTGAGCGTCAGTTATTTTTCGATTCGACCTTAAAAATGGTCTTTCTTCAGGCTTTGCAAGCTCGTGATTATGATTAGGATTGAAATGAGTAACCTTCCACTCACCATTTATCACTGTAAACCGGGTACTAGCTTCACAACCGGTCCTAGTTTGTAATCTTTTGAATTTCTTATCATCCAAATGGCCACCATCTCGTGGAAATCTTTCTTTCGAACACACATACTCTCACTGTCTTACACCATTTTTTGCATATTTGAGTTTTTCTTTTTGAACACTAAACCCAATTCGTATAGCATAATCATTATACAATTTATATGCTTCCTCCTCACTGTGCACCACCATTCCAAGCAAATTTTCAACATCTTGTAGTTCTTCATCAACTCTAATATCTATAATTAAAAACATCACAAAACACATTTCTAAGGAAACTCAAATCAAAAGGATAATAAAAAAAGAAAAAAGAATGGTTAGAATGGTGTGTGCATATAAACTATTAATTGTAAGGAAAAAAAATTTTGAACTATTTTTACATTTTGGACTTAAGGTTCGTTTAGAACTTATGCTCTGTTTCAAAAACAAAGAAACAGAGTGGCATCTAATAAACCCAAAAACAAAAAGTAGACAAGGGTATGGAATGGGTTCTAACAATTCACACCACATACTCATAAAAATTTAATTTTTAATATCTATAAACTAGATAGAAAGAAAACAACACATAAAAATTTCATTATTTTAATTATTTCTTATCTTGGGCTTTTATCAAACACGTAGAAGACACCATATTTGTAAACTACATAAAAACAAAACAAAGCTAAGAGAATGATACATTAAGAGTGAAATGAGTTTTTGTAACATACATACCTTGATCAATATTGGTTAGTTGCAATGGTGGTGTGTGGATTCCAGGAACCACTTCAGCTATAGCTTACAGTCAATTGTACTCACTGTTCATCCAAGGGAGAAGAAAGAAAGGCTAGCATAAGATTGTTTGAAAGGCTCGTCCAACGATGCGGGAAGGGAGAGGGAAGAGGATTGAGCGTGTAAAATAAAATTTTGGGTTTCAGAAATTGGGTGAGAAGTGGCTAACACAGTGGGTTAACATAGTTTGATTTTGGCTAATTGATTTTGGGTTTCTGGCTGTGGGTAAGTAAGTCTGTAAGTAGAGCTGAGAGTTAACCTTGGTTTGATTTTTTAATTATAGTTAAGTTAATGGGTAAGGCTGATGTGGAGCTGAGTAAGAAAATATGGTTATGTGGCCTTTTTTTATTGGGTGTTGGGACTTGGGAGGACCACTGACCAGGAGGTCCCAATATTTTCTCCCGGACTAAGCCTGAATTCAGAGTCAGCTTGTCTGACCTGCCATTAATTACACAAGGAGAATATGAAAGGGTTTTCTCCTTTTGGCGGGAAAATTGGCAAAGCCTTTATTTTATTTTTTATTTTTTTCTTTTTTTTAGGGAATGGGAAATTGGCAAAGCTTATAGTATATTAATATCACAAATTATTTCACAACTTTTATAATACATTAATATCAAAAATTATTTCACAACTTTTATAAGTGGTTAACCCACTATTTTTTTTCATTCACCAATCATGACAAATCACAGTGATAAAAAATTGTGAAAAAATTTGCGATTTTAAGCTTTTTCATCGTTAAAATATCATTTCCGTTGCCCACATTTTCTTTGCTTCTGACAGGCATGTGCTACCCCTCTTTTTGCCCATGTTTGTCTCACGTTTGTAGGGGCAGATGCCATTAAATGGGAGCTTGAAATTTTATTTTTATATTTACATTATATTTTTGAAGAGAGAAGTTTTAAATTTGAACAATTCAATGGTATAGATTGAATTACGCAGTCTGCTACAATTAATATTAATTGAAATCTTATGGTACGTAGAGGTGGAAGAGAATCTCGCTCGTAACAATTTTGGAAGAAATTCTCTAACAACAATTATACCACAACAATGAGAGAATCCCTCCTCTCATTCATGAGATACCCCATCTTAAATTCAATTAGCAAGATCCACCATAGTCCAAAAGTAACTTATAATTACTCAAGATCTCCCTAACATAAAGGAAATAAGTTTCCTCTTGGTGTGATTATTGTATATTAATTTTGGGTCTTATCACTTCCAGTAACCTTAGAAATGTCACACAATATACCACAACGTCGATTGAATCTGCTGCTGAACTCTTTGATTCTAGAGTGTCTAAGAAATTAGGATTATCTAGAAGATACATAAAATGGTATATTTGCAAGAAAACATGATTAAGATTAATGTCCAAAGACTAGTAAACCAGCTCATATTCAACCTGATACAATGGACGAAGTACCAAAATTGACAAGGCGGGGGTTGGAAAAAAATGAAATGTAAGAAAACTCATTCCTGGGATGCAGCACCATTTGTAGTTGTTTCATCCATAGGATCAGCTTCTGTGGACTCTTCAGTTTTGTCACCCTTTTTACCTGCAATTCACAAGTAATTCAGTCTAGTTCCAGAGTTGAATGACTCAGAATTAGTTTACATTCTAACTTCTTAGTCTACAGATAAAACAGTCAAGACCAAGCTTACCTTTCTTCTTCTTTCCACCCCCTTTCTTCTTTGTCTTTGTGCCCAAGGCTAACCAAGCCTTGATTTCAGGATCATCTATTGTCTTTGTGGGCTGCAGCTCCTGCAGAGGATGAGATGTGACCCGATCTGACCCATTTGGCATTAGCAAAACTGTGAATTTGATGTGAGCAACATAATCACCTGCAAAACCATGAATACAACAATGCAAAATGTCATTATCACCTTCCTGTGGGTGAAACTGATCAGGATCTGCTATAGAACCCAGAAATATGTTTCTTACCAGGCTTCTCATGAAGAACAGGATATGGCTGCAATAGCTCATGATTAACACATTCCACTAAACCAAGACGAGCCCTCTTCTCCTCCAGAGCCCTATCGTAAAGAAATTCCACATGTTCTATGAAGGTTGGAGAGAACACAAAAGACAATACCAAAAGGAAAGTATTCTGTTAAGGCACAACATACCTAGCAGTGAATGGCATGATAGGGAATTTCTGGCTTATTTCACTGAAAATAAATCTAGATGCTTTCATCTTCAGGTGGTAGTTCTTGTCAACAGCTCTCTTGTAAATAGTTGTCTGCTTCTCATCCAACAACTTAGGCTGCAAATTCCATTTAAATAATTTGAGGACTCATAAATTAGAATAGTGAACGTATATTGCATTTTAATTTTATCTTGACTTGACATTACCTTGCCTTCACCTGAGCTTGTTACAATATCAATAGCATAAACTTCATTCTCCTCAAACTCCGCATCATCAACTCTTGTATCTGTATTAGACACACTCAGCACAACCTTGTTACCATCTATCACAAACTGCTTCAGCTGGTGGCTAAGAACACCCTCAACAATTTTGCAGTCATAAGCAGCTGCAACCTTCTGAATTGCATCAGTTACATCTTTGTTCTGTTAAACAAACAAAGATACAATTAACCAAATAATTAAAGAAGATGAGAATTAAGTTCTACTAATAAAAACATAGAACAATCACTAGATTGACATATATGAAGGAAAGACGGAATATCAACAATGAAAATCATTTGTAGCTCTCTACTTCCACAAGAAAAAGTAGACCATGAAACTCTTGCATACATAAAGAGTCCCATACTGCATATTTATGCAAGTACAAGTAAAAATATCAGTTATATATATACATATATATATAGAGAGAGAGAGAGAGAGAAAGAGAGAGAGAGAGAGAGAACTTTTCCAAGCAAATGGAACAAAAATACATGATGCTCTATCAGTGTAACTATGACAAAATGAGGCTTCATTGGAGTCTATCCATAGCCCATGATAGTCTTCATCATGTAGAGATCATATCAAAAGGGGGAAAACCACTCCGATGCAGAGGTCAAATGAAGTGAGCATGTGAAACCATAATCAGGAAACAAAGCAAGTTTGCTTTGCAGCAACAAATAATTAACTATACACAACAGTTACTTGTCCATTTGTAACCAGAGCAACTTGTTCCCTAGGGAAATAAAAAATCCATGATTACAAAGAGCAAGGAATCAAAATTTCATGAATCTGACTCAAATATGTCCTAGCAAATGAAATAATGTAGGTCAACATGGGAGAATAGGTATTAGCCACAAAAATATGCCTACCTAAAGCACCCCAAGAATGGCCAAGCACAATATAGGCAACAGGGAAAAGAGGAAATCAAGAAGACATTGATCACCTCGGCAAAGTTGCCTTAAGTATACTATTTAAGCTTTGTTATTAATATTAATTTATTTATTTATTTATAGTTAAGATTGGTTGAATGAGATCAGATAACATTTCAAGTATACAGACTACATACCCAAATGCCCTTATGAAAAACTTCAGCAATTAGGCATCTTTCTTCTTTGAATGTTTCAATAATCAAATCATGAACTAGTGGGGAAACCCAAAACCATAATATCTCTCACTCACACACACGCACACACAAATGGAACAAAAATACATGATGTCCTATCAGTGTAACTATGACAAAAAAGAGGCTTCATTGGAGCTTGTCCATAGCCAATGATAGTCTTCATCATGTAGACATCAATGTCAAAGGGGAAAAAACCTCACTGGTAGTGAAACCCAAAACTGAAATCTCTCTCACTCGCACGCACACACAAATGGAACAAAAATACATGATGTCCTATCAGTGTAACTATGACTAAAAAGAGGCTTCATTGGAGCTTATCCATAGCCAATGGTAGTCTCATCATGTAGACATCATGTCAAAGGGGAAAAAACATCTCACTAGTAGTGAAACCCAAAACCAAAATCTCTCTCACTCACACACGCACGCACACACACACAAATGGAACAAAAATACATGATGTTTCTATCAGTGTAACTATGACTAAAAGGAGGCTTCATTGGAGCTTATCCGTAGCCCATGATAGTCTTCATCATGTAGAAATCATGTCGAAGGGGAAAAAAACCTCTCTTGTGGAGAGGTCAAATGAAGCAAATGCTAGAAATACACTAACAGGAAAACAAAGCAACTTTGCATTGCAGCTACAAGAGATTAGCTATATGCATAAATTTAGATGTCCATTTGGACATGAAGCAGCTTGTCCCCAAGGTAATAAAAATTTCAATGATGACAGAGAATATGTCTTAGCAATTGAAATAATGTTGGCCAACATAGGAGAATAGGTATTGACCACAAAATATGTCTACCTAAAGCAACCCAGGCATGGCAAAGCACAATATAGGCAACAGGGAAAAGAGGAAATCAAGAAGACATCGATCGCCTCGGCAAAGTTGCCATGATTTTTAATATTTCGGCATGATTTTATATATAAGTACGAACGATTGTAACAATCAAAAAGAAACGTAGAATGTTTTAAGACAACAGCTTAAGTCTTAGCAAAGAGAATGTCTTATCAATTGAAACAATATTGGCCAACATAGGAGAATAGGTATTAACCACAAAAATATGCCTACCTAACACAACCCAGGCATGGCAAAGCACAATATAGGCAACAGGGAAAAGAGGAAATCAAGAAGACATCGATTGCCTCGGCAAAGTTGCCATGATTTTTAATATTTAGGCATGATTTTTAATATTTATATATAAGTATGAACAATTGTAACAATCAAAAAGAAATGTAGAATGTTTTAAGACAGCAGCTTAAGTCTTAGCAAAGAGAATATGTCTTACCAATTGAAACAATATTGGCCAACATAGGAGAATAGGTATTAACCACAAAAATAAGTCTACCTAAAGCACCCCAGGCATGGCAAAGCACAATATAGGCAACAGGGAAAAGAGGAAATCAAGAAGACATCAATTGCCTCGGCAAAGTTGCCATAATTTTATTTATTTATATACAAGTATGAATGGTTGTAACAATCAAAAAGAAATGTAGAATGTTTTAAGAAAACAGCTCAAGTATACAGACTATACTCAACTGCCCTTATGAAAGAAAATAGCAATAAGGCAGCTTTCTACTTTTTTTGTTTCAGCAATCAAATCATGAAATGCAACTGAAACAGAACCATTTCTCTCTCTCTGATACTAGTCCCCCAAGGAAAAGGGATATAGAGAACATGTTGATGCCTTTGTGGACCTTAATAAAAAAGGAACTTTCAAAGGAATCAATTCAACAGTACTTGTGGAAACAGAATGGAAAAATTATGTCACATAGACAATTTCATCATGTGCAATTGTCCAACATTCAGTATCAATGGTTAGATAAATGTCATTGGAAGAGTAGAGTGGATATACAGAATTCAGGTAGCCAATCTCAAATGAATGAAATAAGTATTTCTCAAAGTTTAGAGATAGATCATTCCCCTATCAGAGTAACTATGACAAAAGCTTCATTTGGATGTATACCCATAGCTTATTATAAAGAGTTCATCACTTAGGGGTGCAATGAGAACTGAAACATATTATTTCCAAAATTGAAAATTTAGAAAAACATCTGATTAAACTGCCAATAGAAATTTTAGAAAGGAAGAATACAGAGTGAAATGGGCTAATAACCCAGAAAAATATATTAAAAAAAAAGAGCATGAACTCACTCAACTCTCCCTCGAACAGAAAGAATCATAATTAAATGAAAATACCCAGAAGAATTAAATACTCAAATAACATCATTGTCATGCTTCAGCGAGAATGCCAAGCATATAGCAGATTAAACAGCCCCAAATGTCTAGATAACAACCCACAAACCAAACAATGACAAAAGCTTCATTTGGAAGTTCTTGAATTAACTTCTACAATAGAAATCAACATCAAAGCAAAAGCAATCCATGATATTGATAACAAGACTCCGAAAGCATTCATATCTTTCATATGTGATCAAAGATAAGCATATAACCCAAACAGGCATATCACAAACAATCCAAACACCAACATAATTCGACCAATCATCAATCACTAATCAAATGCCACAAATTGAAAATAAAAGACATAAATTTTACTGAAATTTTACCTTCTTTCCTGGCCTTACAAGCCTCAAAGCAACTTCCGCAGCTGTATTAGCTGCAGCAATTACATCAGCTGCCTTTCCAGTAACCGGCCCATCCTGAAGAACATGAGTATGTGCCACAACCGTGATAAACCCATCTATATGGCAACCCATATCACTGTCCCCACAAAAAATAAACATACAAACTATTCAAAATTTGTATAACAATATTTAAGCCACTATTATACTAGTACAATAACAATATTTAAGCCACTATTATACTAGTACAATAACAAATGATTGACCAACAGACCAGTTGGGATCGGCCACATATATTCTTTTTCATCATCTATCCAATCCAATTGAAACCCACTTTTACATTGTAAACAAAAAATAAAAACCCAAAACAGAAATTCAAGAAAGCTCACATTTTCAAGACATCACCGGCTTCCATCACGGTCTCATCGCTCGCGAGCGGAGAGAAATGACACACAGTGTTGTTTACAGAAATGCAAGTTGGGAACGCAACACCCCTTTCAATCTTCTTCTTAACATTCTTGTACATATTGCCAGTTTGCCTTAATTTTTATACATAAACAAAAAACAAAACAAAAAATCCACAAAATCATTACAAACATAACAGAATAAAACTAAGCACAATAACAATATCTCAGTACAAAATTTGAAAAAAAATAAAAATAAAAGCTCACTCTCTAATGAAAGAGTCACCAATCTCGCAAACATCTACAATCTTAGCCTTTGGTTTGCATTCAGATACAACTAACTGCAAAGCCTCTGCGAAAATTTCACAATATCTTAATCAATACAAAGCTAAAATCAAATAAACAACATCAAAAATTAAGATTTTTTGTGTGCGTGTGTGTGTGTGTGTGTGTGAACATATATATATGTACTGTTAATGATCTCGGCAGCGCTTTTGTATTTGGTGACGACTTCAGGGGAAGTGAGATCCAACTCCTTCTCCTCTCTTTCTTCGTCCGACGACATCGTTCTGGAGCTTTAAGAAAAAACTCCTTCTGCAACTGAAAAAAAGGATAAGAGAGAGAGAGAGAGAGAGAATCGAATTGATTGGGTTTAGAGGCGAAGCGTGTGAAATGGAGAATGAATTATAGAGAAGATAAGGAGAGTTTCTTACTCGAAGAAAATGGCGGCGAGGAAGTGAAGAGGTAGCGAGCTTTGAGAGCTAGGGTTTAAGGGAGAGAGAGATAGAGATAGAGAATAGAGATGAAGAGAGAGAGACAAGGTAACAGGTGGATGTGGCTATGACTAAAAAGCTTTAGCTAGGGTTGCGATTCTTACGCCAGCGTCGGTTTATATAGAGCATTTTTCGTTATGGACCAGCTTGGCCTCTGGGTAGTAGGGTTTTCTTTTTTCTTTTTTCTTTTTTTTATTTTTATTTTTTTTAAAAGAAACCTTTGAATTTTAACGTTTTATTACACTATTGTACTGCATAGTACATTTTTTTTTTTTTTTTTTGAGGAAGAATAGTACATTGTTTTTAGTTACTGAATAGTGATGTGTGATGTATATACTATATATTATATGTCTTATTGTCTTTTTTTTTTTTTTTTTTTGAAAAAATGTCTTATTGTCTTTACTACTATATAACATATTTTTTTTAATGCATATGACATATTTGGAAAATTTCTGTCCTTGGCTTATATATGACACGCCGATTTTGCAAATTTTTATATATATAAAGGGAGAGCAGTTCAAGTAACAATCCAATGGGTAATGATAATTTGTATTTTTAGTAATGGAAAGTAACATTACCAAAAAGTAACATTCTTTGTGGTGTTTTATATCATATATTTGTAATCAATTTTTGTTTTTCCTAAGTTTTTTTAGCTTCATTGGGAGTGTAGTTGTGTACAACTCTTTAGAGCATCACCTTTTTATAGATATAACTATAATTTCACAAACTTTCAACAAATAAGCTACTCTTCATGTTATAAAGGATGGATTGTGTGTGGGCTAAAATGTTCACATGCTACATTTTGCCTTTTTTGAACTCCCACCATATGATGCCTGGTTTATCTCTACTATTAAGGATGTATCTTGGAACGTCATTTTTATATTTACTATTTGAACTATTTGGTTAGATGCTATAAAAGGTAGGGAAATATTTAATATTTGTTGCACACATATTTACATATGCAAAAATTATATTGAAATCATAAGTTGACTTTAAAATTGTGGCTTTAAGTCACGTTTTCAGTTCAATTTATCACGTGTAAAGGTGTGTGTAATAAACACTACTCAAAAAGTCATATTTTGATGCATTATTTTTCTTTCTATTTACCATCTAAACTATTTGGTTAGGTCGCAATAGCTTTATTTTCTGCAATGACTTTGTTCCTCAAAAAAAATAAAAAATAAAAATAAAAATAACTCTATCAATAAAATCGGTCATACTTTACATGTTGTATGGTGTCCTCCTCTATCCAACATAGTCAAAATTGAACACCAATGGTTGCTCGAAGGGAATAAAGATGGTAAATGGAAGGTAGACCGTAGACCTTGCGTTTGGGATGCTTGGAAGAGAGGCCTTGTTTCTGCTACCTTGCGTTGCTCATGGTTGGGATTCTTTTCTTATACTTAATGGACTAATAGTGTTATTGTAAAATTATGGGCCCTCCTTTAGATTCGGGTTGCTATTAACCTAGAATAGAGGCTTTAAAGAAAGTCTTAGTTGAGGCAGATTCTTTGCTTACCACAAAATGACCATTTAACACTAAAGGCTAAGCATCCCCCCACCCTATGCTCCTAATCTAATCACACTACTGGAGGCAAATCCGCGTGCTCATATTTTGGCTAATGGGGGTTAACAACATGTCAACAACAGAAGAAGGAAGTACTTTATGATACTTGTCCCAGATATTTGTTTAACTCTTTTATTGGCAGTACACTGGAATCCATATTTTATGTGTATCTTAACGATGTTGCTTGTTTTGTATTGAACTTTTTCTAGTTGTTCAATGCTTGTTACACTGAGGAAGTCAGGTAGTAAAAACCTTTTCTAGTCAGGTAGTACTCTCCCACTGCACCTAGACAAACAAAAATACTTTCCTTCGAGTGAATGAGGAAATCGGAAACCCCAAGGAGGTACCACTAAGGAAGTAACCAAATTAAAGTTCAATAAAAGTTCAATGTCACAGATGGGCCTTAAGAATGTACTGATTTCTCAAATATCCAAAAGGGATGCTAAGAAAACCCAGTGGAGTTGGCCGAGTGGTTGGACACTTGGTCTCAAAGTGACTGTCTTGGATTTGACTAGAAACTCTCTAGTTCAAGTCCAAGCACCGGCACTTTAAAAAAACTCTCTAGGCCAACGATTTACTCCGCTATGAGTCCATCCATTGCGAACAGTGATTAGTCTCTAGTTGAAAGTTTTGAGGAAACACTGTGGGAAACCAAATAAAAAAAAAAGGGATGCTAAGACATCTGCTGCCTCCTCATATCCATTCTTTGGCCACATCAAATTCCTTCAACTTGTCAAGAGTCTTGTAACTCAACTTGCACATCATGATGTCTTCAATTGAGATATCTAGAATTCAAATCTCTCCACTTCAAATTATCAATACATCAAAAAAAATTCCTTCAACTTACATAAAATAAATTTCCAAAGCTAGAGGGATTGGTCATTACTGCCCCAAAGCCCCCCTCCCCCCTTTGCTTGCACCTCAAAATTATTGATATGATTTTTTATTCTGGTGTTCACACTAATGAAATTAAAAATGTTACAACAATTTCTTAACTCTATACTTGCAATGGAATTGAAAACCATACAAGCAAAACAATGTGAATGATACCTACAAGGGTGCACCACGAAGATATCTCCTCTCATAAAACCCAGTCACTTGGTCAGCCACAGCCCACATTATGGCCTGGCCAGGTGGGATCCTCATGAGTCGGGGCAAAAGCCCTTTCCACAAGGCAAGAAGCCCTTCCTCTGCATATATTGTTCTGATTGCATGGATCATACCTTTGTATTTCAATGCACCTCCGTCCCGGGTTTGAGCCATCAACCTTGTTTTCACAACATCAAAGGGTCCAGTACACACAGGACCTGCTGTACCTGCAAGAAATCCCGATATCATAGACTGCCAAGGTTGGAGGACTTTCCCATCACCTTCATGTTTCTTCCACAATAGTACATCAAAAGCATTTTTCGCTGTAAACATGGCAGCCTGGTTTGTCCCGTTACGCATAACAGTTGGAGCAGCCCCTGCCCAGAGACCAAGGATGCCTTCTTCCCGGATGATCATACGAGCACAGTGCACAGGACCCTTATACTTCAGAAGCTCAGGACTCAAACCTCTCTGTTGCTGCAATCTAATTTTAACCACCTGCACCAAGTAATCCCCAATTTCCTCATAAGACACAGAGAATGCATTAAGGTAGGTAATGCCTCTACAGTCAAAGCTAAAAGTCCAATCACTCCATCCAACTACAAAAAGCACGGTAGTATCTCCTCAACACATACAAATTACTAAAACTAAACTTCTTGATTTCTTTTCATTTTGATTCTGATAAACAAGCTGTTTAAACATACAACACGCCATGCAAAACTTTCAAATATCTATTTGTTAATAACAAGTTCGCCCCAAGGCCAATCTATGTGCAGATTACACAGAAATAATATTGTGAGCATTGATGATTGACATAACTGAGATTGCAATTTAATATTTTCTTAACTAAAATTCATTAAAAAGTGCAAAAGAGGTGCAATCCTAGTACACAAGAAATATGCAAAGAAAGTGCTAAATTAAGACAAGGAAAATATACAAAGATAATAAGCAAGACACTAGCATATATGAAGTCCAATAGACTAAAAGGAAGTCCAATAGACTAAAAGGAGAAAAGTGATCTACAGATGATGTTCATTCATATAAGGTCTGAAGAGTTGAAAACTTGAAATATGCCAGACATTATCATCCAAGGGCATATCATCTATGAAGTCTGATAGACTAAAAGGAGTAAAGTGGGCTGCTAATGTCCATTCCTATAGGGTCTTGAGATATGCCACCAGTGACCCTTTTCCTTCAAAAGTACGTAAGTCCCTTTCTCGCCCATTTCGCAATTTTACAGTGGGAGCTAGTGCACCCATTTTAACAGCAAATTATGTAAATACATCTCACATCAAGAGATAGAAGACAAGAAAGAAGAAGAATTGTGTTTGAGAGAGAGTCTTGGAGAACATAAACAACTACCCCTGATCACATTTTGCACTCATGTATCAAAGTCCAACACAGATGACCAACCAATTAGTGCTCATGTGCAGCGAAATGAGAAAATTAAATAGGTAGACCTATAGAACGCTTATTACAGCAGGTATCATGATTTGACAACTGGCCTCCCTAGAGCATAACAATACTCCATTTAGTAAGCAGAGTCTCAAATCATTCTCCATTTAGATCTTAGGATTCAGGAACAAAATTAAGAAGGTTTAAGAATTAATAAGAAAACATTTCACTTTCTTCAGTAATCTTCATTTGATAATGAAAAGTCCAGCCTGATTTTCTCGATAATACATTTTTTTTTGTTACTTTTAGGGATGAATTGCCATGTATTAGTGCCACAGGCTTAGTTTTAATTTGTATCTCATCGTGCCGTGTCCTAATTTTTTTCTGCATTATTGCCGTGTCCTATTTATTTTCAGCATTATTGCCGTGTCCGTGATTCTTAGCTAAATAGCAAAAACAAAACGAAAATATTAGCTCCAAATAAGTTGATTTCAACTTCACTAAGCCAAAAAATTGGATTTGGAATCAATTAAAACACATGGAAATTTCAAATCATGTAAAAAAAAAACATTTTCCAGTAAAAGGTTTTCCCGAGAAAAATACTGAAATTCAAAAATCCGCATTAACAAACAAAACTAACCTCAAAAGGCGTAACGATAGCGAGAGCTTCGAGAACTCCGGCACCGAACCCAGAGAGCAACCTCCCCTTATTGCTGATCTTCCCAGTCTCAGAGTCCTTGAAAGCGCTCTGAAACATGGCATTGGAGCCCATTCGAAGCGTGTACTTGAGAGTGAGGTGAGTAGCGAAGGGAGTCAAGCCCTTCCACAGGGCACGCACGCCCTCGGAGCGAGTAATCGTGGTGCCGCAGTGGATTATACCCTTGTAATTCCCGGACCGGTCGAGCTGGAGCCGGGTCTTGATGACGTCGATCGGCTGCAAACAAGAGGCCTCCATGATTCCGCCGAGCGAGCCTGAGATGGCTTTCATGTAAGGTGGGATCGTTTTCCTCTGTGGCTTCTTTTCTGGGAATTGGGATTCCTCGGATTTCATTTGGGATTTTGGATTTTCTGATTGAAAATGAAATGTAGAGAGAAAAGGAAGAGAAGTGTTTTTGTTTCTTACGCTTCTGCTTCCTCTCTCTACTCTTTTTTTTAGTACTGGTGAAGTGACTTCTCTCAGGTGTGTTTTTAAAAGCAGCCTCCATGAGGAGATTCTTCTTGTTTTCCTCAATGTGAAGTCATTGACAACCCAAAAATAATTTAAGAATTAGGACTAATTATTTTAGATTAATAGTAATTAAATTTAAGTAAATAGTATAAAATGGTAACAATCAATTGATAGGGATGTTAATGATTTTAATAAGGGCTTGTGGGTGAATAGTATTATCTAATATTAGACATTACAAGAATTTGGTTGGACTCTTCCCTCTTTGTAAAGGAAAAAAAAGGAAATACATATCATGTGAATAGGGAATATTTCAAGGGGTACAAATAAAGGGTATTAACCAAATTGTCTCTCCTTCCTTTATTATGTTGTGATCGCGTGACGCTGACTAAATCCAATTCATAAACTTGGAAACGGGAAGAAAGTGTATATCCTTTTCTCAAGTAGGTAAAGTAGACATACAAATCACTTTTGCTTTGCCTTAAACTCTATTGGAACAAAGGAAAGAAAGGGGCGGAATGAAGAAAGGAAAGCGACATTGTCAATAATTTAATAGTTTGAAACTTTGGGGGCGTTTGCATAGTTTGTGTTTTTTGTTGTTGGGCCCCATAGTACTGTTCACAACTCAACTAAAAATGCAAAAACGAGTATACTGATGCATTTTTTGGTCCCACAGCATTATTTACACCTTTAAAAATTATTTTGTTACAGTATTTTCAATAATAAATTTTCAGTTTTCAATAAATAAACGGTATCCAAACACACCCTTTAAATGCATAAATTTAATAATTGGCATTTTTCTTGATATTTGTGCATAGTTTGACTATTTTAAAATATATATATATATATTATTCAATGTAGTATTAAATGCGGTTTAACCCATATCCCGAGAGTACTCATTAAGAACAATCATAAAATAAAAGTGAATGATTATTAAAATAGCTTGACCAATTTTCTTTGGACCAAATAGGACAAAGCCTCCCTTTAATAATTATTAATTTGTTTTCTTTCTTAGCAGCTTACCCCCAAAAAAATATGCACTAATTATTAAGTGAAAAAAATATACAGTTTGGATTCCCAAGAATTAAAAAGACTTAAATGGGAGAAATGAAAGGAAATGGTAGGTAACTAAAAGGAGTGATGCATAAATGAGATATTTTCACGTGGGTAATTTTTTTTTGTTGGGGGGGGGGGGGGGGGGAATTACATGTGCGTCTACAGGCTTTTTATACCAAAGTTTCTAATTCAAGATTCGGATTATAAAATTTGGGAGGGGAGGGGAGGGGAGGGGGGGGGGAATGCATGTGCGTCTAGAGGCTTTTTATACCAAAGTTTCTAATTCAGGATTCGGATTATAAAATATGCTTCTTCTTTTTTTGAAGTAAATAATAATGAATCAATGATTGCTCAATATGGTTGAGACGTGAATAATTTTTCTTGATATACTTACTATATATATAATTATAATAATATATATATCATATCATTATTATATCATATCATATTATATATAATAAAAATTGGACTTAGACGTCGTGGTTGTACCAAGTGACGACAACAAATTGCAGAAATTTTCTTAGATTCTTCCTAGTTCAATTTCGTTTTTCGATTTCTTGGTACTTCTTTCAGATCAATTAGAAATTTTCTTCATTGTGTTTCTGATTGATTCTTACATTAAGTTCACCACCTTCTAGATCTTGATTTCTTTAGCATATTGAAATCTAGATTCTCTTCTTCATAATTGGAAATTGATTTCTTTCCAATCTTAAGGTTTCAATTCCCAATTTGCAGTGAGTTCATCAAGATTGTAAATTGAGTCTTGATTTGATTTCTTTCCAGTCTTAGGGTTTCAATTCCCAATTTGCTGTTCTCTGTTGTGATTTCATCAAGATTGTAAATTGAATCTTGATTTGATTTGGTTGTACATCATATCACTGCATTCATTGCTTATTCTTTGAAGAATTCTCTAGAAAGTCAATTCTGGTTTTTTCTTTTGCTAATTCTTGTTTGGGACTCTATATCTTCATCATTATACTAAGTATGACTAAAAGTACATCTAGTGCAACTGCTCGTACTGCCCAACCCTAGGAAAATTCCTCTAGTCCATATTTCCTATCCAATGGTGATAATCCTGGTGTTTCATTGGTGGTTCAACCTCTTACTGAGGAGAATTATAACACTTGGAGTAGGGCTATTCTAATCTCTTTGGATGCCAAGACCAAACTAGGGTTCATTGATGGCACAATTTCTAAGCCACAATCCATTGACCATCCTCTGTACATAGCTTGTTGTAAATGTAACAGCACAGTATTAGCTTGGTTGTTTCACTCTATTTCTAAGGATTTACAATCAAGCATAGTGTATTTCAAGACAACAAGAGATGTCCGGCTTGATCTACAATATAGGTTTAGACAAGGCAATGGTCCTAGGATCTTCGAATTAAGGAAGGAAGTTAGCTCTTTGACTTAAGAGGATTTAAGTATAAATGCATACTACACAAAGTTTAAGGGTCTTTAGGATGAATTTTCCACCTATAGAACCTATACCTATGGACACCATGTGGAGGATTGTACCATGTCATTCTTGATGGGACTGAATGAGACTTATACTGTAATCAGAGGTCAAATTCTTCTTATGGATCCCATACCTCCTTTGAGTAAGGTTTTCTCTCTTTTGCTTCAAGATGAGAAGCAAAGAAAGGTTAGTGCTGGGAAGAAGGCTTTGACTGAAACAACATTGGGACCCAAGTCTGGTGGTAATGTCAAGAATTTCAATAAGTCAAGGACTAGCAGACCTCAACGCACTCACTGTGGTGCTACCATGGGACATGTAGTTGATAAATGTTACAAACTACATGGTTACCCTCCTGGGTACAAGTTTAAGAACAAGTCTCAAACCTTTGCAAGCAATTTGGTTACAACTGAGGATAGTTCTAATGAACCTGTCTCCCTCACTAGAGCAGAGTATCAACAATTGGTTGGTTTACTGAATTCACAATGTCATTTTGGTACTCAAGCCCCACCAGAAGCAAGTTTGGCCACTACCCATCAAGTTGCTAGCATCATAACTCAGCCTCCTCTTGTTTCTCAACCTCCATTTGGTTCTCAAGGACAAGAGCTGTCACGTATTTGGTTTTCTCCATCTTTCGAGTATTTAGTTTTTTCTTCTAGTGCCAATACTTCACATATAGGCTCCACTGATTGGATTATTCACAGTGGAGCTACTAACCACATGGTTCATTCTCTTCATTTTTTTCAAGTCCATTACTTCTTCAGTTTAGATTTCTGTTAGATTACCTAATAGTGATATGGTCAAGGTGACTCATATAGGCACTGTTCAAGTTTCTGCTTCTTTACTCTTAGAGAATGTTCTTTGTATTCCTAGTTTCTCTTTCAACCTTATTTCTATTAGCAAACTGACCCAAAATTCTTCTTCTTGTTATATATTTCTCTCCAATTATTGTTTTCTCCAAGACTTACAGCATTGGAAGATGATTGGGTTGGGTAAAAAGCAAGGAGGCCTTTACACATTGCAGTGCACTCCACAAGTCACTCTACCAGATTCTGTTTCTGAGGCTTTGTTAATGTTGTCATCATGTTTTCATGGCAAAAGTGTTAATTCTTGTAATCTTGATTCTTCTGATAGTGCTTTTAGGTTATGGCACTATAGATTAGGTCATCCATCTTCACAAAGATTGACTTTGTTGAATAATATTGTACCTGAGATCAAATCTTGCAATAATACTAAGCCTTTTGATTGTCACATTTGTCCTTTAGCTAAACAGCACAGATTGCCTTTTACTCATTCTTCTAGCATTTCTTTATCTTGCTTTGATTTGGTTCATGCTGACATTTGGAGACCATATTCCAATCCTTCCCTGAATGGATCAAAGTATTTTCTTACCTTGGTTGATGATCACAGCAAGTGTACTTGGGTATATTTGTTGAAGCACAAGTCTGATGCTTTAACCTTGATTCCATCCTTCTTTCACATGATTTTAACACAATTTAATGTTCCTATCAAAGTGTTTAGGTCAGACAATGGACCTGAATTTGCCCTTTCTTCCTTTTATGCATCTAAAGGTATCATTCATCAACTGTCTTGTGTTGAAACTCCACAGCAAAATGCTGTGGTTGAAAGAAACATAGGCATCTTTTAAATGTTGCTAGAGCCTTAAGATTTCAGGCTAATTTGCCTTTGAAATTTTGGGGAGATTGTGTTTTGACAGCAACATATCTCATTAATAGGCTTCCTAGTCCATTGTTACAAAATCTTACTCCTTTTGAGAAACTCTTAGGTCATCCTCCTACCTATGATCATCTTAAGTCTTTTGGCCGTATGTGTTATGCTTCAATCTTAACTAGACATAGAACAAAATTTGATCCTAGAGTTAAAGCATGCATTTTCAATGGCTATCCTTTTGGTACCAAAGGTTATAAATTGTATGATTTAACTACTAAGACTGTTTTCTTCTCTAGGGATGTTATTTTTAAGGAGTCCATTTTCCCTTTCAAACATTGGACTTCTAAACCTATCATATCTTCTACTTCCAATTCTTCTCTTATTTTTCCACCTCAGAATTCAGTTTCGGATATTATTCCTACCGTTTCTGTAGATTTTTCCACTGTTTCTATAGAATTTTCCCTTCCTTTCTCTTCTGTTGATCCTGTTGTTCCCCTAGATGAATTTCCTAACCTTGTGCATTCTGATTCAGCTCCTTCTCCATCTATTTTTGTTCATTCTGATCATAATGAACTTCTTGATCCTATTTCTTCTCTTGTACCTAAGTTACCACTTGTTAGAAGGTCTTCTCGGCCTCATAAGCCACCTTCATATCTTCATGACTATCATTGTAATCTTGCATCTGCTCATGTGTTGGCCACTGCTTCTCTACCTCAATCTCATGATTCTTCTATTTCTAACAGTCCAAGTATTCTTTACCCTCTTTCTTCTACTCTTTCATATAATAGATTGTTTACTTCATATAAGACTTTTGCCATTGCTTTGACTGTTGCCAAGGAACCTACCTCTTATGCTCAAGCCTTGACTAATCCTTTGTGGCAAACTACTATGAAGGCTGAGATTGATGCTCTTAAAGCTAACAACACTTGGGTTATGACCAAACTTCCTCCTGGCAAGGTTCCCATTGGCTGCAAGTGGTTATACAAGATTAAACTTAAGGCAGATGGGTCTTTTAAGAGATACAAGGCAAGACTAGTTGCAAAGGGATTCACCCAAGCTGAGGGCATTGATTATTATGAGACTTTCTCTCCTGTGGTGAAGTTTGTCACTATTAGAACATTGTTGGCTCTTGCTGCTATTTATGGTTGGCATCTCTCTCAATTGGATGTCAACAATGCATTTCTTCATGGGGATTTAGATGAGGAGGTGTACATGGTTCCTCCATCTGGATTTGGCAACAAGGGGGAGGTCTGTAAGCTCACAAAGTCTCTTTATGGACTCAAGCAAGCTAGCAGACAGTAGTTTGCTAAGTTGTCTGCTACTATCATTGTTGATGGTTTCATCCAATCCAAATCTGACTATTCTATCTTCACCAAGATCCACAAAGGTTCAATCATCATTTTGCTAGTGAATGTTGATAACATTCTTATAGCTAGCAATAATGTGGATGTTGTCAACACCTTCAAGCTTTTCCTAGACAACAAATTCAAGCTAAAAGATCTTGGCACTTTGAACTATTTCTTAGGCCTTGAAGTTGCTAGAACCGAGAAGGGTATTAGTTTATGTCAAAGGAAATTTACCTTGGAGCTGTTGTCCAATACAGGTTTGCTAGCTAGCAAGCTTGCTAATGTGCCAATGGAGCAGTCTGCCAAATTCAGTAGTTCAATGGGTGAGGATGTTCCTGATTCTTCCTTGTACAAAAGGTTGATAGGTAAATTGCTCTATTTGACACTCACCAGACCAGACATATGTTATTCAGTACACAAACTTAGTCAGTTCATGAGTTCTCCCAAAGTGCCTCACTTGCAAGCAGCTTATAGAATTCTTAAATATCTAAAGAAGACACCAGGTCAAGGTTTGTTTCTCTCTGCAAACTCAGAATTGAAGTTTAAGGCCTACTATGATGTTGACTGGGCAGCATGTCCAAATACTAGAAGGTCTATATCAGGCTTTTGTGTCTTTCTTGGTGAGTCATTGATTTCCTAGAAGTGTAAAAAGCAATAAGTTGTATCAAGATCTTCAACAGAGTCTGAGTACAGATCAATGGCTACAGTCACAAGTGAAGTTGTTTGGTTGATAACTTTGCTCAAGACTTTTGGACTAGACCACAATCATGTAGCTTCTCTTTATTGTGATAGCAAGGCAGCTATCTATATTGCTACAAACCCAGTTTTCCACAACAAAACAAAGCATATAGAACTAGACTGCCACTTCATCAAAGAAAAGATTCAAGCTGGTGTAATCAAGACCTTCTAGGTACCTACTAGACACCAGATTGCGGATTTCTTTACTAAGGCACTCGGGTATAAGCAATTTCATTACCTGTTATCCAAGATGAACCTAGTCAACATATACAGTTCATCTTGAGGGGGAGTGTTAAATATCTTGTAGATATTTGAGTCTTGTAGATATTTGTCACAGCATAGAATATCTTGTAGATATTAGTTTAGTAGTTTTGTATTGTAGTTTGTATATAGCAGTGCTAAGCTACAGTAGCATAGAGTGGCAGTATATTACACAGGTGTAGTTTACAGAGCATACTTAGTTAGTTAGGCCACTTGTCATGTTTGTATTGGTTGATTGTATTAGTTGACTTGGTCAGGTGGTTGCTCTGTTTCTGGTATATAAAGAAGCAAAGTCAGATATTTATAATATATGAAATCATTCTTTCAAGCTCTATTACGTTCATTCTCTCTCTGTATTTCTTCACTTCCCCCATTGCAGAACCTTTGAACTTGCAAGAGAAAAGTTTACAGTGCTAGCATAGATAAAGGGTGAAGAAAAAGCCATATGCGGCACTGCTCTTTTGCTCCTGCCTTTCAGCCTTCGTCGTCCCCTGTTTTAGCTCTCTTCTCGCCTGGGGTTCAGCTTCCTTCTTTGCCGCCCCTTTGTTTCTATTTCCCACTATTTATACTTACATTCAGCTATATGGCTGGGACCTAAAAGATTCTTATTAAAACCAACGTGGCCCAAGTACACCTAGGTAGATCTTTCGGTGAACCAATCAAGAGGCCCACAACAACAGTACAATTATTGATTTGGACTCTAAAGCCCACCACGTTGACTGTGTAAGAATTACTTGACTTGAGTTTTGTTTCCTTGCACACTACATCCACGTTGGATTGAATCTTGGGCTTTTTCTTTTTTTTTTTTCTTTTTTTTTGCTTTCGGTCTTCTCTTTAATTCACGCTTGGGCTAGATCTTTACTTTGGGCTGAATTTTTCTTTCGTGCTCACATCTGGGTCTAAAGTTAGTTTGACATTTGGTCTGATCCCACTTTGTATGTAAAACCTTTATTACCAATCAATTTTTCTCTCTCCCTAGTAGGAGTTTATTTCCTCTCGTTTGAATACAAGTTGCTCCATCCCTAACCTTCTATTTTAGGGGTTGTATAGTTACTCTTTTGTTCTCTTTAGGCAAGAGCCAATAATTTTTGGATATGGATCTAAGTATTCTCTCTAGCTTACAAAACCTGCAACTCACAAAAGAAGAAAAAGAAGCTATTCCTATCACTGTCACACACTGCTCAGGCCTCTTTGAAGAATGTTCCCTAAGTCTTTTTGGGCAGCTTCTCTCTGATCAGCAATAGAACCAACATGCTCTGAAGAACACCCTTAGATCAACATGGAAAATGGGTTCAAACATAAGAATTGTGGAAATTGGAAATAATATACTCCAATTCAAGTTTAGCTCAAAGTATCAATTGGAGTGGGTTGAGAGGTGTGGGCCTTGGAGCTTTGATAACAACCTCCTCTTACTCTGTAGATGCAAAAAAAAGGCTGACTTCCACAAATATTTCTTTCACCCATTCTCCCTTTTGGGTCCAAATTTGGGGTCTTCCTTTTAAGCATATGTCACAGGAAGTTGGGGACGAAATTGGTAGCAAGTTAGGTAAATTTATTAAAGTCGATAGGCGTTCGTGGCAATCTGATCAGGCAAAATTCATGAGAGTTCGTGTAGAGTTGGAGATTGATGAGCCACTAAGAAGGGGAGCTTATATTGCAAGCTCTGATGGCGAACGACTATGGCTTACGTTCAAATATGAAAGGCTACCTACTGTTTGCTTCATCTGTGGGAAGCTTGGGCATGATAAAAAACATTGTCCAACATCTGATGTCTGGCAAAGTGCTTGCCATCAATATGGGGACTGGTTAAGGGCTGGGTGGACCGCAAAAGTGGCAGCCAAAGAAAGGAACTCGAGCAAGGACACGATCCGAGTGGTCTCCGATGAGTTAGAAATGCAGCGAAAGACCTGGCCGACGACTGGTTCTGCTTCAGCATGTTTTGAGGGTTCAGGTCTTGAGGGCAGGAAACAAAGCTTGGAGAAGGGTAATACCTGGGGTAGCAATAACACCACATGTGCAGATGGACAACTTGCTGGTGACGTACAAGTCTTTAGTGGATCTACAGAGCAGATAATGAGTGAAGCGGCAGGGCAAGATTTGAGTGTTTTGGGTTCTGGTGAGAATTCACGTGATCATCTAAGGCAGGATATTTCAATTGAGCATAGAGACTCTTTCTCTCATGGGCCAAAAAGCCCTACTTCACAAGGCCCAAAAGGCTCTATTTCTCAAGGGAGCCCAAGTACTAAAGCACCTTTAGATAAAAATGAGAAAGACAACCTAGTGAAGAAGAATGCGGCCAATGCTGTCCAAGTTGGTGTAATTTTTCAGGCCAAAGCTAATGAAAAAGGAAAACAGATTTTGGGTAAAGGCAGTCTGAAAAAAGTTGCCCATGCGAAAGGAAAAGTAAGCGATGATCAAACTCTCGCCCAAATGTTGAAGATAGGAGCAAAGCACTTGAGAGCGAATGAAGCTTCAGAGGAAGAGAACAACCGGGCTCCTAAGTGCCTTTGTGAACCGGTCAACTCAGGTTTAGCTGACTCTGTCTTTGAGCTAGTTTAATTGGCTGCACTTTTCGGTGCTTAGTTGGGATCCTTGGGCTTTTCTTGTTTCTATTAGTTTTTGTCTTCTTGAAAAGGGAGTTCAATAGTATAGTATATAAGTTTTTAGCTGGCTGGTATGTATAGGCTTTTTAGGTTTGGGAGGGGCCTTCTTTGTTTGTTGTTCCTGCGCTGGCAGGTTGGGAGTCCAAATCTTCTGTCTCACTTTTCTTACTCCACTCTATACTCCACCAATAAAAACTTGCCACGTGTTCACCTAATTAATTAAATACTATTATTATTGACTTATTAATACTACCATTATTAATTAGGGTAATCACGTGGCAAATTTTTATTGGTGGAGTATAGAGTGGAGCAAGAAAAGTGGAACAGAAGATTTGGACTCGCAGGTTAGTAGCTAGAGGTCTCTTTTCTTCTTTTGTCTTTCCTGTTGTACTTCAATTTCTTGTGGCAATGAATCTTTGTTCCCCATAAAAAATAAAAATTAAAAATTAAAAAAAAAAAAAAACCTTTATTACCAATCAATCAAAGACAACTTATAATTAGCCACAAAAATAGCATAAAAGTAAGGCTAAAAATGCAAATATGAGAGCACTTTATTGTTTATATTTCATGCACATCAACTACTATACTTTTTTTTTAATAAGACTACTATACTTCTTAAACAAACTAAACAACCCAATATTTAGTTATCTAGTGATGGTTAATAGATTATTAAAAAGAAAAAAAAGGCTAATATTTATCTAGTTATCTACTTTTATTATTACTATTTTATATATATATATATGTAATACATGTCTTTTTTCAAAAAAAATATTGTGTAATTTGGAGTTTATTTGCTTATTTTATGCAATTGTATTTTGTACTTTAAAGAATTAAGAAACTCAATATCTATTTTTGCTTAGGATTTTATATTTTATATTTGTCTTATGGAAGCTATGATATAAAATAAAAAAAAAAAAAATCATTTAATTGGACTATTTTAGTCAATTTTTCTATTTTTATCAATTTAATATATTTATTTATATTTTAAATTATTATTAAATTAATTATTACATCATTAAGGTTCAACCTCAGTTCAAGCTTAAAAATCTTAAACCTCTACTAAAATTCCTAAAAGTCTCAACCTACTAAATCTTGATACATGTTGAGGGAAGGTAAAAAAATTCCTAAAAGTCTCATCCTGCTAAATGTGCCCTATACTTGTATTAAAAAAAAAAAAAAAATCCTAATACTATATAGTATAGTCACAAATCTAAAACTATAATCTTGTTAGTTGTTACACGTATATAGTCACCCATATAGTCATTAACTTTGTATTGAACATCCCTCAAAAAAATTTGTATTGTATATGATATACCTTATGAGCATTAAATTTTAGTGTAATTGTTAATTTATGTTGTTGCTTATAACATTAGTTCACTTTTTTGCACTGAATTTTAGCTTTCATTTTCCTGTTCCAGCCTAGACTAAACTACCTCAATAAGTTACATCATGATCCCATCATTTTCTTATTGTGCTCTACGTTTGATTTTTGAGAAAAATAAGAGAAAATAGAATGCAGAGTGTTCTTTCCCTACTTATTTTCTTTAGCGTGACCTTAATAAGAATGATTTTCTAACTTTTCTCCTTTTAACTTTTGTAATTGTGTTATTGTATTTTTGTTTGTAAAGATAGGGTAGGAAATAAAACTTAGAAATTAGTTTAGTTCTTAGGTGAAGGTTATTTATGTTTTGGTCTTTTTTTTATATCAAATATTTTTATAGATTTCCATCAAAAAAAATATATTTTTATCGGTGATGAAATCGCTCTATTACGATAAACTAAGCCCTTTGTGGTTGTTAAAAACATGGTCAAATTGTTGTAAATATTTTTTATTTGGTATATGTGCTTTAACAGGATTTCGACAAGTGGGTATATCACAAAATTATATGGACATATGGGAGGATGACTCGATGGGCATTGTTATTGGCATGGGGCCCATGTTTGTGCAACGGTTTACTTAGGTCACTAATCACCTTAATTACTTAAATGGCAAAAATGAGTTCAACGGTTCGTTGAGGAAGAGCATGCAAATTTTAACAATGACAGAGGGAAGAAGAAAATGGTTAGAGGTGAAATTTATTGGTCGAATCAATCAGGTTAGAGGGAATGATAAAGGGAATTCATATGGATGTTACCGATCTTCATGACTTGGTGAATGCAGTCACAAAGAAATGTGATTTTGTTGATAAACTAGAGGTTGTAACATTGTTCTGTAAGAGCTTGTATGAAGCAAAAGAAGGCATGTCCTTGTTACAGGTTAAGAAGGTCGCTTTCTACACTTATTCCCATCCCTTTTTTTTTTACAAGGACAGGAGATGCAAATTTATTTACAAGGTGTGGGAAATTCAAAAAAGGAATGAGTCTTATTTCAAAAAAAAAACTATAGCTTTGAACGTAAAACCCTTAGATATGACAGATTGGTTTAATCAACTTCCCTTAGATCCAAATTTTTGTGAAGATAGTATTGATCTATCACCACTTTGGTAAGTGCTGTATGGACCTAGAGATTGTCAAAACAATCATCAACAACAAAAACAACAGCCCACTACAACAAAAAATGTTTATTACAACAACAAAAAAATCATTGCAATAACATCAGAGTCATTGCAATAGTTTATGCAAAAAGTTGCAATAAAATTTAAGGTAATAGGTTTGTACTAAAAAAAATTTCACTGCAATAAACTTTAAATATTTAATGACAATTTTGATATAATAATATACTTTATGTTGCAATAAAAATTGTACTACATTGAATATCTTGTAGCGCTACTATTTCATGAATTTTATTACAATAGATTGCAAATAATTGACAAAAATAATTTGAGTCAAGTTATTACAATGATATCTTCAGTGTAATAAATAATTGTTTCACATCCAAACAACATCCTACAATGACCTCTAACCTCCGTATCAAAACCACAAGTTGTTTTCACAAAATCAAAATTGCAAGGCCTATTAATTTTTTGGTTGTAGTAAACTCATACAGGTTAAGGATAGATGAGATGGCATGATGGGGTTAGACATGAGTAGTTGATGGGTTGAAGCTAAAGAACATCATTTCCAGTTTGAAGAATCTCATGTGTGTATTTGAGTTAGGATGATGTAAAATTCTATGAGCAAGTGTATATAAAGGAGTAGAATTGCAAAGATGAAAACCTAAAGAGAAGAAAAAAAAAAGTATTGAAACAGTACACCTAAGTAAACAAAGAGTAATTATCTTTTTTTATTTTTATTGAAAGAGTACTTATTTTGGTTTCCGAGAGATAGAGGGTTTAATCTCGAAATGATGAATCAAAGAAAACAAAAAGTTGGCCATGTCGAATTCCAGATTTTCAACACCAAAATCATCGTCTTCATCTTTGTCATCTCTACCTTCTTCATCTTCATTCTCACTACCATCGAGTGATGAAGATTCTCTTCCATACCAGAAATTTGCTTGTATTCTCATACAAGGTTCTCATATGGCTTTGGAGTGGTATGTCTTTAACATCTCCGACGATGTTGAGCACAATCAGGCTCCTCTTCCTCCTGGTCCTAGTCCGTTTCTACAAGCAATATTTCATCATTTTACTGTAAACTCCCACCTACAGTAGCATATCAAACCCGTAGTGATTGTACCTTCAGGAAGGAAGTGTTCCATTTTAGGATCCAACAACACTTTATACCATATAGCTGGCCATCGTCTTTGTGCTTTTGGACGCAACGATTTAGTGTCTTGCTTTGACCCTACCAATACCAAAAAATCTAGGCAAGAGTTTCTTCCTCCAATGCCTAATGGCGTGTCGTCAGCACATGCCCTCTTTCTTGACAATAAGCTTTATTGCCTAGGTGGTTATCAAGAAAACAAACCTTGGGCCATGGCTTACGACTTGAGTCTTGATAGATGGGACTCTCTAGTGGATCCTCCTCGCCGTCCCGAAAATACTTATAATATTTTTTTCAGTAGGTATAGAGGTCCCAACCCCAACTATCTACTAACTACTATACTTTTTTTTAATAGGACTACTATACTTCTTAAACAAACTAAACAGCCCGATATATAGTTATCTACTGATGGTTAATAGATTATTAAAAAGAAAAAAAGGGCTAATAGTTATCTAGTTATCTACTTCTATTATTACTATTTTGTTTATATATATGCAATACGTGTCTTTTTTCAAAAAAAAAATTAATGTGTAATTTGGAGTTTATTTGCTTATTTTTTGCAATTGTATTTTGTACTTTTAAGAATTAAGAAACTCAATATCTATTTTTGCTTAGGATTTTATATTTTATATTTGCCTTATGGAAACGATGATATAAAAAATTCATTTAATTGGACTATGTTAGTCAATTTTTCTATTTTTATCAATTTAATATATTTATTTATATTTTAAATTATTATTAAATTAATTATTCCGTCATCATGGTTCAACCTCGGTTCGAGCTTAAAAATCTTGAACCTGTACTAAAATTCCTAAAAGCCTCATCCTACATTCCTACTAAATCTTGAACCATGCTGAGGGAAGGCAACAAAGTTCCTAAAAGTCTCATCCTGCTAAGTGTGCCCTATACGTGTATTAAAAAAAAAATGCCCTATACTATATAGTATAGTCACAAATCTAAAACCATAATCTTGTTAGTTGTTACACGTATATAGTCACCTATATAGTCGTTAACTTTGTATTGCACATCCCTCAGGAAGGAAGTGTTCCGTTTTAGGATCCAACAACACTTTATACCATATAGTTGGCCACCGTCTTTGTGCTTCTGGACATGACAATTTAGTATCTTGCTTTGACCTTACCAATACCAAAAATTCTAGGCAAGAGTTTCTTCCTCCAATGCCTAATGGCATGTCGTCAACCCATGCCCTCTTTCTTGGCAATAAGTTTTATTGCCTAGGTGGTTATCAAGAAAGCAAACCTTGGGACATGGCTTATGACTTGAGTCTTGATAGATGAGACTCTCCAGTGGATCCTCCTCGCCGTCCTGAAAATACTTATAATACTAGTTATAGGCCCATGCATTACATGGTTTTATGAAAAAACTTATAAAATAAATGTATAAATAATTATATATTTTAATAGATTCAATAAAGATAAAAGAAAAAATTATCAAGTGTAAATAATTATCTCACTAAATAAGGGGTGAGATTTCTTCCTAAAACTAAATTAAATTGATAATTCCAAATTGAATTTTAAATTGATAATTATTTAAAAAAAAAAACGTACTAAACAATTGATAAATCTAAAATTAATATAATCTTGATAATATTATAAATTAAAATTAAAGTTGATAATTCAAGAATACACGTGTAGAACATCTTGATAATTTGATGTAACACAAAAATCAAATAAGAAAATTTTTAAAATTAATCTATTAATTCTAACCATATTTAATCATTAATTATAAGACCCTAACCCTAAGCATATAAATTAGATCAAAGCTAAGAAAATTAGTTTAAACAAAAGGCAACCAATACGCAAAACCTAATCAATTTAATAAAAACAAACTACAAAAACAAAGAAGGAGCCTTTAGAAAGTTGACAATGTTTTCGAATGTTTTGAATTCATTAATTAAAATCACATGAAGACAAAAAACCAATAATAACACTAAAGAAAATAATCAAAATAATAATAATAATAACAATAATAATAAAGAATGCATACCTGCATTGTCATGGGATTTAGGCATTCACATATTGAAATAAGTTTCATTCCAAAAAGGATATATAGGGTTATATATATTGGTAGAGTTCCATTTGAAATATAATTCATTTAAATCTTATTAAAATTAAAGATTTCTAATCAATGTGTTTGTTTTTATCCCATAAAAATTGGAATTAAAAAAAGGTCATATGAATAGAATTGGAAAAAAAAAAAAAGTTGATTCAACATAACGTAACATATAAAAAAAAAATTAAAAAAAAAAAAAGAGAGAGAAAGAGAACGTGGTTGATAGTTATAAGGAATTTATATATATATATATATATATATATATGTATATATATATATATATATATTTTTTTTAAATGTCATCAACGTAGAAATTATCAAATTAATGGAGATATATACTGTTTTTTGGAATAGATAGAGATTATCAAATTTTTGGAGATATATACTGTTTATTGGGATAGATTTATATTAATCATCTCTTGAAGAATTTGGATTGTGCTTATCCCTTAATAATCAAGTTTTGTAGCCTGATATTCTGATAAAATAATATTAATTTAATAATATTAAAATTTTGAAAATTTAGATGATAAATATTAATTTAATAATCAAGTTTTATACGGCATAATACTAGTTATTTTTCTTAGGATTCTTTTAATACCAGCTTCGGCAACCGTAAACTCCAATTTATTATTCATCAACTTTTTCCTATTCAAGTTCATTTGAGATGAAAAAGCTGATAAACATTCCAAACTTCTCTTTTTTCTTTTTTATGATAAGTTTCAAAAAAGGGTAAAAGGAAAAAAAGATACAACTTGCATTTTTTTTTACTATGTTTTTTTTTTTTTTGATAAATTTGCATCTTATGTTATCTTTTTCCTAATAATAAAGTTTAAAAAAAAAAAGTATTTGAGTTTCACCTAAACTACTTTTTTTTATTCATATCATATTCTTCACAATCTAAAATTCCCACTATATATACACATAGTTTTTTGGTGTTTCATTATTTCTACTATGTACTTTACAATTATTTGCTATATTCTTCCTTTCTCCTCTTTGCCCTGCCTACAACATTGCAAGTAATTTTTTTTTTTTTCTTTCATCAAATTGAATAGATTTTGTGTATTTGTTACCTTTTTATTATATATAATATGATTTTTATCAACAATTTTTATAGATAGGCTGAAATTCTATGTTTGATCACACATTTTAGTGTTTTTTTTTAGAAGTCAATATAGCAAGCAATATATTTGTATTTTTTAATTTCTTATTATATGATTATTTGTTGTTGACATCAATATTTTATAATGGATTTAATTTGTTATGGCTTTTGTTTGGTGCTTTGTTCCATGTAATCTATATTCTTTAATTACAAGCAAAATTTGTTGTTGTCAAATATGAAATTGGATACGATAGAATACGTCCATCCGTCCAAATTTTTATGTAAGTCTATCTTTACTTAACTCCTTTTTTTTTTTTTTTTTTTAAGTTTAAAATTTTGGATATTTTTTCATTAATGAATTGAGGTTTTGGCTTAATTTTGTTTTCAACCATTTCAATTATTGAATTCATTGTTTTTTCATGTGTAATATTAATATTGTGGGGCCCAACAATTCGTGGACCAGGCCCATTTATCCTTAGAGCGTCCGAAGGCCCAATCCGAGGAGAGCTGTGGCCCAAGCTCTACAACGCAGAGCACAAAACAATTTTTGGGAAGCAGCCGAGGACAGTTTAGTCCTCGGCAGATCCATAATCCCACCAGAATAAAGGGGCAAAACTGGTATAGGGACGAATTAGTAAGGAAATCCAGAATATCTTGGGGAAGTTATCCATACTACCCTTCTAGATAAGGCCCGACGCCTGACAAAGCCGTACTCTGCAGCTTTATCAAACCATCCCCAACAATTCCGGGATTGGACTGATGGGACAAATGTCAGTGTTCGTAAAGATTGACCCTACACGTGGACGAAGGGCAATGAATGCAAGATAGTATAAAATAAGGAAGTAAGTAGATCTGAAGGAGGCCCCCTTTTTCCACCTCCGAAAAAAGAGAGACGACATGGGAAAACATCTCAGGAACACCGAACTTCATAGAAGAAAGTCCGTCGTTGGGCAACCGAGAGAAGACCTCAACAGGTCCTCGGATCAACTCCGAGGAGTTCCATCCCACGGGGTACGACGCCTCAGGGCTTAAATGTTCATACCCAATCCCCTTTTTCTACGTAGATTCCTCTAAAGCCATGACCGGACAACGCCACTTGACCAACGGCTAGCTTTTCAAGCCCACTCTCTACAAATCATATTGTGAGGGATCTTTCGTACGCGAGCCCAACATCCTTATTGGGCCGCCAGAGAATTGTGTCCTTACAAATTGTGTCCAAATTTCTATGTAAGTCTATCTTTACTTAACTCTGTTTTTTTTTTTTTTTTTTTAAGTTCAAAAATTTGGATATTTTTTCATTAATGAATTGAGGTTTTGGCTTAATTTTGTTTTCAACCATTTCAATTATTGAATTCATTATTTTTTTCATGTGAATATTAATATCTGTGTTCTTTTTATGATAAAAAAAATAATATATGTGTTCTTAAAGGCAAAAACACAATACAATTACAAACATTACTTTAAGTTAGGATGTTATATTTATTTGTTAGTAAGTTAGAATGTTACATTAAGTTAAAGTATTATATTTTTATTTAATATTAATTTAGAATGTTACATATGTATTTTTGAGAAACAAACATACATAACGGAGAAGAAAAGTGAATAATTATTATTTATACTAGCCTCATCACACGCGCTTCGCGTGTGCGATGAGTCCTTTTTTTTTTGTTAGTGGTCCTATTTTGTAGAATAAATTTGTGTTTTTTTTTATTTTTTTATATATAATTTTTATTTTGAGATTTTAATTTATAAGTGAATAAATCAATTTGAAAATTAATAGGATAGTGGTCCTATTTTTTAGGCAATATTTTAATAGGAGTTAGAGTTACATTTTTACCGGATTATCCTTTAATTTTATCTTTACTTAAATTTAGAGGTGTAGGGGTATTTTCAAACTAAAAAAAATAAGGAATCCAAACATAGAACTCTACTTAAACTTAGGGGTGTAGGGGTATTTTCAAACTAAAAAAATGAGGAATCTAAACATGGAAAGTCCCTTAAATAATAGTATAGATATAGATTATTCACTTCCTAAGTATATATAATATGTGGAGACGTGGAGTAATTTACTATAGCGATCAAAATGCGAATATCTTCTTCTTCTGCTTGGACTTGGAACTTTGGAAGCATTTATAAAAAGACATTTGGGCACGTGCAAGCCCTGGTGGACCACCTAGGCACCTATCTTAGATTTTTTTTTTTTTTCTTGTCGGTTCAGACTTTCAATTAGCATAAAATATCTGGGTTTAGTTTTCGATTACACCAAAAACTGATTAACATCTTAGTCTAATGACAAAAAATTTTGCCATACGTCATAGGTGAAAACTATTAAAAAAAAAAGATTATTTATTTCTTAGGTTGGGCTGTTATAGCGACTCACTCGTGTGACCTGCCATGCCCAAGCCTGCTTAAAGTTAGACCATATAAAGCCCATTCAATTCTTGTTCTATTTTCACTCTCGGCTTATGCTACACTTAGAAGCCCGTAATATTTGCTCAAAGCTTTTTCAAGCCCATTAGTAAAAAAATCGCCTTCAGAAGCAGAGTCTGCTTTCATTAACCCTCTAGACCCAAGAAAATCAGAATAAAAAAACAGAACAAAAGGGAGAAAGAATAGATTGAACAAAATTTACTTAGAGAAAGAATCCCTCCATTTTAAGTGTGACAAATTTTATTAGGCTTATCTATAATAATAGTGTACTTTTTTTTTGAAGGCATATAATAATAATAATAGTGTACCTATTATCATATCATTTAAAATTTTATATATTACTTGATATATCTTTAAAAAACGAAATTATGGTATTTAATAATTAATATGAACCGTTAAATAGATTCTTTTGAAGTAGATAGTATCCTTCTGGAGCAGAAAGTCTTTAATAGTTTTTTCTTTTAATTTATATTTCAAGTAAGCTAGAGAAATTCTATGCAACTAATTTGGAAAATGTGAGTAGATTCTAATTAATTCTGTAAGGGACAGATTTTGGGGCCCAAGCCCAGCAAGCGAGCGATTCTGGCCCAAAAGACCCTCAACAATGAATTTGTAGAGAGTGGGACGTAGAACTGGATCTTGACAGAGTAAACGTAATTGTTAGTAAGCCATGCAACCATTTGAACGTGGGAATACTTCATTAAGTTTCCTGGGATAACAGTTCTTAGGGTTGTACCCAAAGTTTTGTTTATAGATTTCCTTTCTTTCTCTCTCTTCCTTTCCTTACTTTTGCTCTCCCCCTTCTGATCCCCTGATCATGGGGGTTTTCTTCTCTTATGTAGCATCCTTCGAATGATAATGACCCTACATTTGTTGATCATCTGGGCCTCTACTTGAGTGCCTGTCCCATAGGACATCCTCCTCCCTTTTCTGTGAGTTGCACTGGCCAAGATAATACTGTTCTCCTGTCCTCTCCACATTAATGCGGCTGGAAAAGTAGCTCCCTTGCATTTAATGCGGCAGTTGTGGTTGCCCCCTAAACGTCTAGCATTTTCCTTTGATTTTGGATGACCTTTCACCATGTTAAGAGTGTGAATTGGACTCCCGTTTGGCTCGTCCGATGAGACAATCCTCCTCGGACGCCTCTTTAACAAGCCCGACCCGGCCCAATAGGGTTGGGCTGGAAGCCCTCTGGCCATGTCCTCACTTCCTGTTATGGCTGGGCTCCGCATGGGCACCAAGGCCCACTGTTGACTGATGAGCTTTACCCCCACAATAGCCCCTCAAAATTCTGACTCTTTCTTCTTGATCCGAGGAGGAAAGGCGGGATTTTGATACCTACTGGATAGTTCGCTGTGGATCCCCGCTTCACCCATGCGGGGGTGTGCCCTCACGTGCCTCATTAATGCTGCAGGCATTTAATGACCCGGGGGGGGGGGGATTAATTGCAGCTTTTGCAGCTTTACGCTCTTCCAATCCAACGGCTGGAGATCAGATCAACGGTGGACATTATTCCATTTGCTCTGGGCGGGAGCATGTCTGTTCAACTGCCTCTGAGTATATAAGGTTTTAAAGGCATCCGTTCCTTACTTTTGACGAACGCTTCAGTATTCAGAACGTCTCAGTGCCTTATCCTTCAGCACGCTCTTACCTTCGCCGTCATTCTCTTGAAGACTCCACCGAGTTCCTTTCCCGTAAGTGCGCGTAATTTACCTTCTCCTTCTCTGTTACTCTTCTTTAGGCAAACTCCCTTCGTGTTGTCTAGGATTAGGGGGAATGGGTAGCCTTGAAAAAATGGTAGACTCTCTGTCCGGTATGGCGGGCTTCAGGGCGAAGTATCGTATTCCTCCGGAGGTAGGCCTAGAGTATTGCCACCAAAAGGAAATTTTGTTCAAGAGGAGAACAAGGGAGGTCGCAATTCCAATGATAGCCTTCGTGGAAGGAGGAATGACGATTCCAATGGGGAGAATAACTAGGGACTACCTACGTAGTCATAGATTAGCCCCCCATCAGTGTACCGCTAACCTGTTCTGTATCCTGGGGTGCGCCGACGCCTTAAACGACCAGATGAACCTCGGCCTTTCATAGCACAACGTGATTCATCTCTATGAATGCCATAAGCTCGGCAACTCATACTACCTAAAGTCCAGGACTGACGAAGTGAGGTTGATATCTTACCTTCCCAAGTCCAGCAAAGGCTTGAAGGAAGACCATCTGATCGTCTTCGGACCATGGCATGACGGCATTCACTGTCCGACTAGGGCGGGAACGCCAGGTGGGGTGTCACAAGACTAGATTCCGTGGGGAGGACCTTAGTTTTGAGCCCTCCTCCCTTTTTTCTTTCTTTCTTTCTTTCTTTTTCTTTCTATTTTAAACTTGTTGGTTTGGTTGCATGCCTCCTCGGACTAACACAAACCCTTTAACGGCCTTTGCAGACAAGGAGCGAACATCCCCTCAGCTGAGCTTAGTCAACGTCCCGGCTCTAAATTACCTCCTAAGATCTGAGATTTTCGTGAGCGAGGACGGACAATTACGGCCGGCTCCTTTGATTTTGGACTATGTTCCCCTCAGTCGATCCTTGGTAGACCCCGGCCAAGCTATAAGGGCTGGCAGTCCAAGATTGGCACGCATTGACGTATCCATACCAGGGTTCCTTGCTTCAACAGACTTACCCCCTATTCAGCTGCCTCCCCAATGCGCCTTTCCCGCTGTGGTTATCCCGGAGGAGGAGGCTGGTTCTTTGCATTCATCCTTAGAGGAACAAATAGACCAGTTCCAATTTACCAAGGAAGGAAAGGCGTCGGCCAGGGTAGTAGAGCTCTCGGACTCCGACGCCGATTTAAACCGTGCCTCAGCGGCTCCTGATACTGGTTTAGTCATCGCACAAGTTGATACCAGCGAAGAAATTAAAGAAGAAGGAATGGACTTGAAGCCGAGGACTGGCCTCAGGGGCCTTCTATCCAACATGAGCAAGGGGCAGTCCTCTAAGGATGTCTCGAAGGGACAAGCTGCCACTAAGGCTCCTGTTCCTCCTCTCCCTCCCCCCTCGTCGGACGCGACTCTACAACCTATGCCTAACTTAAGGCGAAAAAGGCAGGTAAAAGAAACGGAGGAGGGAGAGATTGGCCGTGAGAAGGCCAGGCCTCAGAAGAAGGGCAAGGAGACGAAAGAGCCCCGAGAGAAGAGGACTAGGTCCACTGATACCTGAGACGAGGCAGCCACTCGTAGGGAACAACGAACATGGTCGCCGCGGATCGAATTGGACGGCGCCCCGATCCCCTAGGATGCGACCCTATGGGAATCCCAACAAGAGCAGGCATCATACTTGGTCGAGGCCCTGCAGCAACCTCTTCTCTTGTCTCATGATATGGAGGGGCTCAGAAAGACTCGTTAGCCAGAACTTTTCATGTCATTGAAGAGGGACATGGCCATGGTAAGTGGAATCTTCTATCTCGTCCCTATATTGTGCACCCTATTATCGTCATGTTTTAATAGGGTTTTTATTTACTTCCGAGCGCAGGTCACTCAACAAATTTTTGTTGCGGAGGAATGGGCCAAAAAGGCTCGCGAGGACTTGCATAGGGAGGCTCAGTCCCGCTATGCCGCCGAGAAGGCTGCTGGCGATCTCAAACAGGATTTTGATCGTCAGGATAAAGAAATAAAGGAGGTGAAGAAGGCTCATGCGAGCGCGGAGGCCGGCCTTAAGAATGCCAAAAAGCAAGCTGATGATCTGCGCATAAAGCTCCGCCAATCTGAGGAGAAACTTACGGCGGAGCAGCAGGCGGTCTCCACGCTCAAGGCTGAGCTTGCAAGGACCAAGGAGGAAGCCCGCTTGGCCAGGGAAACTGCTGAGAAGGCTGTGGCGGCCTCATATGAACGTGGAGTTCGTGATACTGAGGCTAGGCTAGCCGAGGAGGTAGCCATTGTCTGCAGGGAATACATCACCACGTCCTGGGGTGTAGCCCTGGATCGGGCAGCTGTCCCAGCGGATTCTGATCTCAGGAAGGCTGAGAACATCTTCTTCCCAGAGGATGTACGCGAAATTCCTGACGAGGATGCCTCCAAAGAGCCTCTTCCAACAGACTCCTTTATTCTCGAGGCTGGGGGCAATGAGCAGGCCGCGCAGGACAAGCCACCCGAGGACAGCCTTTCCATTAACGAGATCGTCGCACAGGCCAAGGAGGTTGCCCCGGGGACCCAAGCAGTTGATGGTTAGCCCACTCCTGCTCAGGGGTCTTAGGAGACTAGTGTAGGATTTATTTGTCTCATCTTTTATATTTTGTTTTGTTTTGCCTCGCCAGTGTTTGTAAACAGAACTGCTTTTGGATTTTAATGATAAAGGTTATTTTCTTTCAAATATTATTGCCTTCTTCTTTTTTTGTTTTCATCATGAATGGATGTCTATTCCATCACTAACTGTTGATAACCGAGCGTAAGTGAATGAATATGTGAATAGAACGATAGTTAATAGTTAGGCGCACTGGCTGCGAACCTTATTTTCTCCAAGTCCCTGGTCCGAAGAGCCAGACAGGATTTGGGCCCTATTTAACACTTAGGGAGAACTGCACAGCGGTTAATTTCCCACAAGTCTGTGGCCGAAGAGCCATGCAGGACTTGGGTTCTGTTTAACACTTGGCAAGAATAGCTTAATTGTTAATTTCCCCCAAGTTTGTGGTCCAGGGAGCCATGCAGGACTTGGGTTCTGTTTAACACTTAGCGAGAACTGCACCGCGGTTAATTTCCCCCAAGTCTGTGGCCGAGGAGCCATGCAGGACTTGGCTTCTGTTTAACACTTGGCAAGAATAGCTTAATTGTTAATTTCCCCCAAGTCTGTGGTCCAGGGAGCCATGCAAGACTTGGGTTCTGTTTAACACTTAGCGAGAACTATTTTGCGGTTAATTTCCCCCAAGTCTGTGGTCGGGAAGCCATGCAGGACTTCGGTTCTGTTTAACTCTTGGTGAGAATAGTATCGCGGTTAATTTCCCCCAAGTCTGTGGCCGAAGAGCCATGCAGGACTTGGGTTCTGTTTAACACTTCGTGAGAACCATTTTGCGGTTAATTTCCCCTAAGTCTGTGGCCGAGAAGCCATGCAGAAATTGGGTTCTGTTTAACACTTGGTGAGAATAGTATCGTGGTTAATTTCCCCCAAGTCTGTGGCCAAGGAGCCATGCAGGACTTGGGTTCTGTTTAACACTTCGTGAGAACCATTTTGCGGTTAATTTTCCCCAAGTCTGTGGCCGGGAAGCCATGCAGGACTTGGTTTCTGTTTAACTCTTGGTGAGAATAGTATCGCGGTTAATTTCCCCCAAGTCTGTGGCCGAGGAGCCATGCAGGACTTGGGTTCTGTTTAACACTTCGTGAGAACTATTTTGCGGTTAATTTCCCCCAAGTCTGTGGCCGAGAAGCCATGCAGGACTTGGGTTCTGTTTAACACTTGGTGAGAATAGTATCGCGGTTAATTTCCCCCAAGTCTGTGGCCGAGGAGCCATGCAGGACTTGGGTTCTGTTTAACACTTGGTGAGAATAGTATCGCGGTTAATTTCCCCCAAGTCTGTGGCCGAGGAGTTATGTAGGATTTGGGTTCTGTTTAACACTTCGTGAGAACCATTTTGCGGTTAATTTCCCCCAAGTCTGTGGCCGAGAAGCCATGCAGGACTTGGGTTCTGTTTAACACTTGGTGAGAATAGTATCGCGGTTAATTTCCCCCAAGTCTGTGGTCGAGGAGCCATGTAGGACTTGGGTTCTGTTTAACACTTACGTAAGTAACTGGACAGTAACACGGCATTTAAAAATTATATCTTTCATTAATAATAGTACATTTTCAGGTTGTTTACATTCCAAGGGCGTGGCACTACATGTTCGTCCAAGTCTTCCAAAAAGTAGGCTCCTATGCCGGCTACAGAAGTGATGCGGTACGGTCCCTCCCAATTTGGTCCGAGCTTTCCCCATGCGGGGTTCCTCGCAGTGCCTAAGACCTTCCTCAGTACTAGATCCCCAGGCGCTAACGGTCTGGACTTCACCTTGGCGTTGTAACCTTGCTTGAGCTTCTGCTGATAGTTAGCTAAGTGGACCATCGCGCCCTCCTTTCTTTCATCGATGAGGTCCAAGCTCTTTTCCAGAAGCTTGTTATTGGTAGCGGGGCAGAAGGTGGTGGTCCTCTGGGCTGGGAAGTTCACCTCCAGTGGAATGACAGCCTCGGCCCCATAGGTCATTGAAAAAGGGGTTTCTCCTGTGGACCTACGAGGCGTGGTGCGGTATGTCCACAAGACATGGGCTAATTCCTCTACCCATCTTCCCTTTGCGTCATCTAGTCTCTTTTTCAGTCCGTTCATTATGGTCTTGTTGACGGCTTCTGCTTGTCCATTACTCTGGGGGTAAGCTGGCGTGGAGTACCGGTTAACAATTCCCAGCTCACTGCAGTACCTTCTGAAGGCTTTGCTGTCAAACTGGAACCCGTTGTCCGACACTAGGGTGTGCAGGGTGCCAAACCTGGTGACTATATTTTTCCAGAGAAACTTCTTGACATCGACGTCCCTAATGTTTGCCAGCGCCTCAGCCTCCACCCATTTGGTGAAGTAGTCGGTGCCGACGAGAAGAAATATTATGTTCCCTGTTGCTTTGGGGAACGGACCAAGTATATCTAGGCCCCATTGCGCAAATGGCCAGGGACTGGACAATAGGTTTAGCTCTCCACCAGGCTGGTGTATGCTCGGAGCGAATCTCTGGCATTGGTCGCACTTCTTCACATACTCCAGGGCTTCCTTATGCATGCTCGGCCACCAATAACCCAGCGTTAAGGCTCTGTGAGACAAAGACCTACCCCTTATGTGACTTCCGTAAATTCCTTCGTGTAACTCTTCCAGGATGAGTTCTGCAGCCTCTGGGTGCACACATAGCAAATACGGCCCTGAGAACGAGCGTCTGTAAAGCTTGGAGTCCTCCGATAACCAGAATCAAGTAGCTCTTCTCCTGATTTTGCCAGCCTCAACCTTATCGTCTGGCAAGGTGTCATGCTTTAAGTACAGAACGATAGGGTCCATCCAGCTCGGTCCTGCCCTGATGTTATGTATTCCAATCCCATTGGCCTTTTTTGTTGGTGGACGGAGGACCTCTTCTACCAGAATGACTCGAGGTAGGGGTTGAGCCGAGGAGGTAGCCAACGTCGCGAGAGAATCAGCATGAGTGTTCCCACTTCTAGGTACGTGCGTCAAGCGAAAGTGATGAAATTGGTTCTGCAGGTGCTTAACCCGAACTAGATACCCTTGCATTCTTTCGTCCTTTGCCTCCATGTCTCCATTTACCTGCCCCACAATAAGTTTTGAATCCGAGAACATGTCTACGGATTTCCCCCCCATTTTTCGAATCATTCCCATTCCCTCCAATAGCGCCTCATATTCGGCTTCGTTATTTGTGGCTAAAAAACCGAGTCTCAATAACTTCTCTATGGTTATCCCTTCAGGTGAGAGCAGGACAAGTCCTAACCCTGAGCCCCTTTGGTTCGATGCGCCATCAATGTATGTTTTCCACCAAGTGAGTCCACACGGGAAAACTGTGCTGCTCACCCGCTCGCCAGCCCCCAGTAAGACCGACACTTCCTTTCCTTCTGGTGCAGGCTCCGCAAATTCTGCCACTAGGTCGGCGAGGACCTGGCCCTTTACAGTGGTGCGAGGCATGTATCTAATGTCAAAGGCGCCCAAAGTAGTTCCCCATTTTGCAATTCTACTTGTATAATCGGCGCTGCGCAGGATGGACTTTAAGGGGAGTTGAGTTAACACCATAACAGTGTGTGCTTGAAAGTAGTGGGGCAGCTTTCTTGTGGCCTATACGATGGCCAGGATAGCCTTTTCGAGGGGAAGGTAACGGGTTTCTGCCTCCTGCAGTGATTTGCTAACGTAATAGACTGGTCGTTGTGTGCCGTTGTCTTCTCGGATTAGCACCAAGCTTACTGCATGTAGGGCCACTGCTATGTAGGCAAACAAAACCTCGTCGACCTCGGGACTGGACATAATCGGCGAATGGGCGAGGTATTCCTTTAGCTGTTGGAAAGCCATAGCGCATTCCTCATCCCACTCAAATCCTTTCCACTTGTGTAATAGGAAAAAAAATGGCTTGCATCTATCTGCTGAGCGCGAGATGAAATGGTTTAAAGCTGCTATCATACCAGTAAGCTTCTGGACTTCTTTAGGGTTCCGAGGAGGCTGCAAGTTATGGATGGCTCTTATTTGGTTGGGGTTAGCCTCAATGCCTCTGTGAGTCACCATATAGCCCAAGAATTTTCCAGATCCCACTCCAAATGAACATTTGGTTGGGTTCAGCCGTAGCTTATACTTTCTTAATATCTGAAAAACGTTGCCAAGATCATCAATATGGTTGGGAGCCAACTTACTTTTAACCACCATGTCGTCTATGTACACTTCAATATTTTTACCCATCTGCTGCTCAAACATCTTGGTCATCATCTTTTGATAGGTTGACCCGGCATTTTTTAGGCCGAAGGGCATCACTTTATAATGATAATTCCCAACTGGGGTGACAAAAGCAGTCTTCTCCTGGTCTTCGGCGGCCAAGGGTATCTGGTGGTAGCCCTGAAAAGCGTCTAGAAAACTCATTCTAGGATGTCCGACAGTCGAATCTACCAACCGGTCTATCCGGGGCATAGGGAAGGGATCTTTTGGGCACGCCTTGTTTAGGTCGGTGAAGTCTACGCAGACCCGCCATTTCCTGCTCTTCTTCCTCACCACTACCGTGTTGGCTAACCACTCGGGATAGAAAACCTCTTTGATAGCCCCTGCTTTCTTTAATCTTGTGACCTCTTCTATCACGGCGTCGGTATGTTCTTTCGACGGTCGTCGAGGAGCTTGCCTCTTAGGTGTTATGGTCGGGTTCACATTAAGGCGATGGTAGATGAAATCTGGGTCGACCCCGGGAGCCTCATAGGGGTCCCAAGCAAACACGTCTATATTCTGTCGGAGGAAAGCAGTCAGTGCTGACTTCTCTTGGGGTGGCAATTCCGAACCAATTTGAAAAAACCTCTCAGGGTCAGATCCAACAAGTACTTTCTCCAACTCCTCACAGTTCACTTCCATGGCTGGTCCTCCACTGCCCGCAGTTGGGACCGCAGTCATTAATTGCTATAAGCCGTTCTCGGCCGAAGTGGAAGTTATGCAATTCTGCTGTCGCAAGATTGCTGACACCATGCATTGCCTAGCTACTCCCTGGTTCCCTATTATCTCTTTGATCTGACCTCCTAACGGATATTTCACCTTTTGGTGCAAGGTTGACGACACAGCCCCTAGTGCATGAAGCCATGGCCGGGCCACGATGGCTGTGTAAGGGGAGTATGCATCTACGACAATGAAGTTCACTTCTACCACATCTGAGTCTGTTTGCACAGGCAACCTAATCATGCCTCTCGGGATGACAACCTTTCCTTCAAAGCTAACCAGGGGGGAATCGTATGGCGACAGGTCTTCCTGTTTCAAGTTCAGTCCCTTATACAAATCAGGGTACATTATCTCCACTGCGCTGCCTTGATCAACTAACACCATTTTCACGTCATATCCTCCTATTCTGAGCGTAACGACTAAGGCATCATCGTGGGGTTGGATAGTTCCTTGTTTGTCTTCCTCTGTGAACCCGATTAATGGCGTGGCGCTCATTCTAGCCTTCTTGGATTCCCTGTCATCTGGCTTAGTCGGGAAACTACTCACTGACATTACCCTGAAGGGGACAGAGCCTGTCCTTCCAGGTGCGGCGAGAATGACATTAATTGTGCCAATGGGTGGCCTCAACGTACTTTGTCTGGTTTCATTGTTTGATGGTTCTTGCCATCCTTCAGAGCGATGCAGCAAATGTCTCAGCTTCCCTTCTCAGACGAGCCGGTCTAAATAGTTCTTCAGGTTCCTGCAATCATCAGTAGTGTAACCTGGCTTCTGATGGTATGCGCAATACAGGTTCTGATTACGCTTCAAAGGGTCGCCAGCCATCTTGTTCGGCCACTGGAAGAAAGGCTCATACTTCACCTTCTCTAGGATCTTGTGAAGAGGTTCTCAGAACACAGCATGGACTGCCTGAGCCCCAGTAGATCCGGACTGCTCTATATAATCCCTTCTCGGTCTGTTACTGTTGTTAAATCGTTCCGACCTGAAGTCCCTCCTCTCCTGAGGGACGACCTTCGCTTTACCTTTTCCCATCTGCTGATCCTCCTCGACCCTTTTGTACTTGTCGATTCTGTTCATGAGTTGGCGCACGCTGGTGACTGGCTTTCCAGTGAGGGACTTTCTTAAGCCATGTTCTGTCGGCAAGCCCCTTTTGAACGTACTGATGGCGACGTCATCATATTTCCCTTTGATCTCGTTATACATTTCCCAGTATCTATCCGAGTAGGCCTTCAGCGTCTCTCCTTCCCGCATGGACAAGGATAGGAGGGAATCAAAGGGCCGAGGGACTCTAGTGCTGGTGATGAAACGGGAACCAAAAGCCTGCGTCAGCTATTTAAAGGAATCTATGGAATTCGGCTGGAGGGAATCGAACCATCTCATCACCATGGGTCCCAAGCTAGATGGGAATATCCTACACATTAACGTCTCATCCCTGGTGTGGACGGTCATCTTTGATTGAATTGGCTCACATGCTCCACTGGGTCGGTCCGACCATTGTATATGGCAAACGTTGGTTGATGGAACCGCCGAGGAAGCACTGCCCTCTCTATTCTACGTGTAAACGGCGACTGGGAAATGCGATCCAGGGCCTTACTCATGGCATCGTTGGCCAGGCTTTGGTAAGATAGGCTTTTGCGGCTGCGTTTACGAGGCCTCTCTTCCTCATAGGAAAAGGTCTCCCTCGGAGGGGTTCTTGATCTTCGCCGATATTCGTTATCCTCGTCACTGCTAGAGCCCGAGCCGGGTGAAGGACGTTTCTGCTGTGCTCGGCGTAGCTTTTTCTTCAAATCGTCAATCTCTTTTCGTAAAGCCTTTCGATCATTTTGCTCATGGGGTGCATGATCCTTCCCCTTTGAACGACTTTTACTCGTGTAAGAGGTGTTCACGCTTCCCTCTCGTTGGTTGTCTTGATCGTTCCCTCGTTCGACATTTAAAAAATTGTCCTACCGTTGAGAATCTGCATGTCCGGTTTGGCGCGGGCCTGATCCTTCCATTTCTTACTGTTCACTTGTCGAGACACAAATTCTTCCCATAGACGGCGCCAATTGTAAGGGACAGATTTTGGGGCCCAAGCCCAGCGAGCGAGCGATTCTGGCCCAAAAGACCCTCAATAATGAATTTGTAAAGAGTGGGACGTAGAACTAGGTCTTGACAGAGTAAACGTAATTGTTAGTAAGCCATGCAACCATTTGAACGTGGGAATACTTCATTAAGTTTCCTGGGATAACAGTTCTTAGGGCTGTACCCAAAGTTTTGTTTACAGAGTTCCTTTCTTTCTCTCTCTTCCTTTCCTTACTTTTGCTCTCCCCCTTCCGATCCCCTGATCATGGGGGTTTTCTTCTCTTATATAACATCCTTCGAATGATAATGACCCTACACTTGTTGATCATCTGGGCCTCTACTTGAGTGTCTGTCCCATAGGACATCCTCCTCCCTTTTCTGTGAGTTGCACTGGCCAAGATAATACTGTTCTCCTATCCTCTCCACATTAATGCGGCTGGAAAAGTAGCTCTCTTGTATTTAATGCGGTAGTTGTGGTTGCCCCCTGAACGTCTAGCATTTTCCTTTGATTTTGGATGACCTTTCACCATGTTAAGAGTGTGAATTGGACTCCCGTTTGGCGCGTCCGAGGAGACAATCCTCCTCGGACGCCTCTTTAACAAGCCTGGCCCGGCCCAACAGGGTTGGGCTGGAAGCCCTCTGGCCATGTCCTCACTTCCTATTATGGCTGGGCTCTGCATGGGCACCAAGGCCCACTGTTGACTGATGAGCTTTACCCCCACAAATTCAATTGGTAAAGTTTTTTATTTTCGAATAAAAAAATCTAGAATTCAATCCTGCTTACGTAAAAAAACTTATTGATATCTTAATTTGATAATAAAAAATAATTCTCATAAAATTGACATTATAAGCTAAAATTTTATCGTATTTCTTAAATAAAAATAGTAAATATGTTCTTTTTAAGAAAAAGAAAATGTGTTTTATGAACTGTTAGGTTTGTTCCATTTGTTTTTCTTTCTCTCACATAACTTGCAATTTGTCACATTTCTGCCCAAGCAAGCATGTGTGAAGTTCCATGGCCATGGGACTGATGTGTAGGTTGTTAGCGGCATAAGGAATGGCCGAATGGGAGACCACGAAGGACACGTGGAAGACATTAAAACTAGCATAGGCATAGCCAACCGAATGGCTGGAAACGAAGCTAGGACTCGTGTCAATTTGATTGCTGTAAATAGATACTGTTTTCACTGACTCAGGTTGCTACTTGTCATTCACCTGTAGTTCCTCTGCTACTCTTTTGCCGCGTCTATCTCCTTACGTGTCTTCTACCCTCCTTTCTCAGCTTCACAATTGGATCCTCTATATAAAGGAGTAGTGTGTTTACTTGGATCTTCATTGTACTTATTCGTATGATAGCTAGCAACAATCAGTGCAATTGGCAACTAAAGCTTTGATTATAGCAGTTTGTGGTGTGAGAGTAGAGTCTTAAGAAAAAGAAATGGCATCAGGACAGGAAAGATCAGAACTTGACTCCAGGGCAAGGCAAGGAGAGACTGTTATTCCTGGTGGAACTGGTGGGAAGAGCCTTGAAGCCCAGGAGCACCTAGCTCAAGGTAAAACCTATTTGTTTTTTTTGCTTTTAGGGTACTATAAATTTTCCATGTGAAAAGTGAATACTTTAAATAGAATTGGAAAAGATAAAAGAAATACGTGACATTAATAATACTCATCTAAGATTTATTATCATGTTTGTGGGACAAGGACTCTACACATTCGAATAACAATAAGATGTCTTTTTGGTACCAATTAATTTGGTTTTTTTGTTTATTTTGTTTTTGGTTAAATACAATGGTAATTAGAAAAAAGTGAGATCTCAACCATTGTATTTAAGTAAATAAACTAAAAAACTAAACCAAAAACTTTGTGATAAACAAATACTATTAATTGATAAGCTAAACAGCTAAAAAAAAATGTTTGGCAAATAGATAACAAGATAAAAAGACTAAATCAGCCAACTAAAAACAAATTGGTTAGTTCATCTGCTTAATCAAAATAATTAAGCTGAAAGCATTATTTCTTAACAAATAAAATAGGCAGCAAATAAGCACTAAGCAACTAAGTTAGCATCAACCTAAAGTTGTGAGCATGATCATATTGTGCTAATTTGGCATTGTTGGTGGTGATGAAGGGCGTAGCCGTGGAGGGCAGACAAGGAAGGACCAGCTGGGACATGAGGGTTACCAAGAGATTGGAAGCAAAGGAGGACAGACTAGGAAAGAGCAGATTGGACATGAAGGGTATCAAGAGATGGGTCGCAAAGGTGGACTCGGCGCCATGAACAAGTCTGGAGGAGAGCGTGCAGCAGAGGAAGGGATTGAGATTGATGAGTCCAAGTTCAAGACTAAGAACCGTTGAATATGACTACTAAATAGTTGTGGAACTCTGGCTAGCTAGGCTTTGTGTGATGTCTCTCTTCTGGTTTTTGTAGAATAAACTGGTTTAGGTTTGGTAGTTGTGTAAGAATAATGTGTTGCTTTTCTGGTTTGTGCTTGTGTTCCATTAGTGTATGTGCGTTTCTGATGGATAGTCATAAACCAGACTTTTCTTTGAAGTCTTAGATAGCTAGAAATGGGAAGGGCTTGATTCATGATGCCCTTTTTTTGTGAGCAATGGTTGGCTTAGTACTTTCAATTGGTTGGTGCTCAACTTTTGCCTTTTTGAGGAAGTGTATAACAAAGCAACAACCTTGTTTTCTGAGATGAAAGATGTGGTGAATCTGAGTATCAATTTTTGCCTTAAGCTTCTGACTCTGTAGTGTAGCTACTGTCCCTTATATAAATTGAGTATAGTCAGCTAAGACAATCTAAAAGAGTTAAAAAGTGGAACATGCTAAAACTAATATCCATTAATATCATTATCAATTTTCTCAAACTACTTTTTCCAAGCAGGTGTTTAAATTATTCCTGCCTTCGATATGAGCTGCTTTAAAAGCCTTTACCATCTTTGCCATGAGATTTCCTACCTGAGCCCTTTGCCACCTTTGCCATGAGATTGAGATGCTTACTAGAAAATTCTAGTGAGGGCAAGAATGAGTAAAGAAAAATTCCTAAAAAAATGGGAGGTCTCCTCAATCTAAAGTCTTTGCCCTTAGTCCTTTGTAATCATTCACTCACTCCCCAATCCATGCCAATCAATTTCTGCAAGTATCACATAACTAAGTATTCAATTCAATACCCTTCAATATAGATCAAGCATCTTACAAATGCACACCAAAGCTACGGAAATTACGAATGTCTATTTCATGACAAAGAAAGAAACCATCTAATACCAACAAAAAAAAAAAATGACGAATGCTAAAAAGTCATTGAAAGTACCACCATAAACACTTTTAAATTCTTAAAAACAAAAAACCAAAAAATAAATAAATAAACAACTAAATCTTTATCTTAAAAATTGAAGGAAGTAAAATAGTTTCTCAAATGCTCACCTCTCAACTATAAGCTCCCCATTTTTTCTCTCAATCATCTTTCAAATAATTACATTAAAAACTTAACTTCCACCTGCATTATTACTAACCACAACTCTTTCAATCACAAACACACGAAAAACCAAAAAAAAAAAAAAAATTCCTCACTAGAGAATATGAAAAAATATATAGAAAACCGGAGAACCTGAGCCATGACCAACGCCATGTGTCTTGGCAATATATTTTCCTCCACCGGAGCTCTGGCAACAGCAACACTCACATTGTCTCAGAGGATTATGTGGTATGCCAGTGACATGGCACGGAGAGAGGAGGTAGAAATGGTTTTGGAGGGAGCACATGTGGGCATGGTCATGGAGAGTGTGCTGCGTTGTGTTTTTTTTTTTTTAGTAAAATAAAAATACACGATACTTGATATTTATGTAAAAAAAATTTTAATAATTTTTTTATATTATATTTTTATTTTTATTTTTTAATTTGTAAATTTGATACATCCCTATTATTTTAGAGTTACATTCCTTTTTTTTTTTTTTTATAAGAGAATTACATTCCTTAGTTTTAGGAATACTATTATGGAATTAAATCGGTTAGTTTTAGGAATAATTTGAAATATACTAGTCATAATTTTTCCTCTTGCTACACAGCCTGTTTAAGTTTCAATCTGAAGTAAATCAGTGTATAAGTCTAATCACTTAACACATACTTATAGTGATCTTCTACATCTACAATAGCTACAATGTGTTACCAAAAAATAGTGAAAGAAAAAGAATTGATTGCAAAAGAATATTATTTACTTAAGTTCAATATGTTAACAAAATAATCAAGTGAATTAGAAAAAAATAATAATAATAATAATCAAGTGAAGCCTATGTAACACAAAAGGGAGATACTTTTGCAAGATTTCCAAGAGATGCCAATGAAAAAAAAAAAAAAAAAAAGGCAGAATATAGACAATGAAGTACTTAGATCAAAGATGCTGCATGATAAATTAACAAATTTAATAATCTATATTAGTGTCTGTAAGGACACGATTTTGTGACGAACCTAACAGTATTGGGTTCGTACGTAAAAAGCTCAGACAATATGATTTGTAGAGCGTGGGTGTAAAGAACTAGGTTAACTGTGATATCTACCTCCAAGATTTACTTTCAAGCCCGTTCACGGTTTTAAAGTTGGTATAATGAACGTTTCTCTTTAGTGATTAGTGCAAATCTCTTTTTTTTTCTCTTCCTTTCTCCTTTCTAGTTTATGTATGTTCTTCTCTTTTCTTTTTCTCCCGATCCCTTTCTTCATGTTATTCTTTTAGTTTATATACCCCCCTTTTGCGCTCCATCCTTGCCACACACGTGTAGGTTATGTCCGGAGGATTTCTTTCTGTCCCATCTGGCACCTCCTGGAACTTCCTATGGGCAGCTGTAAGGCTGCTCCCCTACTGTTCAGGTACCACCTCCACATTAATGCGGCCAGAGAGTTGGTTGAGAGGTCATTAATGCGGAGGCAGCTGTAGTTTCAGATATTTGTTTGCTTTATCTCTTTCATCTTTAGTCGGCTACTCTACCATCTGAGATGACCTAATTCTGAGATCTGATCGCAGCGAGACCACGTCCTGATCGTCCTCGGACGGGATCTTCCTCGGACGCGTACTGCCGAGGAGAATGGTGTCCTCGGACGGGTATACAGCCTCGGATGGGCCACTGGCCCAACGATCCTGAACTAATTCTGAATCCTATGGGCCTATTAATCGAACGATCCCCACAGTGTCTATTTGGCATCAATTTATAAACTCAATTTTTAGTTTTTAGTTTTTTTTTTTTAGTTTCTATGTATATCGTTTTAAAATCTCACTTTTTTCACATTTTCTCACTTTTTCAATGTACAAGTATACTTTAGCATACTTTCACAAAAAAAGTTAACACAAAAACTAGATTAGCTTTCAAATAAGTATTCCTAATACTTTCTAAAATCATGAAACTTTCTAAATCTTAATCCATAATAGTATTCCTAAAACTAACGAATGTAACTCTAAAATAATAGGTATCGATGTATCAAATTTGCTAATAAAAAACTAATTAAAATAAATTTTACATAATATTTTTTTAGGAAAAAAATTTACATAGTACTTGACTTTCAAACATTGAGTACCGTGTATTTTTATGGGTCTCATTTTTTTTTTTTTTTTGAAAAGTTTTTATGGGTCTCATTAATGTATGCTTCAAAGTATACATTAATCTACCATTTTAAAAAAACTTTTTATGAAAAATTTAGAAAATTGTTAAAAAAGTTAATCACATTTTCATATTTCCATCAACGTATTTTTATTTTATTACAAATGAATGCAACACAACATTGTCAATGCCGAGACACGTGGTGATGGTCATGGAAGGGAACAGGAGGTGGGCCTGGCTCAGGGTTTCTGGTTCTCTCTATTTTTGCATTCTCTATAAGTGAAAATTGGTTAGATTGACTGGATGCAATTAGTATGAATGACTAAGATTTAAAGTTGAAATAAACAACTTAAAGTGTCAACCATAGGATATAAAAAAATGAGTAAAAGTAAAAAAATGTAGTGAGAGGACGAAAGCAGCAATTGCACCAAATTTCAATCTAGTTTCACTCTCAAGTTAGTTACTAATGAGTTAATCGCAATTCCAGGCCGTACAGTACAGAGCTTCTAATTTATGAAAATTTATTAGATAATCTAAGAGTATACTTTTTCCCAATCACATGAAGATGGGTCCCACAATAGGACCTACTTTCATGTAAGTGGGACACCTCCATGAGAGAGAGAGAGGGAAAAGACTACCGAGTACCCAATAATCTCTCCTAATTCACCCTTGCGTCATGTTTGTGGTTCCAAGTTCCAACGTCCATGGAACTTGTGCAGGAATGTGAGACACACAAAGAACACGTGGAAGACTTTAACTACCATAACCAAGGACTCGTGTCATTTTGATTGCTGTTAATGGGTACCATTTTCACTGACTCAACTCGTTCCATTGCTATTCTTCTGCCGCGTCTATCCCCTAATTAACGTGTCGTCTACGTAGTGTACCACTCCTTTCTTACTAGTTTACTTCCCTCTCACACCTTTACTTTCACCATCGGATGCTCTATATGTATATATAGCAAGTCTCTACACTTTGGATCTTCAATATTGTAGTACGTAGCATCCATTAGTGCAATTGGCAACTAAAAACTAAGCTCGATTACAGTTTGTGAGAGTAGATCAGTACCAAAAAAAACGAAATGGCATCAGGACAGGAAAGATCAGAACTAGACTCTAGGGCAAGGCAGGGAGAGACAGTTGTTCCTGGTGGAACTGGTGGGAAGAGCCTTAAAGCCCAGGAGCACCTCGCTGAAGGTAAACCTATTTGTGTTTTTTTTTACGTGTGTTTTGGTTATCTTTTTCAGCTTACACGATAATTTATCATGCTATCATATGTAAGTAGTAGGGCTTCTTTCATATATAATTCTCCACTTTACCTTTCTTAATGATAAAATTTTCATTCTCGAATATAAAGTTTAATTTTAAGTTGACTTTTTCTTAAAAAGTGAAGCATAAGAGATATATATGATTTGATTAATTATCAGTTCTGTAAAGAATAGAACAACTCATATCACATGCATGTTCAAATAAATTATGACTTCTCTCTTAAAACGTTTGAAACTTTTTTTTTTTTTAATAAATTGTGATTAATCACTTAACGCTTCATGATATCTAGATAGTAGGTACCCATTTTAAGTCATCCTATGGGTTCTTATCAATAATAAAATCTGGTGTGTGACTATACATAAGTATGAGGGAAACTTAATTAGGTGCTGAAGAATTTTGGACATCATTTTAATAATATATATATATATATATTAATTAACATATAAAAAATAAGTTATGCTGAAAATTTTGGGGACATCATTTCAATAATAAAAAATATATATTATCTTACATATAAAAAATAAGTTAAGACACACGCTCTAATTATTCAGCAAAGTTTTTTACACACTCTAATTATTAAGCAATGTTTATTACACAGCATATTACACAACAGAGAGTTGTTTGTAATAATTTTTTTAACTTTGTGTGCATTAACCATTTTCCTATATTATTAGGAGATTATTAGAACAATTAATTAATGATTAAATACAGTATATCATTGTTAATGGCTTAAACTTTTGGAATAAACAATTTTAAGTGTTGATTCAATTCAAAATATGCAGTGGTGTGATCGATCATCGATGTAGGAAATTAATGATTAAATACCGTAGATCATTGTTAACTACTTAAACTTTTGGAATAAATAGTTTTAAGTCTTGATTCAATTTAAGATGTGCTATATCATTGTTAATGGCTTAAACTTTTGGAATAAACAGTTTTTAAGTCTTGATTCAATTTAAAATATGCTAACTGGCGTTGTTGGTGGTGGTGGTGGTGATCGATGTAGGAAATTAATGATTAAATACTGTAGATCATTGTTAACTACTTAAACTTTTGTAATAAACAGTTTTAAGTGTTGATTCAATTTAAGATGTGCTAATTGGCATTGTTGATGGTGGTGGTGATCGATGTAGGAGACATAGCCGTGGAGGGCAGACAAGGAGGGAGCAGCTGGGACATGTGGGGTACCAGAAGTTGGGCAGCAAAGGAGGACAGACTAGGAAAGATCAGATGGGACATGAGGGATACCAGGAGATGGGCCGCAAAGGCGGACTCAGCACCATGGACAAGTCTGGAGGAGATCCTGCTGCCGAGGAAGGCATCGAGATTGATGAGTCCAAGTTCAGGACTAAGAGCCGTTGATCACTACTAACAAGTTTTGGAACTCTGGCTAGCTAGGCTTTGTGTGATGTCTCCTTAATCTTTATGTCTTTGTGGAATGAAATGGTTTAGGTTTAGTAGGTGTGTAATTTCTGGTTTGTGCTTTGTATTCTATCCTAGTTTTAAGTTTCTGCTGAAGTCTAGCTTAGCTAGAATGGGAAGGGCGTGATATATGGTCTCAGGGTGTTGGTTTTTTTTTCCCCCTAAACCTAATAATTCATGGTGCCCTTTTTTTTATGCAACGGTTGGCCTGTTAGTACTCTTTTCAATAGTTGATGCTAACTTTTTGGTTGAACTTCGTTATCTGCATGGAACATTCCAATATATATACACACGCAAACACTCATGATCTCGGTGTCTATGAAGTCGGACCATATAAAAAAAGGGGATAAAACTTTGACCCTATTTGGTTGTTGCAAAATGAACTACTTTGTTGGAAATGGTTAATGAAATCAATCCATGCTTTGTTCATTTTGCTTTCCTTGTGCTTTCCTTGTCTTTTATACTTGTTAAGCGAATGAACAAAGGGACAAAATTGGTTGTAGCTTAAAGTTACAACTTTACTCAATATCATTTATATTATTACATATTTTAAAAATATAATCGTTGAATTATATGTTCTTTATGTTCTTAATATACATGTTAAATTTTGTGTTAATTGAATATTATTTACTATATAATTTATAAATTTATATTTTATGTATTATTTTAAACTACAAAAACTTGTAATTTAAACAATTTATTGATGATATAGTTATTGATTTTTTAATTTTATAGAAATTTTGTAAGCATGAAAAATATAAGAAGAAAATGTAATTCAATAGTGAATTTATCAAAATTCACCTTCAATAAAATGATATTAAGGTTATAGCCTTCTACTATAACCAATTTTATAACTAAACTTTGTCCATAAGCTATTAAGCTAATAATATAGTCTCTATTTCTATAAATGACTTTGGATTTCGGTTTGTTGACCTCTAAAATAGCCCAATAGATAGCAACAGTTTTTTGGGCTTTGCAAACCGAAATATTCGGACATTCCCAAAATTTCGGGCCTCCTTGGACCTTCCAGCTTGAATTTAGGCTTTCTATCCAGTCCAAACCTAAAATGAGGATTTGGGCTGTTTTTCTTTGTGTTTATTGCTTATGGAACAGACTCATTAAGAACAAGTGTGAGATGTATCATACGATGTAAAAGAAGTGTCATACGATACATAAGGAAGTGAAGATTCAAAATTCACAATTCTGAAGCTTTAACACGAGAGAGTGAATTTCAAAGTTCTGAAGTTTGAGCAAATAAGGTAATGGAATCAGTGGACGTACTAAGAAATGTGATGAAATTCCGTTTGAAACAAAACGTAAATTCAGGATTGCATTTTCTGGGCATCTCGTGCTTTGAGAAGTAAAAATCAAGGAAGAATGCTAATAAAGCACAATGCTACAACAAACCATCACATTTACAAGACTTGAAAGCAAGAAACCAAAAATAAAAAAGCAAAAACTGTGTAGACAAGATAAAATAGACATACAATGATTGACAGGCCTAATCTCGCCTCAAGCAAAGCCTAAAAGGGGTGACCGTGATAGTTTAATCAGCAGAACATGCCTATTGATTAACAAAGTAGTATTATTCGATTGGTGTGGTTTGTGCACCAAAGCAGCTGTGTTCAATGAGCTTTTTGCTCTGCGTCCACCTCTTGCCTCTCTCCACAGCGTCATTTTACAAAACCCCAATTGAAAATTCAATGGCTGGTTGCTAAAGCAGTCACCAAAAGACCAAGCACAAGAAATGGCTGGGCACTTGCCTGAAACATACACATAGGATAAACATATGCTGATAAGAATTAGACATGGAAGATTATCAAAAAAGAATCAGACATGGAAGATCTAGGAGGGTATTGGATGTCCAGGACTTGAGAGCTTATTATAATCCACACCATTATGAATAGTTCACCTATAAAGCACCTGTATGGGTTGTTTTGGAGGTCCTTATTAGTTGTTACTTCATGTGACATACTAAACTGCAAAGTTATCCACTTGTGCTGGTTGATCTTGTACTAATTGACTAAATAGTTTTTTGAAAGTAGAAGTCATATCCTTTATGAAATTGCTTTATTGTCAAGTTTAAATTTCAGGAAATCATTGAAAAGCTGTAATTCAATAAGTGAGGATACCTGGTACTTCACGTCATACTTAACAGGGTCTTTGAGGAAATACTGAAACTGCAGTGCACAAGAATTGGTATTAGCAGAGTGCTTATTTTCTAAAATAATGAAATGAAACACAAATCGTATATTAGTAGATTATTATAAGCATGACAGTTCAAAAAACTTTATGTTTAATACTCGTCGCAAACTTTCACAATGGAAGGCAAAGAAATTTAAGTAGCAAGATAGAGGGTGAAAGCCGTGAAACTAAGGTACAGTTCCATTTGTACTTTTGGTTCCCCAATTAAATTCAATCAATCGTGTGGTTGCATTAACCAATGAACCACATGGTTGACTTTAATCAATTTATCATCCTCGGAAAAAGATAACATCATTTATGCTTCATTGGTCAATGCAACTACGTTATTGATTTAATTGGGGAACCTAAGGTATAACACCTAAGGAATTGTAACTAAGTTTTAAACCAAGATATAACCACACAAATACTCGACTACAATAAAAGGAAACACTAAATATTCAATGTTGAACCTTAACTTCTACGGTGGAGAACCTTTGTAAGTGCTTTACCTGAAAAATGACTTGTGGTATTATCAAAGCAAGTAATGCTAAAGCATAGTATGGTTTACCAGCCCCTAGCAGATAACCTGTAACATCAATCCATTGTTCAATACATTGTGACATAACATCAGCAACAAACAATATTTGTTTAAAGAAATATATCTTCAAAAAATATATATCTTTAAAGAAATATAAATATTGGAAATAGATAAAAATGATGTACCAGCCACAGATATCTGAGTTATGTCAATAGCACCAACGCAAATCCATTTTGCAGTTTCTTCACCAAAAGCAACTGGAAGTGACTGCTCAAACAGCATTACCATACAAAAGGTTGTGACAGCTACTTCTAAGGATGGGCAATAAAGTGTTTCTAAGATAGCAAGAATTTAGATAATTAACATGTAACAGACAATAGAGATACCTGAAGTCCCAATTCTCTATCTCCTTCAATACTTTTAAAGTCATTGACAATGGCAATACCCAACTGAAATGTAATGTAGCAATAATCAAATAGTGATGACTGGATCACACATGTAACATATATAACCAAACTTCTCCCAAAAAACATACCCCAGCTATGCTATACAAGGTAGTCAGAACAATTATATCTGGTGTAAGGGTCCCAAATAAAGCTTGACCAGCCCACCTGTCAATAAGAGATCAAATTAAAACTAGTTATACTCATAATTCAGCTTTTTAAAGTTAATTAACCTAGAAAATTAGACTTATGACGGTTCTTGATTAGCCTATTGTATGAAACTTGCATCCTAGTAACATGTTTGAGACAACCCATAAGGAAGAATTTAACCTACAACCTGAATGATTTCCCATACTGTTAGGCATTTGACCCACAAACAAGCAATAGTAATGAACATCCAATTTACAAAGTCCTGGGCTGTAAGCAATGGATAAACAACAAAAGTCCTATAATTTTTTCCTGAAAAAATCATGAATTGGTTATTATAGTGGTTCAATTAAGCCAGTTTTCATTACAAAAAGAATCTCCCATTAGATACGTCATGGTCTCATCATGTGCATCATGTAGACAAACACTTACAACAAGACATACACTTCTCTGTTGATATGCCTTGAAGAATAACGAATGAATAATTCAATAAAAGAAAAAATTGCAATATGTTAACGACTCCCGGAAAAACTTCAATCTGTCTACATCATTTTAGCAAAGACAATAAAGCACAGGATATCTCACCATGGCAAACTGATATAACTTGCTCCCAGGGCAAAATTGCCAATCCATCCATTTTGTTTCAGCTGCAACAATGTTTAGAACTTAGTCATGTCTTATGCAGAGTTTTGACTACTACATGAAGGAAAGTAGAATGGCTTGACTTAATGACAAGGAAGACAAAAAAAACATAAAGTACCTTTAAGGGTGGAGCAGAGTATATGTATGATAGTAAGGATCCACCAAGCGCAAGGTAAAATATTATAGGAAAATCATGCCCAGCCTGCAAAGAACAAAACTCAGGAATTGACATTCATCTTTCAATATTTATAAAAAGAGTAACATGTATAAACCATTTTAAATTACCTACCCACACGTCTAATAGACCAGCCAAGCCAAGGCCACCTAAAAGCAACAACCAAATTTGTGTAATGACCTGAGAAAAGTTTTTGAAGAGAAAAGAAAATAAGCTTAGTGGCAGTTATACGTGTACATTACAATCAGTTAAGTCACTATATTCTTTTAAAAAATAAAAGTTGAATTACATGCCTCATTCTCAGATATAGCCCCTGAAGGAATTGGTCGATAAGGTTCATTTATAGCATCAATTTCTCGGTCATACCAATCATTAAGTGTCTGAAAAATGTAACAGACAGAGAATTTTATGTTAGATGAGCTTGAAGCTCCTATTCAGTCAAAGTGGAACCCTATTTTAAATCTCCCATGAATTGTACCTGTGTGTAGCCAGTGAGAAATGGACCAGACATCATCATGCAAACAATTGATTTGGCAACATCCTCAACATTCCAATGAAAATTTCCTGTCATGTAAAAAAAATTGAATCACACAGACATTCTTGGATCCTACATTGATCTGTAGGGCCAAAGCTTGACAATATTTATCAAAATTAGTAATTAGAGATTTGTTACAATTATCCCAATTTATAGGTTTTTATGGTGTTTAACCAAGTGGAGACTAAGGGCATGTCTGGTTTTACTTAAGGAGGGGTTGAACAATGCTTCAAGGGGGTTAGCCACTTTTAGCTGAAATTTCCTAAAGTTTGGCAATCTCGCTAAAGTGCTTAAGGGGGGCCTTAACACTGGAAAGAACTTGGAGACAAAAGTTGAATTTGGGGCTTTAAGAAAAAAAGATCTACAATTCAATTTGTCAAACACCACTACAGAACTTTTCAATTAAAGCTTTATATCACAAAAGCTCTATTATTAAAGCTTCACTTCCTATAGCAACTCCAAACGAGCAGTAAATCTATGATTACAACAAAGATACTAAGACGGGGGGAAGAAGATTAGGAAGTAGTATTTACTAGAGAAAAGCAAAAGCATTATTTAAAAAAACAAAATGCTCAAAAAGAAGAATTAGAATATTTATGATAGAAAATGCTACTGAATTCATAATTTGCAAAGGGAAGTACCAGATGCAGCAGCTCCACAAACCACTCCCCATACCAATGGAGGCCAAGTAACTGGCTTTGTAAGTTGAAGTCGGATCTTCCATATATTCTGCAATATACAAATCACAATGTCAACTCTACTTACAAGAGTAGGATTGTAACAATCTTTCTAGCTACTTCAAACTCTATTTTTTGAAGGAATCCTTAGGAAAAAGCATTTTGTTTTCACCAAGGTAAAACAACACACTACGTCAATGTCTGTAGTAAACCAAAGCCATTGTTCAATAGCTATTTACATTCAATCTCTTTTATACAAATCATAAATCGAAGATTTAGTTACAATTAGAAATACCCCCTTCTCCATATACCCATGGATCCATTACTCATACTCATTCAATTGGAAGTGTTGATCCAATTAAAAACAAATTATGTTTCATGACAATGCAAGCCCAAGGCCCGAGCCTACTGTAACTAGTCTAGATTCAATGTACTAGAACTTATGTGCAGGCCGAATTACGTTAATTTTACCTCCGCCCTCTACTTCTCTCTTCCCACTATCACTCTTAAATTCCAACATCAAAACTAATCCGACATCAAACCTATGTTTTAACAATTTTAACATATAACTCCGCTCGTGTTTGTGCTTAGTATTCATATATATAATTTCCAATAACTGTTTTTTAATCAATTATCCCCTAACGTAATTAAAGTTATGTTTGATATAAGTAAAATCTCAAACAATTCACAGAATGATAATACCAAGAGAGCTCAAAATGAAATTCACCAAAAAAAAAAAAAAACTCACAGTTTCTTCTGCAGCTCCTTTAATGCCTAGAAGCTGGTTGAAGCTTGAACCGGCAGCTGCCGGTGACTTATTCGGTGCTTCAGGTTTAACTGCTTAACACACATTTAATTCAACTTCAATTTCTTCCTACTTAAATTTTGAAACACAAAAAAAAAAAAAAAAAAAAAAAAAAAAAAAAAAAACTTAATTAATTAACTAATCAATTCAAAAGACCTTCATTTGCATCGGTCTCAGTTGCTCTAATCGTAAGTCTCCGCCCTGAAAAAATTCAAATAACTCAATCTTAGACCGTGTTTGGTTACAAAGAAAAAACTAATTTAGCAAGTATGATTGAAATTTTTGAATAGTTTTGTAAAGAGGTCAGTAGCTTCAGCTTCTCTTCTCTACTCTGGTGTTTTTTGGGTAATCAAAAGGCACAAAGTATAAAAAATATTGAGGGGTGAACTCACTGGTGAATGACACAGGACTCCGTGTGAAAACTTGCCGAGTTCGAACTCGGTTGGTGTTGTTGATGTTCGATAATCTTAAGGACGGAACTGTGTTGAGTACGGAAGCCATTTGAGGATTGAAGTTCGGAAGCTTCGAGAGAGAGAGAGAGACTTTTACAGAAAATGAGCAGAGAGACTGAGAGAGAGGAAGTGAGCTGTGAGTAGTGCTGCTATTGGGTGTTTTTAGTTGATAACTTTCTCTCCTGCTAACAAATATTTGTTTGAATATTAACCAAAGACGGAGAGGCGTGACTATGGTGTGCACCATCGTACTCGAATTTATGATGTGTTCTTTTACGTGGCGTTGTTCTATTGTCTCTTTATTCTTTTTCTTAGGACCCATGATGTGAGTACAGTATTGTTCGGCGGTAGTTACTAGTTAATGCCTTAATGACTTTCAAAAAAGAGTTAATGCCTTAATGGACAAATTTCAACGCCTTTCTTTACTTTTCTTTTCTTTCTTTCTTATTTTTCTATTTTAGAAACAACACTAGTCAAAGTTAATAATAATTACTCTCAATTTTAACATGGGTGAAATTATCTAATGCGAAATTAGGGACTGTTTGGATGGCCTGTTTCCGTAACTCAATTCTCAGTTTTCATAACTCATAACTTAAAAATGATGGGATCCAAGCAAAAAGGTTGTTTGAGAAATCCATAACTCTATTTCCATCACTCAATTCTCTGATTTTTTAGTTATGAGTTATAGAAACTGAAAACACATTTTGACTGTTTTCAGTTTCCATAACTCATAACTCAATGGTAATATTGTAATTAAATACACATATGGGACCCACAAATAGTACTCAGTCGCATCTTTTGACCACCTTTTGATTTTTTTTTTCTTTTCTCCTCCTGGGTTGGCTGTTTGGTTCTTTTTTTCTTCTTCTTCTTCTTTCATTGGTTTGGTCTGTTCTAGGTTTCTTCTTCTTTCTTTTTTTTTTCTTTCACTGGTTCGGTCTGTTCTAGGTTTCTTTTCTTTCTTTTTTTTTTCTTCTTTCACTGGTTCGGTCTTCATGTTCTGGGTTTTTTTTTTTTTTTTTTTTTCACTAGGTTCGATGAGTTTGGGTACTGGAAAAAAAAAATGCACCGGGTGACAGATATGGGGCCCACAAATAGTGTGAAAAATATTGAGTGATGGTGCCAAACAAACATGGTATTTTAGAGTGATGAGTGATAAGTAACGGAAATTGAGTGACAAAAAAAAAAGCATCCAAACATGGGCTAAGTTTGAGTTTTGGGTAAATTACAACTTGCTCATTCATAGTTTGACCGAAATTTAAATTGTTTACCTGTAATTTGAAATTTGACACTTTAGATTCTTTTTATCTTAGTTAATCTTTTATTTTTATATTTTTTTGTGTTTTTGGATGACAGAAACATAAAAGTTGTGCAAAATTACATATTTAGCTCTGTTTTTTCCCGAGGTGGGTTACGAAACTCTAACTAAACTAATCTCAAGTGGATAAACTGTCAATTTTCAAACCATAAGTAGGTAATTTAAATTTCGACCAGACCACAAATAAGTGAGTTGTAATTTGCCCAATTATTGTAATGGATAAGGTTTTTTTTTGGTTTCTTCTACTGAGGCCTTTTGAATTCCTTCTTAACAAATGATGTTAACAAAAGCTTAGAAGTTTAAGATTTTTGTTAATGAGTACTGTGACACAAATGTTAAAAGGAATCTAGTGAGTCTCGTTACATTGTGAATTAGCAAAAACTAATAAACAAATTCTCATTTAAATGAAAGTTGCTTGATTTCCTAAAAAATGCATCATGTACTTGCTACCTAAACCCTTTAAAGCCGGCTTATATAAATATATATATATATATATATTAATTATTTTGTCTTAAAATTTATATAAAGTTCATATAGGCCAAGAGGCTTGTGTTTTAACTAGGTTGGCAACTTGCTATGTTGCTACTCATATTTCTCAAATGATATGTCTCTCTACATACAAACTACAGTATGAAAGAAGAAGGGCACTCTTGCTTTCACAGCTTTTTTCGTGTGTAGATGGGTATGATTGTAGTATTGTATTTGTATTCAAATCTAAAAATAACAAAATCTAATTGAACTCAAATTTTGTGATTTTGATCATTTGGGTCATTGAAGATGTAAGCCATTATTGTGTTAATTAACAGAAAATAATTTTTTGAATTGACATGCTATGATGCTATGTTTCAATTGTATTACTTGATATTGGAAAAAAAAATTATATTACATTGGTTATGACATTGGAGGAGTGAGGATTTTGTTTAAGCAGAACGTAACCTCAGCTCTAATCTTGATAAGGAGCTCTTTGCCATGAGAAGTTGGGCAATTTGGACTCGAAGAAAATAAATTAAGGATGAGGGATGTGGTGGTTCCGCTCAACAAAGTTGCTGAGGAGGCTCAGAAACAGCTCCAGGATTTTCTCAGGTTTCAGCCAAACCCAAAGATGAAGATGAGGAAGAAAAAAACCTGCGTGGAAGTCTCTGGATTCAGGTTCTGTAAAAATAAATTATGATGGGGCGATGTTTGAGGATATCAATGTAGCAGGGATTGGCGTTGTCGTTCGGAATGATAGAGGTGAGGTCTTAGCAACGATGACTGAAAGGATACCTATACTAGAATCTGTGCTGGCCCTAGAAACTCTAGCAGCCAGGCATGCAGTTCAGTTTGCACATGAAGTAGGCTTCCTTAGCTTTATTTTTGAAGGCGACTCCCGGACTCCGAGACATCCATCAATGCTATTCGCAATCAGACTTCTCTGCACTCTTCTTTTGGTCACATTATTAGAGACATTTGGTCTTCTACTAGCTTTTTCCAAAGCATTTCTTTCTTTTATGTTTGTAAGCAAAGTAACATTTTAGCATATGTTTTGACCAAAAGAGCAAGGTTTTTTTTCTCATTTTTTAGTTTAGATGGAATATGTTCTATCATACGTTTATAATTGTTATTTGGCTGACTTTCAAGCATTTCAATAAATTTAGCCTTCCTGGCCGATTTCTCCCAAAAAATAAAAACTCGATAGTAACTCGTAAGGATTGCCAATCTATTCAAGAGAATCAAGACTAATCATAATCCTTTTTTTTTTTTTTTAATTTGATTTAAGAAACTTTAAGTCTTTTAACGAAAATTGGGCTCAAATCAAGTATGGCCCTATATATGATTTGTAATATTTGAACTTGAGTGGCTCCAAATTGGAATCCAAACACATAAGATTGGACTTAATTAGATCCTGCTGAACCTTTTACACATGTATTTGTGCAACACTATTTGCTGGCAAAGTTCACTTGTTCAAGTTGGGACCACAGATCGAGGGCCTATCTTCCAGCCCATCGGGCCACTATTAATTGTTGATTGAGGCTTCATTTTTTTTTTTTTTTTAGGTTCCTTTTTGACCATAGAATTCCCTGAATTTTCTTTCTTTCAATTCTTTCATTTTCTTCTTCTTTTCATTTTATTTTTTTAGGAAAAATGCTAAAGTTACAAATTATTTTACAAACTGTTGATGTGATCCAAACACGTAAGATTGGACTCAACTAGATCTTACTGAAGCTTTTACACGTGTATTTGTGCGACACTGTCTGTTGGCAAAGTTCACTTGTTCAAGTTGAGACCACAGATCAAGGGCCTATCTTCCGACCCATGAGGCCACTATTAATTGCTGATTAAGGCTTCAAATTTTAATTTTTTTAGGTTCCATTTTGAACATAGAATTCCCTTAATTTTCTTTCAATTCTTTCCTTTTCTTCTTCTTTTCATTTTATTTTTTTAGGAAAAATGCTAAAGTTACAAATTATTTTAAAAAACTGTTGATGTGGTGAATAGTTATTAATAAGTAAAAACATATTGTTAGTGGTAGCTTAGATGAGAAATAGTAAGAATTTATTTCCTGCAATAATAATTTATGACTTGCTAAGAGTTGGTTGGGCTAACTTTTAAGCCCAAGCAACATGCTAACTACCAGAGATCTTAAGGCAACAATCCATCGTAAGCCCAGATGAACTACAATGATAATTATGAAAATAAGAAGTTGCCCCAACGGAGGGATAGAAGCCCAATGGTTTGGGCTTGTCAGGGATACAAGCACAACATATATAATGAAATCCTTATTCTATCCTTAACTCACAATTTTTTTTTTTTTTTTTTTGAGAAAGGTCCTTAACTCACAATTGGTTAAACGATAAGAGTGGATTTTTTTTTTTTTTTTTATTGCGTAAAATAAATAACTCAATTACAAAATTTCATCATATTTTACTATGTCTATGACAAATTTTAAGGGATAGTGGTAGTTTGTAGCTCTATGTACTGCTAGATCTAAAAACTAAAATCTTAATAGTAAAATTGACAAAATGAAAAGAACTTGAACTTGAAATTGAGAGGATCTTGTTCCTCTTCTTATATGTTAATGTTAAGGTTGTATGTTAGTATAGTTTCTTCTTTAAGGTATTATTCTCTATTAATTCATTACAATTAAAAAGGAGTTTGATTGGAAAAGGTTTATCACATCCCACCAGCCTTTTTAGATAAATGGAATCCTTAATAGGACGAAGTTTGGATATTAGTGATTTATTTTAAGGATAACCAAATGGCATGGGGGTTACATAATGATTAAAACATAAGCAAAAACATTAAAGGGCACTTTTTATTAAAAAAAATATTCGAATCCATTATTAAAAAAGAGCACAATGCATGAATTCCCGATTGATTATAAACTGTTTTATAATGAACCAATGGTTTCCAATTATCTCTAGCAAAATTTATTATTGTCGAATAAGAGATTTGAGATTCAATCAGCCTTTTTAGACGAATGGAATCCTTAATAGGACAAAGTTTGGATATTAGTGATTATTTTAAGGATTACCAAATGGCATGAGGGTTACATAATGATTAAAACATGAGCAAAAATAGTAATGGGCACTTTTTTATTAAAAAAAAAAAAATCGAATCCATTATTAGAAAAGAGCACAATGCATGAATTCCTGATTGATTATATAACTATTTTATAATGAACCAATGGTTTCCAATTATCTCAACTAGCAAAATTTATTATTGTCAAATAAGAGATTTGAGATTCAATCCTTGTTTATACCAAAATTCAATGGGTGTCTTGACTTGATAATAAAGAGTAATTAACTAATTATTATAAACTATAGAGTAGATGTAATAGGTTTAAAATACTATTATATCTAATTTAAAAAAAAAAAAAAAAAAAAAAAAAAAAAAAAAAAAACCTAAATACCAAAACTATTCTATACTGATTGTGGGCTTAACTCAGACCTCAATCTCGGTGGTGTTGGTAAAGATTCACCTAACTTAATAAGGCTTCATGCAACAAGCACCTTTCTATTGACAACTTTGCCAAATATTATAAGCATCAAGAAAGATGCTCCACCATGCTCTAATAAAAATTCCCAATTCTCTTGCTTTCTTAAAACTTTATGCTCCTTCAGTTAGATTCCTACACTTCAAAGGGAATGTGATTCCTAGTCACCCAGCCCATGGGCACTTCCCTACCTTTGATACAAGTGTAAAAAGATCGCAAAAAATCCTAATGAAAGAGGAATCTATTTAAGAATGTTCCCACCACAAGAGGTCTAGTGATTTGGCAACAAATCTATCTTTTTTATCATTATGTCACACCATGTTCGGTCTTGTTGTAAGGAATCATGCGAGCATAAGATGCATGGATATCTTATCAGTACAATAAATTTACTTAAAATTAATGTTAAAATCTCGGAAAATTTTACATCAATAACATTTTACAATAAATTTTAGGTAACAAACCATTAATAGTAAATAAAAAAATGATTTCAATGATTGACTCGGATGAAAGCCAACAAGGCAACAACAAATTGTCATTTAAAATTTTTTGTGAAATGTATCGTCGTTTCATCTATACTATTATTTAAGAGGTTTTCCCTGTTTGGATTCCTCATTTTGGATGCCCAAAGTACCCTCATACTATTCACTTACAAGTTTTAAACCAACGATGATAAATATGTAAAAAAAACTGCCAATTATTGTCCTAAATTTTAGTTTTTCAAAAAGAAAACTACCAATTATTCAGCATGTTCAATTTAAGATAACTGTGAATTACTATCTTAACTCCCATAAACAAAAATGCCCAGAAAAAAGGAGCCCACTCTCTCGGACATAAACACGAATTCAATGAATAGTGCACTCTCCTAATTCTTCAGTTTTCTTCTAAAAAAAAAAAGAAGAAGAAGATAGATCTTCACTTTTGACAAAAATTTTCTCATTCTCTCTCACATTGGCCGTCCTTATTATTTCCTCTTCATTAGATTAATGGCTACTACAATGATGGTGAGTGTTTTGATCCAATTTTTTTCAACATATTTTTTAGACATTGTCTATTGGCATTGCTATTTTTGGGATTTTTGCATAACAAGAGATCAACGTGAGGAGACTATGGTATATTTTGTTAAATTTCTCAACAGTGGTGGGTCTCTTATCCTATTAACACATATATCTGCTTTGCACATCCAGTCCATTGGTGAGGAGGTGTTGGCTGTGTAACTATGATTCTATTGTTTGGAATTGTTTGATAGTTGTCCTAATTGTTATTGCGTTTTCTGATGCAATCACGTAGAACACACTTGATGATACATCAAGTAGGGAATTACCAGAGCTACTGAGGTAAGTTACTACTTATTGTATGAATTGGCCTTATTTACAATGTTGTTTGATGTTGAATGTTGTGCCTACTTGATGGTAAAATAATATTATTTTGTGAATTTGGAATTTGAAATTTTTGTCTTTTATTTTTGATAAATGAAAAGCATCCAAGATCCATGTTTGTTTTTGTTTGGATGTTGTTTTCGGTGTTTTTTTTTTTAATTTTATTTTATTTAAAATCTCCTTGTTATTATTCTGCTTCTTCTACTCACGGCCATACAAATTCTATGGCGTCTAAAGTTCATATTAGATATGGATCACTTTATCTTTTCTTTTTAGTTGTTACCCTTTTGAATAAGAGGTTAACTTATGATTATCCCTATCATTAGGAAGTCTTTTGAATGTGTTAGTGTTGGAATTGGATCAGATAAGCATAATGCTTCTCTATATCCGTTTAATTGTATGGTGGCTGGGATTTTCGTGTTGGTAAAGGAGAGGAGGGATTTTTTGTTTTATGTTAGTGAAGATGTAAAAATGAGGGATTTTTGGGGTTCTATTTTGAATGCTTGCTGTGAGGTTGTATGGGGTTTAGGGTAGGTGTAGAAAGGAAGATACTTTTTTTAAATGAAATTTACTCTAACTTTTTTTTAGAGGGTATTATTATATATTTGATGTATCATGTTAATGGTTATTCAATTTAAGACAAAACTTAGGTACAGTAACTTAAGTGTTGTTCATTAAGTTTCGCTTTTAAGATTCAGCCATGTGACTATTTAACTAAAAAATACACGTACATCCCATGAGAAAAAATTTACATGGCAGAATCGTAAAAGAGGAACCTAAGGAATAGTATCTAAGCACTGTACCTAAGTCTTGCTCTTCAATTTAAACCTCACACGAAGTGATTGTTATCTAAGTAATTGTTGTAAAAAATTTCTTTTGTAACATAAATTATATTTATCATTTTTATAATTTTATGTGAAATTCAATTTACATTTAGTAATTATTAATTTACTATTCCATAAAAAATGTTACGTACCTTTTCTCAGTTTTAAGGGTAGTTGATATCTTTGAAATTTAAATTCTTTTAACTTTTGTTATGGATGTGCAGTAAGTGACTAACTATTAGGATTAAAACACTATATTTTAGGATTAAAATTGATCCATTTACCGTAAAAGAAATATATTTGATATTTAAACTCTTTTTAACTTTTGTTATGAAAGTGTAGTAAGTGGATAACTTTTAGGATTAAAACAGTACATGTAGTTATCCACAAATGTGCATTATTTTTAAACTTTGAATTTGAAAAAAAAAAAGGTGGTCGGGTAGTGTTTTTTTTGGATAGAACGTGGGATTTAAAAAAAAAAAAATATTTAATTCAATATTTTTTAACATGTACTTTTTAAAAAAACTTTTTATTATGGATGTGTACTACATTACTGTAGGGACAAAGTTTGGAGCCTAAGCCCAAACTGTATGGAATCTTGGTCCAAAGAGTCCAATACAATAAATTTTGTAGAGTATGAGTCAAAGAACTAGGTTTAAATGAGTTGAGTAACGGCTTATATGGGATTTAGAAGTAACCAGACACGAACAAAAGCTATCATGATCAAAGGACTTTCTGTCCGAGGAGGCTAGAATTTTACTTATGACTACAGATCACCACATTAGGGTTCTTTTACATGCTACAGTATTCTTTTCTTCTTTTTTTCCGTCTCCCCTTTTATGGGAGCTTTTCCACATTATATAGGCTATCTCTAATCATCTGGACCTTACACCTGTTGATCACCTAGACCCCCACTTGAGCACCCATCTCATCAGACACCCCTTTTAGTCATTTGTGAGTTGCGGCAGCCAAGACAGCACTGTTCAGGGGTCTTCTCCACATTAATGCGGCCAGAAAAACAGCTGTAGTGTATTTAATGTGGTGGTGGCAGCTTTTCCTTAGATATTTTGAGTTTTCTTTTCTTTCACGTATTCAGGGAGTGTACTTCAACGGTTTGAATATACATTTGCTCTGGGTCTGCTGTGTCCGAGGAGAAGTTCCTCCTCGGACTTTCTTTTCTTTGTCTCCCAATGATGAGGCTTGTAACGTAGATCACCTAAGTTATGTTTGTCTCCTCGGACTTGTTAGTGTCCTCGGACAAGGCCCAATGCCCAATATATTGTTTTGGGCCATAGTCCCCACAATTACTAAATTTTAGGATTAAAATACTACATTTTAGGATTAAATTCAACTTGATCATTGTCATAAATAAATACTGGTGAGTATTATGTGTAATGAAATAATTTTTCATCACACTCCAAGATTTTTTTTTATGATTAAAAAATGTAGTAATCTCAAATTATAATAGAAGAGTCTATGAACACGCATGCGTGAACATAGGCTAGCTTATCTAAAATCTACATTCCTTTTGAGCCTTTGACTGTTTTAGTCCACTATTCTCCTTATCCCTACTCCTCCATGACATCGTGACCAAGTGGGAAACACATCACCTGACGTGAAATTATGGTAAACAGCACTATTTTAGTGTTGTTTGTTTTATTTGGTTGGATCTAGCTATAGTAACGAGTACCTACCTTGTATTATTCAAGATTCGGACAAGTCACAGTCCTTGCGTAGTTCAATTGTTGGTACATGGACAAAATCGAATAGGTATGTCCCATATCATATACGTTTGTCGCCTCAATCCAAATACCATGCTTTGATTTGATCCGGTATCCTTGTATTTTCTACGTCAAGTCGGCTGCCTTTTTTTGACGAAATTGATTATTTTCAATAATTTATTTACATAATATGAGATAAAAAATTAAAAACTAAAAATTAGCTTATTTTTAAAAAATTAGAATTTAGATTATTTGAAATAAAATTGAGACAAAAAGTAATGTAAGACCCGTCAAATAGTATATAAAATGCAAAGAGTCAGCTTATATTCATTTTCCAAACATACACTAAATGAGTGTTTGGATCCACGTTGAGCTGCGTTTCACGTTTGTGTTTTTTCTTTTTTTTTTTATTCATGCGCAACAATTTTTTAGGAGATAGTGCACTATTCATGCACTGTTTGTGCACTGTTCACTACTGTTTGTGCACTGTTCATAAAAAAAAATATTAAAAATGGCTCCCACGGCACTATTCACACATTTAAAAATTATTTTGCTACCGTATTTTCAGTTTTCAGTTTCAGCAAAAATAAGTTGTATCTAAACGGACCTTAAAAGTATAAAATTATGCCTAACACATTGAGCGCAACTTATATATATAGTTGCCACCCTCCTAAGTTCTAATGATAACTTTTGATGCATCATTTGGATTGTGGAGAATATGTGCAAAAACAAATTGAAAAGGTGGAAATTGAAAGTTTATAAGTGTTGAAAGAATTAGAAAAGAAACTATGATGGCCATAACTCAATCACTGTGGGCTTTTGGGCTCAGATCCTTAATTTATTTGTGTTATGGGTTGGGCTGCTCCCTCAATGGGAGGTGAAGAAGTGGCTTCATCCTTTATTGATATAATAGAAATGTTATTTTAACCCTTATTTTCCCTTCTCATGGCCTAGTCGAGGCTACAATCATGCAACCGTGCCCTTTCCCTGAGATCTGAGCAAGATCTCTTTGTTCCCGACGTGGGTGTTTCCGTACTTCACTCGTGTTTCTCTCCCCAATTTTTTCAACTCTAGATCCCTATCTCTCTTTCTTTATTTATAGCCTCCCTTTAGTGGAGTTGTCATGATGAGGGGTTTTTTTTCCCATGTTAGTGGGTTCCTCTACATTATTCCCGACCGGATGGGACCTATAGCCTGTTGTTGATACGATCTCCTTGGAACTTGCACCAGACGCCATTTAATGCTTGGTGGGTAGATTCTCCCAAGGCGTTATTCCATGTTCACACGTGTTAGGGGGGGTACACCGTCCAAATGCTCAGTTAGGCTTAATTGGGCTCGGTTTAGTGTCAAAATAGACCGAGGCCATCTGGTGAATGGCTCGATAATGGGTTGGTATTCTCGGTCCGTACAAAAACTTTTCAATCACTCAAGTCCAAAAAATAAAAAGAATAAAACTTTACCTCTTAAAACACTAAAGATGAAAAAAAATGACTAAACCATATTAGAAACGTGTGAGATCAAATTCTCCAGGATTTTCTCAAGGAATAATATGGTGTAGTATTTCTATTTCTATACCACATTATAAAATGCAAATGTAGAGGCAGCACTTATCTATCGCAAATGAGGCAATATATTTTCAACCAATTTGGAAAGTAAAATCCACTTTTTTACTTTGTTACAAATTCTTTATCATTTCTTTATTCTAATTAAACATTTTTTTTTACTCATTCTTTCAAATACACTTTTTATTCTTTGTATACTTTCTTAATTTTTTTGAAGCTAAGAAAATATTTTGCTAATGAATAATAACTCTTCAAAAAAAGAAATACATGCTTTCAAAAAAAGAAAAAAGAAATACATCATTCATTTTACTTTCTACAAAATAGAAATAATTTTGGATATGCATTGAAGATGCTTGGAAGGAGGAGAAAGAAAGCTAGAAAAGAAAGGCATATCTGGCCTATGTACTAATTCTCTCTTTCTGGTAGGAAAAAAAATACTAATAATGAAGGATTGCTTAATACTTTTTGTCAAATTTCTGGCCAATGAGTGAGGATGTTCACTTCCTTATCATGCACGAATCTAAAAACGTCGCGTCATAATTATTATGATTCATGCATTAGAGATCCAACTATCCCAAATTGGTTTTGCCCAGGTGGCCAAGAGAATTAGGATATGTGACAAAGAAATGCTTATATGTCATTATGAGAAACACTGTGCAAGCGCATATACTGAACTCACTCATTTATCCGGTTATCCCTTGAAACTTTAGGAAACACTTTTGCTAATTTCTTATCATTTTACAAATTTATTCGAATTATACTGTTTTTTCTTTCTTTCTTTCTTTTTTTTTTTTTTTTAAATTTTAAATTAATTAATTAATACAAAATCTAAAGCCATGAACACCCACACATCTTTAGCAAAAGTCAATGCATGGGTTGATAAAGTTAATTCATCATTATCCATTTTACAATTGTTTATTAGTTAAAAATAAAACATGTTGTTGGGTGTATATGATGATTAGGCTTACAGTTTGGAAATATGCATCTTTTTGTTAATAGTTAAAATATATGGATCATGTTAAAAAGTGCCCTTAAGGTAATTATTAATAAACTATTTTAAGAAAATGTTGACATCATTTTCATGAAAAATATAAAAAAAAAAATGAGAAAAAGTTATTTTTTTAATTATTTTTCATAAATTTTTTTAAAAATAATTCCTAAACTAACACATTTAAGGCATTTAGTAACTTTTTCTTATATATATATATATATATATATGTACACACATTAATTAAAAAGAAAAGATAGATGGTTAAAACATAATTGTACATACAAGAATTTGATGTTTTAAAAATTTATATATAAGTAAATAAATTAAAAATTTCAAAGATCGCACACTTACAAAGGTATGACTTCTTGTGATCTAAAGCTTATGGGAAAGAGAATACATTCGGTCAGGCTGTGGCGCAAAACAATGGTTTTACGCCAGCCAATAGATTTCTGCCACGTCATCTTTATCACTTAAATCCCTCTCCAGTCTAGAAACACACGGCGAAATACAGAAAACCCACACAGCCCTGCTTCCTCCCTCTTCCATCTTTGCTTGCCCAAACCTCCACTACACCACACACCACACACCGAAGCTCACTGCCACAGAGGTCGCCGGAGTTGTGCGTGGAGCTCGGAAACATACCGGAGCCGCCGTGAGCCACAATCCAAAGGGTTGTTTTTCAGGATTTCGAATTATTGATGGGTTTTTCTGGGTTTATGGGTTTTTTTGGAGCCTCATGACCGAATGATTTATGGTCTTTTTTTTTATGTATTTTGGTTTCAAACTCATCTGGAAAGCAAGTTGCTTCATCTGTATTCGAATTTGAGTTCCCAAGTTTCTCCTTTGGTGGATCTATGGAGCTTATGGCTGTCTCCAAGAGGAAGATACCTTCTCACTTCTCACTTTATTTTCATTTCAATGAGTAATATATCAATCTGGGTTTGTTGGTTTGAATTTAGGATTAGGGATTAGATTTTTTTTTAAATTTTTTTATAAAAGATAGTATTTTTTTTATCTGTTCCTGAAGGCAATAGTGTGGGGTTTTTATTTTTGTTTATTTTTTGAATCTGGGTTTTCTATTCTGAGCCTTTTTCAATTTTTTGGGTGAAAGTTTTGGTTGAACTGTTATTGGTCTCTCTTTGTTGAATTCTACCCATAATATAGTTTTCTTTTTCTTGGTTTCTTTCCATGTTATTTTGTATAAGTTTTTGTGTGGGCAATTTGTTACAGATGTAGCTTTGTGTGGTTTTTCAATTTGTTCATGTTTGAATGCTGAAAAACTAGAAATTAATGAACTAGAAACTCAAGTTTTGAGTCTGATAAGCCATGGTATTTATTAAATTGAAGCAAGGGTCCATGACCGTTTGTGCAGCATGAATTTTCCGGCTCCGGTATGTTTTCGAGCTCCACGCACAGCTCTGGCGACCTCTGTGGCGGTGAGCTTCGGTGTGTGGTGTGGTGCAGGTTTGGGCAAGCAAAGATGGAAGAGGGAGGAAGCAGGACTGTGGGTTTTTTGTATTTCGCTCCATGTTTGGAGACTGGAGAGGTATTTAAGTGATAAAAATGACGTGGCAGAAATCTATTGGCTGGCGTAAAACCAGTGTTTTACGCCACAGCCTGACCGAATGTATTCTCTATGGGAAAACTAAGTATTAGACTATTAGTTACAACACTACAAGGGTGCCTTAAAAATCACGACTGAGAATATTTAGATAAAAGAGTTCGGTCGAAGGCACTAAAGGGAGCAATTCATGGATTTGGCCAGTAACCTCAGAGCTCAATAGTCGAGTTTTCATGATCTCAATAGAAGTACCTAAGAAAAGTTGTCGGACCTGTCATGTCAAAATTTAATATATTGACTTACTCCCAAGCGGCTCCCGAAATATTTTTTAGGGGTCATTAAGAAAGTTAAATTAAATAAAATTTAATAAAAAAAACAGTTGTAAATATATAAAATGTTACAATATTCTTTTATGAGTTTTCATATTTTGAAATCATCACATGATAATTCATTATCAATCGTTATAATCTATTGTCAATGTGGGTATATATGACTGTAAGGACACGATTCGTAACGAACCGTAACAGTGTTGGGTTCGCACGTAAAAAGGCCCAAACAATATCATTTGTAGAGCGTGGGTTTGAAAGGCTAGACCTTGGTTACCAGGCGGCGGGTTTTTCGTGGTGTTCATGCGTGGTCAAGTTGTCTTCACCCCTAGAGTCTTTCTCCTAGAGGTGGGCTGGGAGGCTCTGGTTTTTGGCCATTTTTCCCAGCCCCTTCTCTAGGTTACTTATTTTTTCCTTTTATACTCGCCTGCGTTCACTGTCCTTCGTCAACGTATAGGGTCAACCTTTCCAAGACTGATACTTGTCCCATCAGCCCATACCCAAAGTCGTTGGGGGTGGTTGTAAAAGCCAAAGAATACGGCTCTGTTAGGTGCAGAGTATTGAATGGCAGTAAAGACAGCTTTCCCTAGATATTTTAGGTTTTCTTTCAAGCTTAGTCCTATACCGCTTTTACCCCTCTTTCCGGTGGGACTTTGGGTCTGCCGAGGAATGAACTGTCCTCGGCTGTATTCCAAGGCTATCTTGTGCTTTATTTTATCGAGCTTGGGCCATAGCCCTCCTCGGCTTGAGCTTTTGGACTCCCCACGGGCAAATGGGCCTGGCCCACAAATTATTTGGGCCCCACAATAGCCCCTCAAAATCCTGCTGTCCAACCTCTCGGTTGGAAATGGGGGTTTTGGTAACACCGAGCCTTTATTATGGCTCATTTAATTCGGCCTTTCACTAATGCTGGCGGTTCTCCATCTGCCCAGGAAATGCACCGGTCTACGAGACATTCTTTTGATTTTACTCCTAATGCGTTCTCGCCGTTTGGTTATCCAAAACGCGCTTTTAATGACTTCTATTTACGAGACTTATTTAATTTCGACGGTTTGTTTGATGAGGTGGGGAAGTGGAACGGATACATCCTTGTTTACAAATTCTTTTGGAAACCTGGACGAATTTAATACCTTTCATTTTGCCCTTCCTATAAGAAGACAAGTAGGAGGCTATCGCTCTCGTACAGAGACCCTTTTTATCCTTCTGAGATCTGAAATTCTTAGCCTCCCTTAGCGTTTACTTTACCCACTAGTTATACACTAAATCATAATACGTTCACCATAACAACGAGTAATGAAGGAACCATACCCCTCCCCCCCCCCCCCCCCGGTGAACACCACGTTCCAATAAAGCTCGTAATGGCTCGGTCAGGGTAGGGATGGAGAAGACTCAAAATCTATCTCACCCTCCTTTCAGCCAAAATCCGAAGCAGGGACTCGTCACGTCAAACTTTCGGCGTGACTGAGTCGAGGACACCCATCACCAGTACCAACCGTTCTCTCATGAGCATACCTAACATGGCACCAGTGTATTAGGAGTCAGGACTGAGGCAGGGACCAAGTGCCCCTGCTTCTTCCTCTCTTCGTTCACTGGTGCCTCCTTCTGCCTCTCTTTCTTCTTCTTTCCACCACCAGATCCATCCTGGTGCTTTTCCTTCTCCCTCTTTTGCTCCTTTTTCTTTCTTTTCATCTCTTTTCTCTTCTTCTCCTCATTCTTTTCATTCATCTCCTCCATCTTCTTCATTCATCTCCTCCATCTTCTTCTGAAGAAGGTCCTTCTCTCAATATGGGCGCTACTGAGGCAGAGTTTGAAAGGACTTCACGAGTTTAAAAAGAGACCTGACTGTTTACTTAATGTATTGTTTTTTTTTTTTTTTTATTGTTTTGGCAATCTACCTTTTGTATAGGCTTGTTTAAGCCCTTCTTTGTACGTTGTAATACATCTTTATATTAATGAAAATTGTTATCACTTTATTTCACATACTCTATCTCTATATTTCCGAAATGATAACGCAATGAATAGACATACAATCTTGTGAATTTTTTTTTATTTTTAAACTGTGGCCGACGTCTAGGACCAAAGTCCCAGTTAATAGAAAGATCTTGCTCTGTGCTTATAAAAACAATCCGGCTTAATAATATTGAATCAAACAAATGATACTTAGGGCTGAAACTCCCATTAGGCAGGAAAAGAAAGGACATTATGATGGGTCTACTGAGTCGGCCTAGCACCATACCGCCGACCTTAGAGTACAATACTTGGGGCCATAATCCCTTATTCAAGAGAAAGGCGCTATTATGTATTTACAAGTGCTGTTCGGCATAGTAATATAGCATTTGAATCAATGACACTTAGGGCCAAAATGCTTGCTAAGAAAAAGATATCACCATAACCTTAATAGAGTTGTCTGGCACAACAATGCCGACCTGTGAAAAACGATACTTACCCCCAAACTAGCCGAGATGATAGCTCAATGCTCGATGCGGTGTAGGAAGTAACCATCCGAGGACATATCACCCGCAAAATGAACAACCCCCCTAGGCTACTGAATAGTGACGCGTTTCAACATCTCCTTAACACTCCTATTGGCATTAACCTTTTACAGTTTTTGAGCCGAGGATTGAGTAACTTAGAATTGTTATTAAGTAGCCAACCTTACAAATCTCAATCTTTTTCTCATCCAAATAATTGGTTTCCCCATAGGTTCGAGTCCAAGGACCATGCAATGCCTTGGTTCTGTTCAAAACCCAGTTTTCTCATCCAAGTAGTTGGTTTCCCCATAGGCTTGAGTCCGAGGACCATGCAATGCCTTGGTTCTGTCCAAAACCCAGTTTTCTCATCCAAGTAGTTGGTTTCCCCATAGGCTTGGGTCCGAGGACCATGCAATGCCTTGGTTCTGTCAAAAACCCAGTTTTCTCATCCAAGTAGTTGGTTTCCCCATAGGCTTGGGTCCGAGGACCATGCAATGCCTTGGTTCTGTCAAAAACCCAGTTTTCTCATCCAAGTAGTTGGTTTCCCCATAGGCTTGAGTCCGAGGACCATGCAATGCCTTGGTTCTGTCCAAAACCCAGTTTTCTCATCCAAGTAGTTGGTTTCCCCATAGGCTTGGGTCCGAGGACCATGCAATGCCTTGGTTCTGTCCAAAACCCAGTTTTCTCATCCAAGTAGTTGGTTTCCCCATAGGCTTGAGTCCGAGGACCATGCAATGCCTTGGTTCTGTCCAAAACCCAGTTTTCTCATCCAAGTAGTTGGTTTCCCCATAGGCTTGAGTCCGAGGACCATGCAATGCCTTGGTTCTGTCCAAAACCCAGTTTTCTCATCCAAGTAGTTGGTTTCCCCATAGGCTTGAGTCCGAGGACCATGCAATGCCTTGGTTCTGTCCAAAACCCAGTTTTCTCATCCAAGTAGTTGGTTTCCCCATAGGCTTGAGGCCATACAATGCCTTGTTCTGTCCAGTTTTCTCATCCAGCCCCACTTGGGTCCGAGGACCATGCAATGCCTTGGTTCTGTCCAAAACCCAGTTTTCTCATCCAAGTAGTTGGTTTCCCCATAGGCTTGGGTCCGAGGACCATGCAATGCCTTGGTTCTGTCCAAAACCTAGTTTTCTCATCCAAGTAGTTGGTTTCCCCATAGGCTTGGGTCCGAGGACCATGCAATGTCTTGGTTCTGTCCAAAACCCAGTTTTCTCATCCAAGTAGTTGGTTTCCCCATAGGCTTGGGTCCGAGGACCATGCAATGCCTTGGTTCTGTCCAAAACCCAGTTTTCTCATCTAAATAGTTGGTTTCCCCATAGGCTTGAGTCCGAGGACCATGCAATGCCTTGGTTCTGTCCAAAACCCAGTTTTCTCATCCAAGTAGTTGGTTTCCCCATAGGCTTGAGTCCGAGGACCATGCAATGACTTGGTTCTGTCCAAAACCCAGTTTTCTCATCCAAGTAGTTGGTTTCCCCATAGGCTTGAGTCCGAGGACCATGCAATGCCTTGGTTCTGTCCAAAACCCAGTTTTCTCATCCAAGTAGTTGGTTTCCCCATAGGCTTGGGTCCGAGGACCATGCAATGCCTTGGTTCTGTCCAAAACCAAGTTTTCTCATCCAAGTAGTTGGTTTCCTCATAGGCTTGGGTCCGAGGACCATGCAATGCCTTGGTTCTATCCAAAACCCAGTTTTCTCATTGCGTGGGACCTTGGCTTTAGGGGAGTTAGCTCCTCGGCCGAGCCCCTAGAGTTATCCATGCGACTAACGCTACCTAGCGTAGCCCCTAGTCAAGAAGCGTAGCCCCTAGCGGAACTTTACACTAACACTCTATAACCAGTTGTTAGAAATGACAAAGGAACTCTCTCGACCTACCGCCTATACCAACACACAAGCCTTCCCCACAGACGGCGCCAATTGTAAGGACACGATTCGTAACGAACTGTAACAGTGTTGGGTTCGCACGTAAAAAGGCCCAAACAATATCATTTGTAGAGCGTGGGTTTGAAAGGCTAGGCCTTGGTTACCAGGCGGTGGGTTTTTCGTGGTGTTCATGCGTGGTCAAGTTGTCTTCACCCCTGGAGTCTTTCTCCTAGAGGTGGGCTGGGAGGCTCTGGTTTTTGGCCATTTTTCCCAGCCCCTTCTCTAGGTTACTTATTTTTCCTTTTATACTCGCCTGCGTTCACTGTCCTTCGTCCACGTATAGGGTCAACCTTTCCAAGACTGATACTTGTCCCATCAGCCCATACCCAAAGTCGTTAGGGGTGGTTGTAAAAGCCAAAGAATACGGTTCTGTCAGGTGCAGAGTATTGAATGGCAGTAAAGGCAGCTTTCCCTGGATATTTTAGGTTTTCTTTCAAGCTTAGTCCTATACCGCTTTTACCCCTCTTTCCGGTGGGACTTTGGGTTTGCCGAGGAATGAACTGTCCTCGGCTGTATTCCAAGGCTATCTTGTGCTTTATTTTATCGAGTTTGGGCCATAGCCCTCCTCGGCTTGGGCCTTTGGACTCCCCACGGGCAAATGGGCCTGGCCCACAAATTATTTGGGCCCCACAATGACTATTTCATTTTATTGACTTTATATAACATTTTAATTTTTATGCAATTGTCACTATCTATTTGTCATTGTTTTTATAAAAATATTTTAAACTAAATGGAAAAACTCATCTCACTAGCATTGTATGAATTATTAACTAACACAACCACACACACATCCATACATCACTAATACACTAAGTGTCTACTTAACTAATCAAATACTTGAATCTCTCTCATGAATCTCATCTCATCTCTCTTCTCTATTTGACTATCTTGATATCTCTAATTCTAAGAGTAAAGAATGAATGTTTGTTTGTTATGCGTATGTGTATGATATGTGCATTATTATTATTATTTTTTTGTTATAAAGTAATTTGTGTGAATTGTGATGTGTATGAGTATGATAAATACATGTATAGTTTAAATATAATATAACTTAATATAATCTAATATTCAGGAAATACAGAGAGTTTGATACATGTATGTGTATTGTTATCATGTTATAATAATTTTTTGTTATAAAGTTAGTGATTTGAGGAAAAAAAAAATAGTAAAGTTGATATGTGATCAGGGTGTGCAAGATTTAAGCCACGGTGTGCAAAAATATTTTTAATGATAAATTAAACCGGTAAAAAAAATATTATATACATAATATTTTTTTAATAAAAAGTCAGGGGGTTCATTTGAACCCCCTGAAATACATCTAGTGCCGCCCATGCTAACTCCCACCCTCTTTTCATTGTAATGAGATAAATCCTCACTATATAGCACCCTAAGAGCATATGCTAACTCCCACTCTCTTTTCATTGTAATGAGATAAATCCTCACTATATAGCACCCTAAGAGCATTCACATCAAAGATGTGAAAAATGCTAAATCTTAATTTTAACTCTCATTCCCTTAAAATATCATTCACATCAAGCATGTTATTCTTAAATTTTTTGGCATTTTTGCTATAGCTAGTGAAGTGTCATCTTTGACACCCTACTATAACAAGTTGCTAAAATTTTTTATTTTCTTTTTCTTTTTCTCTCTCTCACTCTCTCTTGTGCCTCTCTCTCTTATTGGATTAAAAAAAGGGAATTATAAATAATATTTTAATAAAGTGGTAAAAATAAAAATAAAACCTTTGATATTGGATGTATTATAAAAGTAGTGTTTTGAGATACTAAATGCTATATTTTTTTACATATTTGATGAGAATGCTTTGAGAGCCTGACCCCTTAACTGACTTGAGGAGATGAAGTGCAATTAAGAATTAGGATCCCCACTTTATATGGAATTGATCACCCACCTTACTAAAGAAACTACTATAAATACCATCTTTTAAGCCAAAAAAACATGGTTATGAAATTTCCTAAACTTCATTATTATGCAATTCAATTCCAGAATTATTTCAATTGACTTGACTTAATTTTCAAAGTGTGTTTGACCTATTCCATCGATTGATATGAAGTCTAGGTTGTAAGTTGTTTAGTTTTTTGTTGTTTTGGATTCAGTGAACTTTCGTCACTTTGCTATAATGAAGTTCTTATTTACCGGTTTGGCATATTTTTATTTGACTTTTTGTTGATCCTGTTCACTTAAACCTGAATTCAATATGGTGTGGGACACTTCTGGATACGCTAGGGCTAACAACATCACAACACATCATTTTTTCACTAAAACGTGTGACTCAAAACCAGCATACTGTTACAAACATGACGTGATGCCAGTTTAAAACTCTTACCGACGCCCCATGCCCCAAGGGGCGAAAAACATCTTGATTATAATAGACTATGAAGTATGAAGTGGATAACACACTTTTGCAGTCCTGTGTCCTTTACAACGTGTTTGCAAGCTACATGGCAAATCTGGCATGTGTGGGACAAATGTATAGGATAACGAAAATGACTCACACCGCACAGTTCTACGCACAAGAACCATATCTCTTCTGCCCCAATCATGCAATAAACCCTTCCTTTTCACAAGCCCTGCCCCACTTCACCCTCCTTACCTGCCCTACCCGACAAGCTCCATACCCTACTCTACCCGCCCCACCTCTCACTGTCTATTTTTTATAGCAAAAAGCCACACCTTGATAATAAATCAAAATAATTAAACCATACTCCATACCCCATAACTCCATTTTATAATGGAAAAAAGCGGCGATAATACGAAGCAAACCACTCATTTTTTAGCTTTTTCTAATTTTTCCCTCCACTCTTTACAAGAGTCCAAAAATTTAGAGAGAAAGTCCATTAAGAAAATCACTTCCTAAAACAATTATAAAAAAATAAGGAAAAAGATACGCAAATTTCCATTGCGATTTTGATTTGTGTAGTATTTAAACTCTTTCCCCCTTTGGCACAATATTAATTTATTGTGTATATCGTTTGTTGGGATTTGTAGAGCCTAGTTGTATTTGATCCGGTTAACCACCTGAATAGTGTGAAACACTGTAGCCGCACTTTGTATTTTCTCTGATGATAGTGAAATCCCTGTAACTTCGAGAACGTAGGCAAATTGCTGAACCACGTAAATATTGTCTTATGTATATGATTGTTTTTCTTTAGCGTGTGTTTTTTCTATTTTTTGCTTCTCACAGGTTGGGAATTTCAGGTTTATTTCCTACATCGTCAAGTTTATAATACTTTATATTATGATTTTTACTTTTAAGCGTAACACAAAATCCTTTCCAAAAGAAAAAGTGTAACATAAATAATAAGATCATATTATTGTTGTATGTGAAAATACAATACTCTCTCTCTCTCTCTCTCTCTCTCTCTCTCTCTCTCTCTCTCTCTATATATATATATATATATATATATATATAAGGTAGGGGTGGCAATTCGTGTTTGTATATTGGGTTTGTGTCGTGTCAACTCATGAGTATCCAAGTATATGAGTTAACACTAACCCAACATGTTTATTAGATGGGTTAAGATTCTTTAACCTTAACATAACTCATTTATTAATCAGGTCAGTCGTGTTGATTTGTTTATCAGATTTTATCAAAATGAAAAAAAAAATTATGAAAAAACAAACAAATAAATATTTTTAATATAAAATTTAGAATTAACAAGTAACTGCACTACAAATAATCATTTAAAACTAAAACATATTTCAATATCACAAATAATCAATTGCAATATGTCAAAGAAAATAAATCACAACAATTAATAAGTTTATATACCTAGGGTTTAAAGGGTATATTGGTAAAATGTTATTTAATTAAACGAGTCAGACGGGTTAAACGAGTTTCATGGGTTGAACACTAACACAACCTATTTATTAAACGAGTTAGTCGTGTCAACTCGAATATGACACGAATCCATTAAGTCTCAACCCATAACTTACTAATTTCATGTCGTGTCGTGTTGGGTTCACAGGTCGTGTCCAATTTTGTCATCCTTAATATATGGTTATAGATTACAAAACTAATGTACAAATGGTATTTTCTTAGAGTTGATTGACTTATTTTATAGGGAATCAAGTCATTTTCAACTTGATATTGTATTTGTTTATTAAATGTTGTTCTTTTTCAATGGAGGTGAGACTTTGAAGTCTCATTAATGAGTGCACAACAGTGTTAGTACTCGAACATTAGCTTTAGGCATTTTTTCTCACTTCTTGCCTTAAGAAGGTAGGAGCATATTGCATTCTTATACTGATAATCATCTTTTGACTAATCTAGCCTCCTCAATTCCTTGAGACCAACAATGGGTAGTAGAGGAATATTTAAATGTTGTCCATTCCAATGACGATTTCATTGTTAAATATCTTAAAACTAGAATCCCACTTTTGTTTTGCAAATTTAGTTCCTCCACCACAATGAAGTTGCAAACCCTAGTTAGATTCATACATGATACACATTATCGCACACCTTTGGTGTGATTGTCATTCTATAAGTATAAGTGTTTGTAGAGTGTGAGAGGGTAACAGTGTTAGTACTCGAACATTGGCTTCAAACATTTTTTCTATGACTTCTTACCTTAAAAAGGTAGGAGCATATTGTGTTCTTATACTGATAATCATATTTTGACTAATCTAGCCTCCTTAATCCCTTAAGACCAACAATGGGCAGTAGAGGAATATTTAAATGTTGTCCATTCCAGTGACGATTTCATTATTAAATATCTTAAAACTAGAATCCCACTTTTGTTTTGCAAATTTAGTTTCTTTGCCACAACGAAGTTGCAAACCCTAGTTAGATTCATACATGATACACATTATCGCACACCTTTAGTGCGATGGTCATTTTATAAGTATAAGTGTTTGTGGGGTGTGAAGGGGTAAGAATTGAGTTTCAAGTTTTCAAGAGAAAGCTCCACGCATATATACACTTAAATTATGTTAGAGTAGAATTTATATGTTGTATATATATATATATATATATATATATATATATAAAGAGATTCATACATGATACACATCTTAGTCATTATGAGATCCCAATTACTCTATTTGGAATGGCTCTCACAAATCTGTTTGCAAACACTATTAACATATTCTTTTATATATATATATATATTATTTATTTATGGCTAAAATGCAAAATTTACTTTATATTTTCACTAGAATTCATTGTAGTTCTTTAAGTTTCAAGTTTATTCAATTATAATATTTACATAAACTTCTGTTAAATGTTAACGAAAGGTGACAGAAAAATTAAAAATTGAATAAACTTTAAATTTAAATTTAAAGGACTAAAATGAATTACGGTAAAATTTAGAAAATAAATTTTACATTTTACCCTTTTTATCCTTTTTGAGAATAAATAAACGTAAACTGTATATATATATATATATATATTTTTTTTTTTTGCTTGATAAGTGCAAGGTGTAGAATCTCTAAGCAACAGATTACAAAGGAATTAGGTGCCACTTGGCTATGAGGCCATTGCCTTAAAAAAAAAAAAACTGTATATTTAATTCATACAGTAAAAACTCTATTACATTAAACAGGCGTTTTCTTTTTTCCTTTTTTCTATCCCAAAACAAAAAGAATCAAAATATGCTGAGTTCCTCGTCGCTTTTGCTTCTGCTATAAATACCAGAGCAAGGCTCAATTGTTCAGATTAAAAAATCAAACAGAGGTGGTACCTCCCTCTGCTCTCCACTTCTCAGTAGGGTTTCTCTCTCTCGCTTCGCTTTGCTTTCTCTCACCACAAACAACCATTTCTCTCTCAGTAGAAGAAGAGAAAAAAGTGAGTGAGAAATGGACGCGTACGCGCTGCATTTGGCGATGGCTGCGCTGGTGGGAGCATCGGTGGTGGCGGTTTCGGCCTATTACATGCACAGGAAAACCCTAACTCAGTTGCTTGACTTCGCGAAAACGGTGGAGAAAGACAGGGACGATAACTCGGACCTCGACTCGCCGCAGGCGACTCAGCATTTGAAGAAACGCCGGAGCCACGCGCGACGCAAGGGAAATAGTTACGGTTACTATCGCCGCGCCTCGGCTTCTCTTCCCGACGTCACGGCGATCTCCAGCGGACCTGGCAGCGGAGGAGGCGGGGCTGGAATCGACGGCGATGATAGGCGGAGCAACGGTCCTATCCACATGGACGGGATTCCCGCAGGGTTGCCGAGGCTCCACACGCTTCCAGAAGGTATGCCTCACTCGGAATACTCCCCGGGAGAGTGATCATGAACTGAACTCTCTTTTCGCTTATATGAATATTCGAGAATTGTTGTCACGGTTTTGATAGATAGGGTTTTCTATTGGAGCAGCGTTTTTATGTACTTAATAGTTATAAGGCTCTTGTTTGCATTATATATTTTGATATTTTATGTTAATTTATAGTATTATAGTGTAGAATAGTGTTATTTTCATGAAGAAGCGAAACCTCTTTTTTTTTTTTTTTTTTGGTATTAATAAGTTTTACTGCTATATTATAAAATGGTCAAATTTCATGGTGGATTGGATATTTTAAGGAAAATTGAGATTGAGTTGGGTATTGCTATTGGGATGCTTGTTATGTGGTATATGGTCAATCTTGAAATGTTCAGGTCTAATTTGCTATATTTATTGGAAAGATTTAGTGGCTTTGTTGGTGTAGATGCTTTACATTGTATGAGTTGAAGTAATGAGGAATAAACTAGTTTCAAAATATGGTTAGAGATGTTATTCTGCATATTCAACCCCATCATTTGCTTTTTTTTTTTTTTTTTTTTTTTTTTTTTTTTTTTTGGTTTTTTGTTTTTAAAACCTTTTTTTGAATTGGTGTAAGGGTTTAATAGGATATGAATCAGTTCAATTCCCCCTTCGTGACTTCGTCTCTTCTAGCTCCCATTGACCTTGCGTCCCAATCTTAGATTTCCCATATTTTAAGTCTCTATCTCTCTCTCTCTCACACACACACACACACACACACATATATTCCTTCTATGTCTGATGACATCTGGGGATTTACAGTTGGCTTGTTATATAAGTTGATTAGCATAGGCAGACTGCTTATGTTCAAAGCAATGATGAATTTTTTAATAATATAGCTTGCAATTTGAGGGAAAAAAATGAATCATGAAAGTTTCTTATTAAATATATTCCTTCTATTATACCATTTTTATCTTTTCATTCTCGATGAAAAGATGAATCATGAAAGTTTCTTATTAAATGAGGGAAAAAATTACCATGTGGAAGGAAGATGCTATGGAGGGGCAGAAAGAAAACAACACAGCATAAATGGTATAATAGCAAAACACTTGAAATATTTAAGGGAAGCTGAGTGCCCAGGTAGAATGTTTCCCATCAGGAAGTTCTCATGGGTGAAGATTTGTCATCTTTGGTGTAGCATCTACCTCCAAGTTATCCCATCTCGGAATCCAAATAAGTGGCTTAATTGGCAGAGAGAACATTATTGATTTCTTTACAGAATCAGAATCAGACTCTTTTGACTTTTGTGAATCACTTAACTATACTATGGCCCACAAATGTAGAACCAGAAATTCATTGCTGGTGCATTTAATCAATGAGAACTATTCTAACGTTGGCTACCATGGTATTCAGCAACAACTACTCCTCTGGTCCTGGAAAATAAACAGAATGTTTTGATGTCCTTCCTTTCTTTTGGAATCACCTAATTGTACTATGGTCAAAGAATGTAGAATCAGATATTCATTGCTTACCTGCTTTTAATCAATGAAAACGACACTAATTTTAGCTACCATGGTATTTAGTCACAACAACACTGCTGGTGGTCCTGGGAAAATAAACAGAATGTTTTGATGTCCTTCCTGTCTTTAGGATTGTTTTCTTAATCCCACTCTGTTTTTTTTTTTTTTTTTTTTTTTTTTTTGAGAGAGCAGGGTTGGAGTTGATGCCATTTATCTTTTACTGATTAAGGAAAGAATTCTTTTATTTCAGGGAAATCTGCTGGGCATGTAAGTTCAACCAAGAGAACCGGTTCTTTTATCAGACCAACTTCTCCCAAGTCTCCTGTTGCAAGTGCTAGTGCCTTCGAGAGTGTAGATGGATCAGAGGATGAAGATAACATGACTGACAATGCTAAACTAGATACTACATATCTGCACACTAATGGAAATGCTGTGAGTTTATATAATAGTACTTTTTGTTCTCCGCTGAAGGAAACTCCATTCAGAAGCTGAAAGTTTTGCTTTGTACCTCTTTGTGCAGGGGCCAGAGTGTAAAAATCTATATGAGAATTTACCAGACCACGTTAAGGCCAGTGGAGAACAGAAGCCTATAGTTGCTTCTAGTATGATTCGTTCCCATAGTATATCTGGTGACTTGCACGGTGTTCAGCCCGACCCAATTGCAGCTGATATTCTGAGAAAGGAGCCAGAACAAGAAATTTTTGCTCGGCTTAAAATAACACCTAGTGGTATGGACTGCCTGTCATTTCTCTTTAATGTAAATTATCTGTCAGATATATAGTGTTAATGCTGAGTACTCTTATTGGGTTGGACTTGAGACTTACACCTATAAAGCCTTCATTTATTTCTCTCCTTCTCCTTAATTAGTTAATGACTTAGAAAATAATAAGTATAACAATCTTGATGATTATTTATGTAAGCACCTTTATTAGTTGATTTATAGTTACAACAATGATGACGAGAACCAAGCCTTAGCCTTACTCCCAAATTTTTTCGGATCAGCTTTGGGTCTTCAACAGATTAACTAGGGTTGGGTACACGTATTCTTTTTCGTGGTTCCATTTATAATAACGTGGCTAAATTTTATGTTGGCCATCAACCTACTACAATCTTCCTTTTTCTAGGCTTGGCACCGGCTATGAAGAAAATATATGACACTAAACACAGACACAAGCAGGGTTGTTAGTGATTTATAGTTACTCCTTCAAAAAAGGCTGTACTATTAACTTTTAAGCCTGCTACTCTCAATACTATATCCTAGATTAGGATCTGCAATTGAGGAGCAAGTCTCAATGGTTGTTATTTCTAACATCTGTATATTTTACCAGAGGTGCCATCACCTGATGAAGTGGAGGCCTACGTGGTTCTTCAAGAATGCCTTGAAATGCGAAAAAAATATGTATTCAGTGAATTAGTGGCTCCATGGGTAAAAGAAGTTATATCTGATCCCAGTACTCCAAAGCCTAATCCTGAGCCGTTTTCTTATAGTCCTGAGGGAAATTCTGGTGTGAGTTTTCTTTTGATTCTTGAATAATAGCATTCCATAATGCATTGCTTTAAGATATTCTACTTCTATTCCATTGTTATCTCTAACATGTTCCAAATTTCATGCAGCATTATTTTGACATGCAAGACGGGGTCATTCATGTCTATGCAAATAAGGATTGTAAGATTGCTAGATAGTTTTTGCTTGTTATATTTTACAAGTTTGTGTTAACCTACTGGGATGTTTATGCATGTTTACCTGGTTTTTTCACAGCTAAAGAAGAGCTTTTCCCTGTTGCTGATGCAACAACCTTTTTCACTGATCTGCATCACATACTTCGAGTTATTGCAGCTGGGAATATTAGAACTCTATGTCATCATCGGCTTAATCTTCTGGAACAAGTAGATGGTTTTCCATTGATGATTATTAGTAATTGTGCTGCATGATAATATTCTTATATCTTACTACTACATATAATAATATCTTTATTAATGTGCTCATTTGTGTGCAATCCAGAAATTCAATCTTCATTTGATGCTTAATGCGGATAGAGAATTTCTTGCTCAGAAAAGTGCTCCACATCGTGACTTCTATAATGTCAGGAAAGTTGATACGCATGTTCATCACTCAGCGTGCATGAACCAGAAGCATCTTTTAAGGTTTATAAAGTCAAAGCTGAGGAAAGAGCCTGATGAGGTAATAATTTGAATTTTTATGCTGATCTGTTGTTGATGTGTCTGTCTGATGGTTATGATTGACTCTAAATGCAGCTATCCCTTACTAAAAAGAAATCTTTTCATTTGAAATATGGCGCCTGTTGAATTCAATGAAATTTTTGTTCCCTTCCCAGCATGAACTAAGATTTTTTTTTTCCCCCAATGCATTGAATTTTCTCCATAGCCTTGACTTTCCTATACTTTTTTTCCCAGGTTGTAATTTTTCGAGATGGGACATATCTGACCTTGAAAGAAGTATTTGAGAGCTTGGATCTAACTGGGTAAAGAAATCTTCTTTTGCTCTCACCCAAATGAAGATGTATACTTTTACTCATTGTCATAAATATTTGTTAATAAACTTATTTATATATTTGGAGACAGTTTGTGATCTCACTTTTGCATTTGTTTGAACAGGTATGATCTGAATGTTGACCTTTTGGATGTTCATGCAGACAAGAGTACTTTTCATCGCTTTGATAAGTTCAATCTTAAGTACAACCCCTGTGGTCAAAGTAGGCTCCGGGAGATTTTCCTTAAGCAAGATAATCTTATCCAAGGTATGTGCATCCTGCTTGTTTGCTTGATTACTAGGTATGGTTGCTCCTTACTGTATTCTCTTGCATCAAGCCACTTACTATTTAAAACTGAGTCAATTATCATGTAGAACTTGGTACACACGAGACCATCTTCACCTTTATAATAAACTCTGTACTTAATAAAAAAAACAATTATCATGTGGAACTTGGTTGGCTGTGGGATTTTCTATGATAGAGTGATGAATGAACTTTTACTTTTTTCTACCAAGGACTTCCAATATTTAGTTTGAGGGTAGTTGATGTAGTTTGTGAGTTTGACAGCATAGGGTGCTTGGCTTTTTTAACATTATTATGTCATCTGTCTACTTTGTTTCATGGCCATATATATGTACAAATTCAATAGATGGGCATGAAAAATTTGATTAGGCTGGAACAATATGCATTTTATTGTGTGTACTTTTCAATACACGATATATTTTACTGTGGAAGGGAAAATTAGTTCTGAATTCTAGGCAATAAGTTTTCTCAAGGATTGAGAATATCTATGCGCTTTAAATTTGCACCCTTCACCTAGATTGATAGATATGTCAAACAACATTTTTTGAAGTACCTTCCAAATTGAGCAATTCGTTGTTTTCCTCTCACTGGAACTTTATTTATCTTGAAGTTGTCTCCTTTCTAGCAAGAGAAAGGTATAAGTGAATGAGCTTGTAGAATTGTTCTGTTAAGAGCTTTTGTATGATAGGGGATTTCAGTTCATTCAGCAGGTTTTAATTCTATTTTCTGATGTTCTGTAATCTGTCAGCTCCTCTTTCATAAGAGAAGATGATGATTAGATTGATATTTGGAATATGTCCCTTATTGATTACCAATCCTTATATCCTTATATTTGTCTGTCATCTCTTATTGAATAGGTCGTTTCCTTGGCGAGCTGACAAAGCAAGTGTTTTCTGATCTCGATGCGAGTAAATATCAGGTGCTTACTTGCTTTCCTGTTCACTTATATGTTTATTATATTTTAGTGTATTCTCTTTTTGTTTCTTTTTAAATTGTAGAACGAGTCAACATTTGATGTTCAAATATATATATATTTATATATATATATATATTGTTGATAAAATTGTTTTCAAAGGAGCCTGGTGCATTGTACTGCATTGTTGTGCTGATTGGGTCTCAAGCTTTATGATGGCGCAACCATAGTGTGGTTAGGGAAACAATATCCACTTTGGAAGCCTAAGGATAAGGCAAAAACCTAGAATAAGTGTCCACTGTGTGTGTGTGTGTGTTTTATTTGGTTATTCTAGAGTTGAGGGAATTTTAGTAATTCTGTAATTTTTTTTTTTGTATGAGCCATAGTTGTGGGCCTTCTTAATAAGTCAGTCTTATTTTATGAGTTTCTGTGTGGGTTTGCTTTGATTCAATTAGGGTTTGGTTTATTGTACTCTAACAAGGAAGAGTTGGTCAATAAAGTATTGTGTGTTTTGAGTATTAAGTCATGCTGACCGTATTGTTCTTTTCCTCTTTTCTTTTTTTCTCATCTCATTTCATTCTCTTTGATATTCTGTCACTGATCATAGGTATTGTAAACAATGAATTTGAAGTGGTTCTTTCACTAATAAATTAATCGACTTCTCAGAAAAACTCTTATAGAGCAATTTTTTTTTTGGTGTATAAAGCATTTGTTAAACATTCTTTACAGCAGCAGCTTAATGCAAAATGAGTCAGAGTTGAGGAAGATGTTGAACATTCTTGCCAGTGGACACAATGTGAATGTTGAAATTATGTTTTTACCATTTATGCCAGTTGCACATTTTAGCATCTGTGATGTGTAATGATAGAAATATTCCAGCACTGAATGACCATTGCACAGTGTAATTTTGGAATGTTCACTGCCTTCAATATGGGTGTCAGAACCACCCTTTTTTTTTGGCGGGGGGGGAGGGAAAGGGGTGTTCAACTATTCATTCATACATGTTTTAACGCTCTATATTCATTTCTGTTTCTCCATTTTGTTGCTGCAGATGGCTGAATACAGAATCTCAATATATGGTAGGAAGCAAAGTGAGTGGGACCAAATGGCTAGTTGGATAGTGAATAATGAACTGTACAGTGAGAATGTTGTTTGGTTGATCCAGGTACTTACAAGAATCTGTCAGAATCAAATAACAAAATTAATCTTATTCATTAGTGAGATGAAAATTCTAGATATTTTGTCAACACCTCAGCAATGTGAGAGGGCACATCCTCAGCAAATTGAGTATTTTGTCAATATCTAATGCCTATTTTTTTTTTTCCAAAATCTTTTCAGCTTCCACGTCTGTACAATGTGTACAAGGAAATGGGAATTGTGACATCATTTCAGAACATTCTCGACAATATCTTTATTCCATTATTTGAGGTTACTGTGGATCCAGATTCACATCCTCAGTTGCATGTTTTCTTGAAACAGGTATGAAAAATCTTGTTTGTAAAATCTTCTCAATCTAGCAAATATGGTTATTGAGCCACAATTGTACTAATTGTTTCTGCAATCATTACATCTCTTCTCTTAAATCCTTGACACTAAGTAGAAATAAAAAAATCTATTAGATTGTAAATGCCAGGAACCTGGGCTACACACAAACACACTATTTTATTAAGCGAAACTTGTTTTTTTTGTTTTGATTCATGAAACTTGGTTTTTTTAGAACTTTACTTCCTATGTCTTAGATTTGGTTTACCATGATTATCAGATTAATTCGTTGCAACCATGAAGGCTTAAATACATCCTTCCCTGCAGAACTTAATCAATGGGTAAATATGAAAGAATGTGGAAAGATTTAGTTTGATGGAAAGATTTAGTTTTAAAGCTATTAAACTTTTGCCAATGAGCTCTAGCTCAAATGGCATCTCCTCCCCTTGTAAGAGCAACATGGAATGATCATGGTTTCAAAACCCACTGAGTGCATGTGTAACTTATCAATAAAAGAAGTATTTTATACTTAAAAACTGTAGTTATATTTTTTGAGATTTGAACAAAGCATGTTGTGTTTGGGTTAAGTTTGTCGTTTTATATTTAAAATCTCTAGGTAAAAAGATTTTAACTGTTAAGATATCTGACTTCTCATATATTTGCTTGTTCAGGTTGTGGGATTGGATTTGGTGGATGATGAAAGTAAGCCTGAAAGACGTCCCACAAAACACATGCCCACACCTGCTCAATGGACTAATGTATTCAATCCAGCATTTTCATACTATGTGTATTACTGTTATGCTAACCTATACACACTAAACAAGGTATGCATTCTACAATCACAAGCAATCTTGTAATTTATTATGAGTACAATTTCTGGTTGTTTAAACTATTTCCCTTATGCCACCCCTTTTTTCTTTCTTCTTTAGAAAGTAAATAATGTAACTATGGAAGCTGCATATTACTATATAAATAAAAAAAGGAGCTGCATTCATCAGAAGGAAGAGATTGGCAAGCTGTAGTTGTTGAGCAATTGTGCTAGTAAATAGTAACTGCTAATTGTTAACATTAGCAGTAGTTGCAATTGCAGGACTCACGTGTTATTAGCTGCCATTGCTTATTGCTTACAAAGGCATAGGGGCATGCTGTAGGAAAAAAAATAAAAAAATAAAAATGTAAAAAAGAAACAGCCAACACAGTAAGTTACAAGCTCAAAGAAGAACATAAACAAAAGAAAACAAGACACCAGATATAGCTATGTACTAAAAATTGACTAAGGGAAATGCCAAGATCTCTGCAATCATGTACTTTGTTGATCTATCTGCAGTTTCCTGAAGTTGATAACCTGATTTTTGGCACTCCTTGTGATCTCTTCCAGAATCCTAGCATAGTCTATGCTCTCATGTCTAAAAACCTAGCATACGTTTCCTTCCAGATAGAGTAGACAGCATCAGCAAAAAATCATTTTGATAATAAGCAGAACAAATTGGGTTTTTTTTTTTTTAATTTTAATTTTTTTTTTTTTAAGAGTCTGACTTAACAAATGTTTCTTTAACATGTTGGTTGTGTTGGTCTTTTGTAGTCTTGACAAGTGCAATAGTTTCTAGATGCCCGTGTCTTGATTTAGATGCATTGAATTCTGACCTGTCAGATGTTTACTATTTTCAGCTTCGTGAATCTAAAGGCATGACGACAATAAAATTCCGTCCGCACTCTGGGGAGGTATTTATGGAATAGTTGTTTTAATTAATACAGATATTTAATTGTACGGATGCCTTATGTATAGTGTACTTCCAGGCTGGTGACATCGACCACCTTGCTGCAACCTTTCTTACAGCTCATAATATTGCACATGGAATCAATTTGAGAAAATCGCCTGTACTACAATATCTGTATTATCTAGCACAGGTAGGAATTATTTTAGATTGATGTTATGATTTGATTAATTGCAATATTTGTTTACAATATTTGCAATATTTGCATCAGATTGGTCTGGCCATGTCTCCATTGAGCAACAACTCGTTATTTTTGGACTACCATCGGAATCCCTTTCCTACTTTTTTCTTACGGGGTCTCAATGTTTCACTTTCAACTGATGATCCACTGCAAATTCACTTAACAAAAGAACCTCTGGTGGAAGAATATAGCATAGCTGCTTCAGTGAGCTCTATTTCTTGAATACATTCATTTATAGTTATGCATGCACATAATTTCATACCTAGATACAGGCCCAAATATTTTAATGACCTTCATGCAGGTGTGGAAGCTCAGTTCATGTGATTTATGTGAGATCGCCCGTAATTCAGTCTACCAATCAGGTTTCTCACATGCCCTCAAGGTACATACCCTCATCCTGAGCTTATACCACTATTTTGGTTCATCTTCTTTACTGATGCTACAAAGATAATGTCATGGCAATCACCTTCCCCTGGATCTCATAGAGCCTTAGGAACTAGGAACCGCTAGGTCAACCCCTTGGGGTTGGGTGTGTATGTGCTAGAAATGCTTGTTAGGTGCTCTGTAGTAAAGCAGCTACTACATAGCTTGAGCAGCAGTTCATTACGGCTCTGGCTCAGTGGGAGGCCTTTTTGCTATTCTGCATTCTCAGTTGACTTAAATGCCATAGATTCTAAATGCAAGTTAGAATGGGACATATTATTGCTTTCTGGACAAAACATATACAAATTACTTTATTTTTTCGTGGACACCCATCTGTCCAGCATGCATTTTGTTCCTGATCCATGGTTGACCATTCACTGCTTGCTTGGTTGTATCATATAATGAAATTAGCTGAAATTAATTCTAGTTCTTTTAAGTTCTAGAGAAGAAGGGGAAGAAACTTCCAGGGTTTCCAAATGTCAATAATATTTCATATAGATGATTTTTTGCCTGCCTATTTTTATATCTTACCCAATTGGAATTTCTGTTTCAGTCACACTGGATTGGGAAAGAATACTACAAGAGAGGACCAAGTGGAAATGACATACATAGAACTAATGTGCCTCATATTCGGTTGGAATTCCGTGATACGGTATGCTTTTAATTGTGGTTTCATGCATGGCTCAATCTGGTTCTTTTACTCATGTAATGCCTTTTTATTATGCCACCCTACATTTTAGAGGACTTGAAGATGCAATACTTAGAATGAAATCTCCCCACAACGCCACTCCCCCCCCCCCCCCCCCCCCCCCTTCTCCCCTTTTTCCCTGACCCATGTCTTTCTTGCTCTTCCTCTTTATTATGTTACATGTTACATCTTTTCAGTTTATTTATTGTTTCCTCTAATGTTATGTGAATAATTCAGTAAACATCACATTCCTAGATCATATCTTATGTTATTGATATTCCTTTTCTGTTCTTATTTCTACCGGAGCAAATCAAACCTAGGAGTATAAGGAGAACTAAATGATGTGATTGTGATGATTGCAGATCTGGAGAGACGAGATGCGACAAGTTTATCTGGGCAAGCCGATTATCCCTGAAGAAGTGGACAAGTGATGTGCAAGGCAAATGAACCTAATCCATCCTTGAATATCAATATGTTTTTAGAGGTGACCTCCTTGTTGTATTTCATTCTCTATTAAAGTAATTTTGACAACGGTTACTAGGAACTTCTTCAATGGAAATAAATAGGTTAATCTGAGTGTCTTGTTTGTTGCAGGAGGCAAGGAACTTGCATTACACTTGCTCATCTGCATAAAAGAGAATACATATGAAACTGACGCTCTAGCTGAAATTTGGCTTGGCACAAGTGGCATGATAACAGAAGTTAAACCTGGTCTGAAGATGAGGTAGCAATGCACATCATGGGTATTGTATTATGGCCGATCCGCATTATCTCATGCAGATTCTCAATCTGGAATATAGCCTATAGCAACAAGATCTCAATCTCTTCTCTGAGCAAATAATGGAAGTGGTTTTGTAGTAACAATGGCAGAGTTTAGAACAATAATTAGATACATCTTAGGCCTTTTTTTTTTGGCTGTTGCAGCAAAGTTATATGTAAAATGCTATCATGTAATGCTTACCCATGGCAAGAAGGGAAATTGGTCTCTTACTAATGTACTGTTCCCATACAAGATGAACTGTTTCCTACAATCAATACATTTTGCTAATTGATAGTAAAATACTAAAAGCTGAAAACCGATTTTCACCCTGCTACAGCATTGAGCTCGTCTCCAATAAAGCTTGTGTACGCTCATGCAATTTGGAGCTTCTGAGTGCAATGGTAGGATGACATGGTCATACAGATTACCTTGTTTATAGTCTGTTTCATTGTACCCCTTTTATTTGAGGGTAAGATTTAGGTACAATATTTATGTGGTGTTTTTTAGGTTCCTCTTTTAAGATTTTGTCATGGGGATTACTTTTCATGGAATAAAAGTGTATTTTTTAGTTAAAGTAGTCATATAACTAAATCTTAAGAGGGAAATCTAAGAAATAGACTACATTTTTCGGTCCTATTTTTCCTTTGTTGCAATCATTTTCGGCAAAAACTATTTATTTTTTTGGATTTTGATTGGAACCTGAAAATGTGTTGACAAAAAACCCACCAAAAATCACTTGCTACCCTGTTTTTTGTGATTAACCAAATATGTTTCTGGTTGAATAATATTTTTACGTGCGTTGAACACAAGAAATGAGGAATACATTTTCATAAAAAAGTTTGTTTTATATCAAAACAAATGGGCCTTTGTTTTTAAATCTAACTTGATCACGGGTAAGATAGGCTTGAACTCGACCTACGATATCAACTGTTGATGGCAGCAGGGTGGGGTGGGTCGGATTGAGGGTGCTTTGTTCCCATCACATCCTTTCTTTAGGTCAGACAAATTCTGTGGGGGGGGGGGGGGGGGGGAGTGGTGTAAGCTAAGGTTGAGATGAATTGAAAGTATTTTGTCTTTCTTATTGAGGTGACTTTAACAATGATAACATAGAGATGAAAGAAAAAGGGGAAGCGAGAGTGCTATGAGAGAGAAAGTAGATGTTTTAAAGATAATAATCAAATGTGTTAAAAAAAAAATCATAAATAGCATATGAATACAAAAAAAAAATATATATATATATATATAATTAAAATACACAAACATTTAGTTTTTAAAATTGGATTGGATTGCTTGGTTAACTGATTATCTGTGAATACCTATTATATTAATTTTGCTTTTAAAGGATATATAGTTTTTCATTTGCTCTTTGTGTGTAAATATTATTTCCATTGAACTTAAATTATTTGCTAACTTTATTTGTCATTTAAGAATTATACCTTTTGTGAGAGTGCCTTTTTTTGTGACACTCAGGCCCAAGGATCTCGGGCCTAATAAGTGGTTTGGTGGACTAGGCCTTGATTCACCGCAGCTAACAAGCTGTTTAAGAATCAAATGATGCACAAAGGATGCTTCCTACAATACACGTAAAATGACAAGTAAGGATATTCGTATTGAAAGACATATCAAAACAATAAGGTAAATTCAAAGAACATGATCAACAAAGGAACACAAAATAATGTTATAAGGATCTTTAAATCAGTGGGACATATTTCATTAATATGTTCTTTGTTATGGTTACAGAATGCTCACTAAGACGTGATACAAGGTTCAATCAAGCTCAAAAATTACAGTCTTGAATGGCTATTTCAGCCTTCAAAACTTGCAAAATTTGATTCTCTTTGAATCCTAGTATGTGCAATAATGGCTTTTTACAGGATACCGGGAAGCAATATTATTAACTTTCCCTCAGTTTTCCCTTCTTTTACAAAACTTTACTGATAGTTTTTTCTCTCCAAAAATCTCTGCCTTTTCTTCGTAACCTACCCTTCCTTTTATAGTGAAATTCTGGCATCCCAGGGGAACCATTGGTTCCCCTGTTTCGTCTTATGGTTAACAGAGCTTGTTCTGTGCCCATCACTTGGCAGGTTCTATTTCCTGTTTTTTCATTCTTTTCCTTTTTCAGCTTTGATTCCTTTGAAAGTCCATGGTTGGTTACCTATTTCGGGATGTGCTGAGGTATGCTCTTCTCGATTTCATAGTTTGGCAGTTCCCCTTTTGCCCTTTTTCCCGTCTGGGCGGAATCCCATTCTGCTGACTTGAAAGTCGCCTGTTGCCATTCCCCTTTTCGTATTTCTCCATTTTGGTTCCCCGAGACGCTTCCCACTTGTGCCATGAGAGGTCGCTGGTTATTTCTTCTTTTTTTGCTGGGTCTTTTGGAGCTTATGGCTTCTACTCTGTTTCTTATTTTCTTTTCTTGTCCTTTTCTTTCGAGCTATCTTAATCTTCCTTTGACTGTGCTTATGCGCCTAGAAGAATCCGCGCCTCTTGGTGATTGCTAAGGATCTGGCTATTTTCTTTAATCTCTTGCCGTGGGTTTCTTTTCTTTTTTGATGCTTCTTCTTTTGGGCTTCAAGCCTCTTAGGCCTGCCATTTCTTTTTCTTTCGTGGTCCCCTTGCACCTGCTTCCTTGGGCTTGGCTTATTTTCTTTTGGGCTTGGCTCACTTCTTTGGACTTCTCTCACTGTGATCCTTTTAGACCTCAACACCTTTGAAAATAATCTTCAATTTTTATGTTTTTTTACTTTTTTTTTATGCATTATTATTTTCTCTTATCTTATAAAAGTGGGAAATTCATTTGAAATTTTTTGTTGATATTTTTAAGAGAATTTTGCTAAAATTTTAATTTAATACCTTTATTTTTTAAAATTAATTATGATTTTATAAGGCCAATTGAATCTCAATTTAACTTTAAAAATCTTGAACTTCTTTGCTGTTTAAATTTGAGACATAAATTATAAGGAAAAAGTTATATCATGGATTAAAAAAAAAAAAACACTTTGGCGTGGAATTAATAGAATTATTTATTGAAACAAAAAAAATGTTGAGATTTAATTTAAATGTTTTTTTTTTTTTTTTTTTGTGTGGAAAAAAATGGAATGATGTTTCACTAAATTATAACACGTGGAGTAATGCATCCCCGAAACACTTCTAGACATTTCCCCACATGATCCCCTCTCCACATTTCAATCTCTCACGAGCAACCCATAGCCCCTACCTTCCAGCCGGACCTCCCCATAAAGTCCACAGCCACCAGTCTCCGAACGGCCCGCTTTAGGTCTCCGGGTCAGTTTGAACCGTTATCTCTCTCTCTCTCATTTGACTGTTTTGTGATAGCTTGATTTGATCCTGAGTTCCCGAATGGAGTTTTCTGTTTCAGTGTGAATTATGCTTAATCTGACTCTATTATGTTTCTTTCTGAGAATAATTTTCTGGGTTGAGTTTACTTTAGTTTTGGCTTTTGGGTTTTTATGCTATCGTTGATCCAATGACATTTCTGAGTTAAAAAAAAAATCGTTTCTTTAGTCATAACCCACACCTGATATAACCACATATCTAGCTAGGCTAGGCTCCTTATTTATGGACAAGAACTTTTTTTTTTTTTTGTCTTTCCAGCTTTATCTTCATGTAAGGTTCTGATCTATAATCTATTATATAGTTTTTGCCATGCCTAAAAAACCTGATTGTTAAGAGTAAAGACCCATCTATAAATCTAAGTATTTACTGTATATGGATATGTCTTAATTGTTTAAGACCCACCTTTAAATTTTGAGTGCGTTTGTATAAACTGTTAGAAAACTGTGTTTTGAGTTTAAAATGAGTGTTTGTAAAATAGCTACAAGGATTTGTGTTTGCAAAACAGAGTTTTGGGTATTAAAAATGCTCTTTTAATCTCCCAAATCACCTAACCAAACGGAACCTTGCTCTGTAGTGTACCATGTATATGTTTTTTAGTTTTTTGAACTTTCAATTGGAGGTTGTTGTTTGAGTTGTTTGTGGTTTATTCTAATAATAACCTGTCTGTAATACCTACATTTTTCCGGCTACTTCCTTTTGGGTACCTTTTCTTTGATTCAGGTAAAAAGAAAAAGAAAAAATTAGGCTGTTCTTTATTGGTTATAAGATGTATTTCATTGGACTAATATTATTACAGGAGCAAGCAATACAATAGCAGAGAAGGTGAGATCAATCATCGAATACTTCGAGTAAGCAATCCAACAATGGTGTTTATGAGGGGTGAGCCACTGGTGGCAAAGCTGGCAGTGTTGGCCAAGTACGTGGTTCTTCCGGGAGCCATGGCGGCTGCTGTCATTTACTCTCCTCCTGGTTACGCATCCTACTACAACCCCACCAAGTATGAGAAGTCGTCGAAATAGATCTCGGTCAGTCATTTCCTTCTTCCTCTCTTAATCTTTTTTCTTATTTTTAATAGATTTATAGGGTTAGGGTTTTTGTGAATAGTTGTATTGTATGTGCTAAACTGCTAATTTCCAAGACTTGTTATTTGAGGTTGCGTTTGTGTGTGGTAAATGGTAATGACTGTCTTGGATGACATGTGAGAATGGAATTTAATTTTTAAATAATATGCCCCTATTCACAAATTGTACATGGCTCAATTTCTTGATTTTTAGTTACACAAAGTTTGTGCTTGAGATATTCTGTTCCCACCTTATAAGCCTGCTTTCCCCACCTAAGGTGCAAAATATACAAAAAGGTTTCATTTAATTTTGAAAATGGTGAGTTTGGGCTACTGTAGGATGAGGTACTGATAGATTCCTTATCTTCACTAAATTTGGGCCACAAGTAAGATATATAGAAAAGCTCGGGGCTTGTTAATGATTATTTGAGGTGATTTGTGATCCTACAGTCTGTCTCAGCTTGAGGGTTATGCTCAACGTATGGTTCGATAAAGTTGTTGAGGGCAAAAAAAAAAAAAAAAAAGCCTGTGTTTAGGGCAGCTCAAATGGACGATGTTAGGGTAATTTGTATTTTTTGGTTTGATAATCTCTTGTGTGGTTTTATGGTTTCTAGACAGTAGTGTTAGATTATCATCTTCAAGTATAGACCACATGGATTAAATTCAACACTGTCATTGTATATAATTGGTTTCAAAGCCTTTGATGCATATGGAATGTGCTCTCTTTCTCTCAGTGTCTGTGTGAGTGGTTGATTTACTTCCTCTACATATAACATAATGCAGAGGAAAGTGTCTGGTTACTAAAAAAAAATCACTTACCTTGTAGCATCTCATGTACTATCAAACATGATGTTGTTTGGAACCTTTCTAAACATTGAGGTTTTTGTATGAATGAATTAGATGGCACTCTCCTCTGATGAATAAACATGGGGATGACAGTAGAGATTCTGTGGAAAGTAGCCAATCAGTTGAGGATTGTCAGTAACTTTTCGTTATATATATATTGCTTGGCTCTGAATCCAACTGTGAGACTACTTGTATGCAAGAAAGACTTCTAATTCTTTAAAAACAAGCCTTTTATCCTTCATATATCCATCCCTTTTAGGAGAGACTCATTGCCATCAATCTATCTCTAAAGTATGACCCTTCCTTCGCCAATTCCTAGATTCATTTATAGTAAACCATGTTCTGTACTGGAGAAAACATGGAATTAAGACGTTAGAAATAGCAGCAGAATCAGCTTGTTTCAGCATTAGGTTCTTGTTTACTACATGGTTTATGAGATTAAATTGGCAAATGATATGTCCTGGAGTTTCATTAAATCTGCTTTAATCTTATGGGAGTCTTTGGAGTTAAGTATTTTGATTAGGATTTTGGGTTATTTCAACACAGAAAACATTTTTCATTTTCCTTATCTTTTTGCCAGTTGTTTTATTTATGAAATTTGTATTTTGGGCGTACTTTGCCTTTTCATAATCTCTACAATGAAAGGGTTCTTGATTGGTTTTAGTGAACAGCCGTCCCTTTTTTTGTTGTTGTTCAAGTTTGTAAGTACACTTCACTTTTGACTAATTGCGAATCTTCTCTTCTTACAGGGGCATATTGATCGTTTAGGCATGCATGCTTGCAAATATGCAAAACCTTTGGGAAAAGGTGTTATCTAAATAATTCTCTTGACCTAATAATTGTTGAATCTCATGTGTATTTGGAGAGATGAATGCATGTTGTTTTTGTTTGAAGAACTTTGAGGAGTAGTTCTCTTCTTCTTCTTCTTCTTTTTTTTTTTTTTTTTTTTTTTTTTTTTTTTTGTGTGTGGCTTTCCCACAATTAATTGATTTCTAATCAAGACAAGATTGTTCTGTTTTAATATCATGGAATGTATGAATGCTCAAATTTAGAATAGCTTTGATTGTTTGTGTCGTTACATGAACTTAAGTTACAGGGTAGATTGTAGAGTGGCTAACTGTTTTTTTTTTTTTTGATGAGAAAAACTTCATTGATACTGAAATTGGAAAACAACAAAGGGAGCTAAGTTATACCCCAGACTAGGTACATTCTAGATGGTGGATCATCGCCGCGGGTGGTGGGGGGTACAACCCTTCCACACCTGATTTGCTCCACTACATTTGGCATAATGAGCAAGTTCATGGGCTAACTTTGAAATGTTTTAATATTGTATAGTAAATTTCGCGTCATAGTGGAGCCACCATCACAGTATAACTTTGCGCCCCAATGTGCCCTAGCACAGAACAAAATATCGAATCTGGAAGCCTAAAGATCAAATACTGCACCTGTTTTCAATTGAAGACGTGATTTTATGAGTGGTAACATGGTGTCCAATAACCCCGTGTACCCTGCCTGGTTTAATATGACATTTTATCATTGTTATAGAACATAGGAAAAGCAAGAACAAAGAGGCAGGAGTCATAAAAATGAGAATGGGACAGAGTTGTGCTTCTGTTTCTTGGTCTCAGATGTAGAAAGGTTGCGCACATACAATAGAAGGATTTTGCTAATATTACTATGAAAAAGAGTCGTACCATGCTCTGATAATGAAATTTAAGAAACAATGATTTTATTATATTTTAGCCGCCTGTTAACTTTCCGAGACAATTGGTGATGATAAAAGTCATTTACTGCCCTAAGTTTTGTTGACAATGTATGTATTTTTATCATTGCCTAAGAAATTCAAAGGAAAGTTAAGAATAATTGGATGGAGTTGCATAACCATATAAACTATTAAACTTGAACTCAATTGGTCAATGTGTACATAATCAATATGGAAAACAAGTTTTTATTACTTTGTTAGCAACTCTAGATGATTGGCGTAACTTTCACCACTTCGTCGATTATCGTAGGATAGAGTAGCAAAACATTTTTCTTTGTTCTAGAAAATTAGGTTTGATCTTTCTTTACTTATCAAAATTTAAAAGAAAGTAATTTTTCACATTCAGATAGAAGGGAAAAATAAATGCAAATTTCCACGGTATTATCTTGCTTGTGCAAACAAGATTTTTGTTATGAAATTCGTAGTTTTTTCATAAATATAGAACCACCGTAACGTTGAACTCCAAAGGAGTATCTAGTATCTACGCCTTTACTGGATATGATGATTCCACCACCTGATTACCTCTAGACGATTTTGGCGGAGCACCTCAAACATGTATTAACCGAATGAGAATTCTTCTTAGAAATACAAATACATCATACCGTTCAAAAGGAGTGTTAATGTGTTCCCAATTTGTTACAGTGGCGTACAAATGGTTGAGCAAAATCTAGCTCTCTTTTCTTAATGGCAACTTCAGACACCCACAACTCTCAGAAAAAAAAAAAAAAAGCAACTAGCAGAATCAGAAATTTATTTCAACATAAAGCCTTGAGTAAAAAGGATTTACTTGACATATCAATTTCCCCAGAGAAGAAATGATTCTGTGGAGCAATACTAGCTACTTTTTAGGTAACTTTTTAATCAAGACAAAAATAGCTACCTTTAAAATGGCAAATTTATTTTAGGTACAAAAGATTTTCCTTGAGACAATCTTACATGCCAACATCCTAAAATAACTAGCTCATTTTCGTCACTCTCAAAGAAGGAACAAGAATCTAGGGCAATCATATACATATATGGGCACAATACCAACTCCATCACTGCACATTACTGATTTTTGAATGACTGCAAAACAATGCACAGGTAATGTTATTAGATATAGAATCCAAAACAACTGAATAATATTTCAAATCAAATGAGAGCATCAAATCCAACCTCAAAATTCTTAGAGAATTCCTTCACCTGCTCGGTGACATCTCGCTGCTTCAAAGCAGCTGCATGAACAAACCATCACCCAGTGATTAAATAATGCTCAGAAGTGCAGACTAATGGAAACTACAATTATTGGAAAAACAGGAAACATACCCTTCTTTATCATTTCATCGATATTCTTTGATGTTCTCACAGCAAACCTCTGGAATGCGTGACTTAAAAACCAAAAAAAAATTATATTAAAAACATAAGGAATCACCAGTTAAGCTAGAATGCAAGCACCCAATTAAACAATCATTGAAAAATAAAAGCAAAAAGCCTCAGCCCTTAGTTTTTTAATAGTTGCAGTCATCTAAGCAATCAGTACAAGCCTACGATAGGGTCATCATAGGCAGCAGATATGGAGGAGAAATATATATCTCAATATTTAATCTTCCAGCAACATTGTGAATTTGGGGAAATGGAGAATCAAAGAATTAAAATAAAAAAAAGGAAGGAAGAAACAAATGTTCAACACAACAGTACTCAAACTTCCCATGTAGCAGTGCTTCACATGTAATAATGCAAATTAGTGAGGAACAGACTAGTCCCAAATAGCCTATGAGAAAGCTTTAAAAATAAAATTCCAACATTCAGGGTTCCAACAGTCATTAGTTAACAGATATGCAAATGCATTATGCTTCATCCAATCAAACAAAGAATATCAATAATAACAACCACCGTATGAAAAATAAAATAAAAAGCCTCAGCCCTTAGTTGTTTAATTGTTGCAGTCATCTATGCAATCAGTACAAGCCTACGATAGGGTCATCCTTGGCAGCAGATACAGAGGAGAAAAATTAGATGATTGGGGGTGGGGACAACTAAATAACATATATCAAGTGAAGTGGGATTCTTGTTCTTGTATATCATTGACACCTGTGTATCAGTGACATCCTTAAAGAGCCATTACTTTAATAGACATTTTCTAACATCACAAGATTTCTACTTAGAGACATAATTCACATGTCCAGTGAAACATGACCCAACTCCACCTTAAAAAGTTGAAGGTCGAACTCATGACCACGTGCTCTGATACCATAACTTGTCCTAGAAGCTTAAGGAGAGAACTTAAACCATTATTAGATTAAGGTATTAGGAAATTGTGAATTTAATCATTTAACCCACGTGTCAGTGTCATTTACACCCTAACATTGTCATTTGCTTAGCAATCTTCTAAAGTCAAAATATCAGAATCTACCCAGAAGCATATAAATTAAAAATTCATGGAAACAGGAATATCAACGTTCAATCTTCCACTAATATGAAAAAGATTGGTTGAAATGAAGAATCAAATATAAATTTCAAAATCATGATTATCAAAGCAAAAATTTTCAAACTTCCTAAGCTTGCAGTGCCCATTAATTTTGCACACCGCGGATCAAACAAGATCGGATAATTTGAGCTTCTTTTGCTTCAAATGAACGAGCCAACCGGTAACAGTTTAGTCCCGGTGGCCAGAGAAAGAAGCTTCTATCACACACACACACACACAACAAGCTCTATGAATTTAATCATTCACCCATTATTAGCTTAAGCTATTAGAAAATAGTGAATTTTATCACTTAGCCATTATTCTAAACCATGTCTCCAAGTGTCATTTACATCTTAATACTGCCATTAATATCATAATCCACTCAGAATCATATAAATCAAAATTTCACCAAAACACGAATCTCAATATTAATTGGTTGAAATGAAGAATCAAATAATAATGATAAACCAAATAACATCATAATCACAATCATCAAGAAAAAAATTTCTCAAATTTTGTGCGCCCCAGATCAATCCAAATCAGATACTTTGAATTTCTTTAGCTACAAGGGAACAAGCCAATCGGTAACAGTTTACTCCCGGTGGCCAGTGAAAGAAGCTTAGATTCACATACAAATGTATATAATAAACGACAAGCTCAATGAAATAAACGACAATGTACCTGTTGGCAAGTTTGTCAACAACGAGCTCATTGAGAACGTAAGACATAGCTCTACCAAATATATTTCCACCAGCCATGATCGAATCGTATTTTTCAGTAAGCTAAATAAAAAACACACACAGTCAATACCAAACAAGTAATAGAGATCGAAAGATTGCAAGTACCAAACCCTAGAAATGGAAGTCTAGAATCGAAATAGATCGAAGAAATTGAAGAGCTAAAACCGTGGATTATAAACCCTAGGAAATTTAAAGATTTGTTTGGAAACTGAGAGATGAAAGTGTAAGAAAGTTTGATCGATTTTTCACCTGAGAAGTATTGGCAAAGCGAAGAAAAGAGAAAAATCTTTTCTATCTTCTCGATCAAGCCAGGCACTAGTTTTGCGGCGTAAGGCATTATTTGTGAGGGTCGTTTATATAGGCGACATTTCTTTGAGGTTGGATGGGCTAGGGTGGCCTAAGGCCCATGGGCCCAATATCTTGGCCCATATTCTGATAAAACTTGCCTTAAAAAAAAAAAAAATTGTTTTTGACAATTTTTATTATATGATTGTTCATAAGAGATAAAACCATTTACGAGTAATAAATAAATTATATTATTATTTATTAAGTTGGTCATGTGACTAAAATATGAGTGGATGATGTTTCTTTGAATTGTCATATCGTGAGTTGGACAAACTTTCTTTTAAGCTGGTTTAAAGAAATATTCTATCAATTTTTATTTTAAATTTTTTTAATGAATTAAGTACATTTTAAAATGTATAGGGGCGATTTCATATAAAAAAAAAAAATTCAAACTAAAACAGATTTAAAATTATTAGTACAAATTAAACCTTTCTCAAAAAGAGTTTCAAATTAAATCTTAGATTTTTAAAATCATATTGATCATGACTTTAATCCTAGTCAAACTTAAAAATCAGATCCAAAAAGTATGGGATTTAAATGGATGCAATTTTAAAGTCTGAGGCTTGATTTTAAAATTAATGAAATTATAAGGTTTAATTTGTAAATCTTAAATTGCAGGCTTTGATTTGAAAATTTTGAGATTATAAGAACAATTGGCCAAGCATATAATTTAAGATATAATTTATTTTTTTTAATTATAAAATAACTTCTCCATAACCATGTCATGTTATTGAAATAACTAGAAATTTATTACAAGCATCTTCATGTGATTTTTTATTTGTTGTTTTTTTTTTTTCCTGAAATATTTTCTCAAGCATGTGATTTCAGAAAAAAAATTCTAATTAAGAAAAAAAATCCTAATTGATAAGACAGTTTGGGTGCCACTTTCAAAATTTTGGCATGTATCGTTGACTGAAAGTATTATTTTTGTTATTGGATAAAGCATACTATACCTGCATAGATTTTGTGAGCTACTTGGATAAAATGTTTTCAATTTTCATGTCAACTTCGTTTAAGATATTACAGAATAGCTATGATGTCACTGGATTTAACTCCACTAATATTTTTTTTTATTGATTGTTTTATATCCAACGGTGTTCACATTCTCTCACATCAGGTTTTCAATATTTTTTCATATATTGTGTATAAAAATGTGGATATTTGGTGTGAAAGTATGGACATTGTGCAAAATATTTCACATAAAAAAGTATGAAACAATAAGTTCCATTTGAGTGTATCCGGACTCTCATAGAATAATCCCTTTTCTATCACCTATAAATGTTAGTCTATAATTGAGGTGTACTAATTAATAATTATATGATTGGAAGCTAGACTTTCTTAAAATTTCAAGATTTATCATCATATATTCAAATTTAACTGTACTATGCACGTTGCTTTGTGTCCATTTGGTATCTTGTATTGAAACCATACCTTTTTTTAAGTATAGTTTTTCTAAATCTCTTGTTTTCTAAGGGTCCGTTTGGATACAGCTGAAAACTGAAAACTGAAACTGAAAACTGAAAAACACTGTAGCAAAATAATTTTTAAATATGTAAATAGTATCGTGGGACTCATTTTTAATGAAAAAGTTGCTGAAAAATGTATTTTGTGGGACCTATAAACAGTGCATAAAAACACTGTTTATAACAAAAAAGTCAAAAAGTTCGGCTTGACCAAAAAAAAAAAAAAAAAAAATTTCTGAAACGTAAACGTGCGTCTGGGAAGCAAAACGCGCTTCCCAAACGCACTCTAAATATACAGTTTTTCGAAAAATCAATTTTCAAAAAGCTGAGAAATAAGTTGTATCAAACGGATGCTTAAACTTAGTTTGTAGCGGCAAGAGCACATTGAAATAATTTAGATTCTATAATTGGCATGGAGCCCCTTTCAACTATTTCTATCACCACCATGAAAATCCTTATATACCATGTTGCTAATCATTTTCTTTTTTGAGAAGTTTCCAGGTTCCTAAACATTACCGCACAATTTATAGGTAAGACAGTCACGCCTTATGGCCACAGGAGCTGTATGTTTTGGTGAATGAATGAATGGAAATTTTTTATAATACCAAAATAAAATGGTTCACACTGAAAATGCTTTGCTATACAATTCAAATGTAAGGATGAAACCAAACAATCAGGACATCAAGAAAAAGGCAATGCTAGAATTGATGCCTTGTTTTGCGACATAAACCACACAGATCTTTGTCCATTTTTTTAATCCAAGCTGCTACAAATGTGCCAAAAATATTTGATTCCATGTGTCTGGGACTCCAGGCAAACACCAATGAATGCAATCTGCATAGTGCATTGGGTCAGCTCTCTCTTCTTTATTTAACAATCTACCTCCACTCTCTGTGTAAATTGATGAGTGAGCATCGATTCTGTACTCAGAAATTTGTGTTACGTTGAGGAATGTAATTGGGACTTTCATTTTTCCCACCACACTGTTTACCACACTCATTATCCGCTTGTCGGAACCAGTTCCCCAGTGTTTCTTTTTCATGACTGGCTTTGTCTCGTTGAAACATTTGAGTCCACCCTTGCGGTTCCAGTCTTCGCTTCTGAAGAGACGAGATTTGAATTGTGAGTACAATCACATTATAAGAAGAAAGTATGATATATGCTTGTGTTAATTTGATCATTATATAGAAATTGGTTTTGACTCTCAATCGTGTAAATTCCATGTGAGAATTGAAATTGAATGGACATTCTTAAAGTTGAAATTTGTTCAGAAAAATGCAGTGGTAGATGTAGATGAGAGATGCAAGTGAATCAAGTGATCCAAAGGGCTTGAATTGGTATAAGATGTCCAATTTGACATCGAACAAGAAGTTCTGGTTTCTTTAGTTCCTAAGATTTGAAAAGTGGATTCTAATTAGTTTAAATAGTAAAAAAATCTTATTGTCGTTGAATAAGTGATATAGATTTAAATTTTACCTACATTAAAAGAGTAATTGGTGTCTTATTCTTATATTAAGAAGTAATTATAGAACAGACATCATAAGTTTCAAATTCTAGAGAGAGAGAGAGAGAGAGAGAGAGAGAGAGAGGCAGACCTTGTGTGAGTTGGGGACATGGTAGTGAAGAAGACACGAGTCTTGTTGGGATTAACAGTGGAGTCAACCCAATTGGCCCAGGTCTTCAAACCAATTCTGTAAGCAACTGGTGCTTCCAACTCTTCATACCCTTCCTCCCCATTTGAAAATGATCCCCATCTGCATTCAATTGGTCATTTTTAACACGAAAGTCACTCATTATTTTGAATAATTCAAGGAAAAGAATGATGCATAATAACTCAAAATTTGTTCAATCAATAAAATAAGTTCCAACACTCACAGTGATTTAATTCTAAGACCACTCATCCACCAAACATAAGTATTGAACACAAGGATATCCACTCCTAACCAGTGTTTTGCATGTTTGGAAACAGAATCCACTTTTAGTATTCTCTGCTTTGGATCTCCTATAATACGTTCATCGGAATTGGACTCCACAAGAAATGGGGCCCAATAGAATTCAATAGTAGCATTATATTCCTGAAAAATATTGGTGGAAAGAAGGTTAGCTTTTATTTTGCTTTAGCACATCATAATTTGCTCGAATTAGAAACACCTATATATAAAGGTTGTTCATAGATGGCTTTTTTAGCTTTTGCTTTTTCCTGCTACAAAAATCAATTGTCTATACCTTGGCTTTGAAGACTGAATGAGAACGGCCCCGTTTCATGGACTTCTTGTCCTCAGGTATGATGGATTCGACCATACAGACTAAGGATTGCCATTGGCCTCGTTGTAGTGAATCTCCTACAAACAGTAGCCTCTTGTCTCGCAGTTTCTTAAGAGCAAGTTCTTGATTGAATCTACGTTTTAAGACATCAATGATAGCAGTAAAAAGAGAATTTTGGTCAAGAGTCTTGTGGTTCAATGACATTGTCCAGTTCTTATCATTAAAAACTCGGTAAGAAAAAGATAGAAGACATAGAATTCCATGCATTAGTATGTGTATGTGAGATTCCATGCATTAGTATGTGTATGTGAGAATGCACATAAATCAGAATATGGTGCACATAAATCAGAATATGGTGCACTTAATTAGAAAAAAATTCATTTCCTGCTCGAAGTATTCAAAAAAAAAAAAAAGGGAAAAGGGAAAAGTGAAAACATATTTTTGTTGTCTTCTAAAACTTAAATGTACATGAATTATGGGTTCTAAACTTAATGAGAAAACAATTCTTTTCATTTTTCAAAATTTCAGAGAAAACAAATCAATGTAAAGATCTTTTTGGTGTTTTAATTTATAAAAAAGTTGAAAACTATAATGCATGAGTAAAGTTGTTAGAAACCGATAAAAACAATAAAACACCAAAGCAAATCTCATTTACAAAACCATGCATTTTCTATTTTTTGTTTTTCAAAACAAAAACTGTTTTAAAAAAATAATAGCCAATCAGAAACATGCATTGTATAACAGAATATTAAACTGTTGTACTTATCAACCTAGGCAAAGTACAATCTTCTGGCTGCCATTCCCAGTGCCGATAATCAGAATCCAGCCTTCCATTCTTGACACAAGAAACTTGCCTATCCAGATATGGGCAACTTATATCTGAGTACAAGGGTTTAATTGAACGGTTAAACACCCACTTTCCATTAGCAACATTGCACTCTTCAGGGTCGAACTCAAATCTATCATCTACAAGGGACTCATCCACATTATTCTCTGCAGTTTTATCATCTGTAGGAATATAACATGACAACATTAGAGTAATCAATGATATAATCTTTAACAGGAAAGTATCGACAGCAATCAAGTCTAAAAGACTATTACGGATCGATGTGTCACATGTATTCTTTTCTGTCATTCTATTGAATTCAACAGGAAAGTATCAGTAAATAGAAAACCAGTTGTGGACTTAACTGGATTTTTTGACATTGTTTTTTCTGGAACAGGATTTGATCTTGAAAATGGATGTGGGAGAAAGAAAAGTAATTGTTTCTGTGTAGAGGAGAACTAAGATGGCAAAAGCACAGACAATGGCAATAATAATGGGAAGAAGTGGCCTTCCTCTAGGGGGTTTCATTGTGCCTGAACTAGAAGGTGCTATGCTCATTGGAGGAGGGTGATTGGTGAAGAAAGATTAATGTTGAAATAAAGATTTTCAACTTGTGCAACAGAATGATGAAGACTTTGAGAGAGGTTTATGAGTAACATATTTTATAGGGTTTTGAGTAAGAGTAAAGCTAAAGCCATGTATATATGGTTGGGTATTTAACCTATTTCAAAGTATAATGGAGGTTAGAGCGGATAAGTTGAAAGGCTAACATCTTGAGCTCTTTTTTTCTTCGCCCATAGTGGAATCTTAAAAGATGTTCCAACAACTGTGCCATGGCCATGGTATTGACCCTTTAGAATCAATATTAGGTGGGAGGAAGCTATCTCTCTCTCTTATGACTTCTATATAGATCTATTCACATATTATTTTTAGCAATAGTAAAAAAATTTCTACCTTATTTTTTTTTTCCATAATAGTAGATATTGACTCTTGTCCTTAAAAGATTCAGGGTCACTGTCAAATAAAGCCCGGGGGCTTATCAGTTGTCACTGACTAATGAGGAGCCTGCCGGTAAGGTACATGGAATATGAGAAACACCCAAAATTTTTCATAATTTTTTTGCATGATTGATTTGGTAATGGACAAAGTTTGGCTACAAATTACAATTCCTATTAAAAAAAATTAACAATTTTACATATTTTGAAAATTTAACTATTAAATTGCGTATTCTTTATGTTCTTAACATACATATAAAATTTTATATCAATCGAATGTTATTTACTATTCGATTTATAATTTTATTTTTTATGCTTTAGACTACAAAAATTTGAAATTTAAACATTTGATTGATAACATAGTTATTGATCTTGATTTTTTAGAATTTTACAACCATCGATGATATAAGAAAAAAATGTAATCCAGTAATGAATCTGTCTGTCAAAATTCACATTAAATAAAAAAATATAGAGTGGACTTGTAGTTTTAAGATACAACTAAATTTATTACCAAACTTTGACCTTTGGTAATTTGTGATAGAAGCTACCATTGTTGATATGTAGGTCTGCTATTGACAACATTTTTATCAAAACCAATTATAACAAGTTATCTTTACAAGGTAAAAAACTAGTAAGAAAATTTGTCATCGAATATGTATAATGGGGACTCAGAATGATCATAAATGTCTTCCATTAATGAAGCTCAATATAATTAAGTTGATAATGGAACCATCACCATCCTTTCATTGACTTCAATATATCCGAATTAAAAACCCGGGTCACAACCTCATTGGTAGATATGTAAAATGACTTGAAGTTATCTTAAATTATCTTCATTATGAAGTGTCCTACGAATTATGAAAGGGATCAGCATGTGCTGTCCTCCTCTGTTGGTTTTAATCAATTAATCCCACTAGAGTCCTATGTAACTGGTAATCATTAAATCCAACTATAGAGGCTGTTAAGGTTCAGTTATTATTGAAAGATCATGTTGTGGGGAATAATGATATATACAGAATTGTCAGTGCAGCAATGTACACAGCCAAGAACATATACTTTTGTATTTACATTGTAAAATAATTACTTCCAAATCAAAGCTATTCGTAATCTCCCGGTGGTGCTTTCAAGATTAAAATATGCTTGACATGGACATTACAACCCACACAACGCAATCACTGCAACAAATACAACTAAAAATTGGTCCCAACCTGGAGATCCTTCATGTTCACCCCAATAAAAAACATGAACCAGATTGGACAATTCCAAATTTCTAATCCTCCATTGTTGTCCGATGAATAGAATGGATAGTCCTAGACTCCTAGGTAATCACAAATCAAAATCTAGGTAAAACTAGGTAATGGAAGATGATGTCGATGCCTTGGAAAATGGATTTGGCCTAATCGAATTGTACAGTTCAATTATACACGTGTGGAAAACAGTTGTTAAGGCTAAAGGGATCTTTTCATTGTGCACTGTCCAAGCAAAGTCTATTTTAGGTGGCTGCAATGCTTAAACCCTAGTACATAAATAGCAAAATTTGCACACGTGTGGAAACAGTTCATAAGTCCTACATCAACATTTATATTAGGTGAGGCGGGAGGTTGGCCAATATACCATACAGTTTGTTCCCTTCCTCTTGCCCTTTTCTCCTTAATGTGTCTTTGATTTCTTACAAGTTCATTGAAGTAAGAAGTTTCTTGATATTTGTTGTTATCTGGGTATGTTCAAAAGGAAAAAATAAATACGTAGTACAAATTAATTGTGTTGTCATTTTTATTCATCATGGGTTATTTTCAAATTGATGTGTTTTTGGACCCAAGGTCGTGTCAGGGGATGGAGTCTACTATTCACATCAGCATTACGTTTCCTTCTCACATAAGGGTGGGTAGTCTAGCCTTATGTAAGAAGATGTTAGTGATACATTGGGTACCCATGAAGAATATAAGAGTAAATTAAATATAAGTAATAATTCATATGAATGGATGAAAGAGAAAAATTAGGTGAAAAGGTGAAAAAGGGAATTATGATGGTACTGTTGAATGGGAGAAGATTCAATTTGAACCTACTAAATTGTTGTAGATAGATTGTTAGGTATTAAATTAATTTGGCCTTGTTTATTTACACATTTGTGTAGTTTCAGGCTTGATCAATAATTTACATGATATTCCACCTATTTATAGTAGTAGGACGCAAACTCCGTCTCCTTTAGCAGTGATTGGGCTTTTGACTATATTTTGAGCCAGCATACATGAAGTTTATTTAGTGAGGCCTATTGTGTCGGATTGTGAAATATTAGCCCCAAATAGGTTAATTCCAAAAATAACCAAGAAAAGGGGGAGTGAATTTTTGAAAAGAAATCTTGCACAAACCATTCATAGGATGTGCATAGTTTATGAAAATGAGAAAAATTCATCAGAAAGAAAAATTTTAGGTCATGTAACAAAGGAATTGATTTAAGATATCGATTTTGATCAAAGTCAACATAATTCTTATCGGAGTCTAATTCTTACTTCTATCCTATAAATTCTTAATCTATACTATACTATGTGTCTGTTTAGAAACAACTTATTTAACTTTTTGCTAAATTTTTTTAATTAAAAGTGTGTTAAAGCATACTTATACATTGAAAAAATTAAGTGAGAAAATGTAAAAAAGTGAAGTTTTAAAAAACTATACATAAAAGCTAAAAGTTTAAAGTTAATGCCAAACTCACCTTAGATATAACATTGGAACAAAAATATAATATGTAATCCTAACAGATTTTGAGAGTTATTTTTAGAATATTAAAAAAGAGTACAAACTTTTTCTTCAAAAGCATCAATTTTAAAACAAGTTTAATAACATAATTTTTATAGAATTAAAAAAAAAAAAATTGCTTTTGTTTTATTTTATTTTGATATAAGAATTGGGCCTAGTTTCTAAATCAAACCCAACCCAATTTTCAAGTCCAAACAACCTGAGCCTGAGCAAGTTCTCTCTGTGCTTCAAGAAAAACAAACAATAACAACCTAAAAAGAAAAACCAGAGGCTAAAACAACTAAAAAAATCAAACAACCTCAATGGCTACGAACACAATCAACCTCTCTCCAATTCATAGTACCTCGTCTCTTCGCTTACTCTCTTCTCGCTCTTCCCAAAATGCCCCTTCCCTTTCATTCTATTCACACCCTAAACCATCCCACACTTTCCCTTCTATTTCTCTCAACAAATCCAAAAACCCAACTAAACCTCGCGCTTTCACAACAACAATCACTTCAGCTCACAAGAACTTAACGGAAACGGAACTAATCGCCGTGCCGCCGTTACCTAACGAAGTAAACGAAAAATTTCCGTCTGATGCTGGCGTTTACGCCGTTTATGATAACAACGAGGAGCTTCAGTTCATTGGTATATCACGGGATATAGCGGCCAGCGTTACCGTTCACCTAAAATCAGTGCCGGAGCTCTGCTCCTCCGTTAAGGTATAACGGTTTTTCTAATCGTTTTTTTTTTTTTTTGGTTAATAATTTTTGCATTAATTTCTTATCTGGAGGGTTCTTAGTCATAAAATTACACTATTACCCTAGAGTTATTTTTTATTATGTTGGGTTAAGCGTGAAATGAAGTCTTGGTTGCTGTATTTGTGGTTATTTCGGCTCTCGCGGTAAGTATTATGAATGGGTAACTTGACGCCAAAATTAAAAAATCTAAATTGGACACGAGGCTCAAAATTAGACCCCATTTAGAAACTAGTTTGGATTCTAATTGAGCGACTTTAATATAATATATATGATGTCAGCTACGCAACTTTGCTTGGGAAAAATTTCTTGGGACACAAGCATTTTTCCATTTGGGCTATTGCTTAGGGTTTAATATTTGGGAAGTTTTAGACTCGAATGCATTGAGAAGCCATTGTACATTGTTCAGTTCACTTCTAGATAATTCATTAGGGAAAGTATAAAAGAATGAGCCATAGCTTAAATGACACATTAAGAATGGCGGGAGGGTGAAATTGTGGATTCAAAACCCAATAGGTTTGTGGACCTGTTACAAATATCAAGGCCCAAGTCTTTGTCCATATTCAGTATATTTAATCCCACTTGGAATGTAAGAAAGTAACCAAGAGTATGACTTCGGATTGAATAGAATGGTAGAAAGGATCCATGGCAGACCCCAAAAAATTTGGCACCAAGGTTTGGTTATTGTTGTTATTGGAATGCAAGAAAAGTAATCCTAATCTTATTTTGAGTTTAAGTATTGTAACCCTAGTTTGTCTAGGATTTGGCCTAATATAAATACCCTTCAGTGCTTATCAAAAATTAAAATACCCTTATGTGGGTTCATTGTAACATAGAGCTTAATAATGAAGATGTAGCCATCAATGGGTTTCTGTTGTGGATGTTGGTCCTTAAGGATAAACCACGTAAATTTTATGTGTTCTCTTTCAACCTCTTCCTTTCTCTCTGCCTTGTTTATTTTCTTCTTTATATTTTCTCATATACTTCATTATACTACCAAAGCTATGTCATGCCTTGTCTAACATGGTATTAGAGTTATATCTTATCTTTTTTAATAGTACTAATAAAAAAAGGGTAAAGGGCATATAATCTCTGTTTGGTTTAGCCCAGTTTTGGCTTACCTTTTTAATTGTTTCACTTTAGCCCATGTGAAATGGATTAATATGAAAACGTTTAATTTTCCGTCTTAATCTGAGGGAATTTGTCATAAGAGATGCATGTGTGCCTTGTTTTTACCTGGAAAACACCATAGAAACCTGATGCCCTTAAATTCACCAAAAAGTTTCAAATTAAATCTTATCAAGAATGTAATATTTGTTCTTCAAAATGGATGAAAATTGGTAAATTCTAATAGCAAATTCAACCAATATAAGTACATAACAAATTATTTAAGGTCCAAAAAAGGGAATATTAAAAGTAATTGGCACCAATTGATCATACCTAAGTGTTACAAGGTTAAATGCAAAGCAAAAATTCTCATACTAAGACAATAATCTTCTCTTTGAAATATCTTTAAGATATTTGCAACAAAGAATATCTAAAATTCAACCAAACGAAACTAAGACTCACAAAAACACAGATGTATACAAAAAAAGTTGGCCTAGCTTTTTCTTTCTACTTTTTAGCTGTGAGGTGTGAAGAATTGTGGGAGTCATTCCCTCTATGGCATCAGGTTTCTAGGGTGTTTTTCAGGTGGAATCAAGGCATAGGTGCCTCTCACATGCCAAATTCCATCAAATTAGATGGAAAATTAAACATTTTCATTTTAGTCCATTCCACAGGGGGTAATGTGAAACAATTGAAAAGTCAAGGGGTAAATGAAACTGGGCTAATCACAGGGAGGTAATGCGTCATTTACTCTAAAAAGTATAATACAAGAACATATTTCTTTCGGCACTAACATAATAGGGTCAAGTGTGGTTGAACTTATAATAGCCAGGCTTGAGAAAGAATATTTCAGCTACAATGATGCGTAGGCTCCACTAAAGCATGATTTGGTTCTAGTAAGCATGCTGAACATTCAAATACCTGCCTTCAATCATGTTCCCCCATTACACCCTGCCGAATTCTTGTGTACTGGGATCTGATCCCAAGAACACTTGTGAGTGTGAAGACTGAAGGTACTCAAACAACCGTGGGCATGCTCAGCTATCATGAAGAATTCAGATGTCTACAAAATCATTGAATTTTTTTTTTTTTAAGTAGTAAAACAAAATCATTGAATCTAATTAACCCTAATAGGTTACAAGATATTAAATCAATTTAGAAGCACAGGGAAGGATCTTATGAGGTTTTTCTGCTAATGAGACTGATTGATATATCTTAAAGCAAAGGTCATTAAATCAACCTATTAAGGGTCTGTTTGGGATATGCTTATTTTGCTGAAACTGAAAACTTTTTGTTGAAAGTACTATAGATAAAGGTAAATGTTAGTTAAAATGATACAGTAGGACCCATGAATAGTACCAAAAAATGCAGTGGAATCCATGAATAGTTGCAAAAATAAGTTGAATAGTAAAATAAGTTGGCAAAAAATAAGCTAGCCAAACAAACCCAGGGTCTATTTGGGATCCACTTATTTTGTTGAAACTGAATATTTTTTTTTTTTTTCCTGAAAGTACTGTAGATGAAGGTAAAAGTTAGCTGAAATAGTACAATTGGACCCATGAATAGTACTAAAAAGTGCAGTGGGGCCAATGAATAGTAGTAAACTATGAATAGTAGTAAACGCACACTAAGTAGATATGCCTACCAGTCTTTTTAATTTGTTGACGATATGATCTGTTTATATTTGTGCACAATAATTAAGAGAGTAATATACTAATATTTGCCTATTAGTGACTATTGTAAAAGTTTCAATTGTAGGTTGGGGTAGTAGATGAACCTGATAGAGCAGCTCTTACCCAAGCTTGGAAATCATGGATGGAGGAACACATAAAAGCCTCTGGAAAGATCCCACCAGGTAATGAAACAGGAAACATTACCTGGGTCCGGCAGCCACCAAAGAAGAAGCCTGATCTTCGGCTGACACCTGGACGTCATGTCCAACTGACAGTCCCACTGGAGGAACTCATTGACAAGTTGGTCAAGGAGAACAAGGTGGTGGCATTTATCAAAGGTTCAAGAAGTGCACCAATGTGTGGATTCTCACAAAGGGTAGTTGGCATCCTTGAAGGCGAGGGGGTGGATTATGAAAGCATTGATGTGCTCGATGAAGAGTATAATTATGGATTGAGGGAGACACTGAAGAAGTATAGTAACTGGCCTACATTCCCACAGATCTTTGTCAATGGTGAATTGGTTGGGGGTTGCGACATTCTGACGTCCATGTATGAAAAGGGTGAACTTGCTCCTTTGGTCAAGAAGTAATCGTTCGAGTTTCTCAGCAATTTGTCTTTTTGTCGAATGGGATGGTGTAGGAGAACAGAACAGGGATAAGAAAATGGAGCATGAATATGGTAATTGAGGTCCATCTATGGTTCAATTGTACTGAACAGTTTGTAAGCTTATCAATTTGACCAAATATAATTGGAATTTGGTCAGGTAAAGTTGAATAAGTATGAAATAGAAAATGTTTTGTGCATGATCATTTGCTCTCTCTCTCTCTCTCTCTCTCTTATTTTTTAGTTTTTTATTACAGTTTCTTTCAGCCCAACTTGCTTCCACTTATTGGTTTTAAGTTTAAGCATTGCACATTCCTTTTCTATAAGCGATGACAGAAAAATATGACTACAAACTATATAGGGGCACAAGTTGAGCCATTTTTTTTTTTTTTTTTTTTTTTTTTTTTTTTTTTTTTTTTTTTTTTAAATTGAGCTAGCGTAGTGTATGAATCCAAACAATTGGTGTTGTTACGTTGTTATAGACTTGTAGCCAAAAGCCTAAAATGTGTGGCTTTCACAGTTCTTTAACTTATGATTTTCAACAACTTTGAAATACCATGGAAAGCAACATTTTCAAGCTCTAGTGCATGGGGTGTTTGGTACATGTTTTTAAATAACAATTTTCAGTTTTTAAACAATATTACATGTATTTTCACATACTTTTTTACCTGCACGTATTTTCACGCATATTTTCAAACAATTTTCAGTTTTTAAATGCATGTGTCAAACATTAATTATTAATGCCATCTCAAAAAAATATTTAACAGAACAGAACTCGGAAAAGACTGCAAAATCATTGTTACCTTTCAACTGTAATTACATGTGATTTCTTTAACTTTAAACAATATTCATTGCCGTTTCCTTTTTACTACTTTGACTAACCGACATAATTAAAAGTTTCAAACACAAGGAAAGAAAAAGAAAAAGATGTGGTTTATGTTTATACGAACATGATTGAATATGAAGTCAAAACCGTTCACGCAATGATTAATGATTATCCCATCAATTTGCCAAACCATTTGGATATGGGGTCCACGATCATAATCATCTTTGTGATAATCTAGTGGAGGTTAGACCGTGCTTATACAGCATGATTGCCGTGATATGTTAGAGACAAAAATGGAGCCTAAGTAATGCCTTGCTTAAATGACAACAATTGGAATCGAATAAGTTTGCTGACATTAAAAATTTAAATTATTTTCTCAATTGTTAGAAGTAAGTATATAATAATAAAAAAAGTATCAATCATAGACCTATCACCTATGTGCGAGTGGTTGTTTCTAATTAAAAAAAAAAAAAAAATAATGTAAGAGCGATATATATTAATCATAATTTATCATCTTGATAAGTTATAAAACAATTAAGGATTATCGGTGTCTATCAAACACTACTCTTTCAAGATAAAATTTTCCTTTTAAGGCTTAGTTTTTGCTTTTCAAATATTAAAAAGTGCTTGCTGAGAGATGCCGATTAAATTACAAGACTCTTGACCATTATAGTTTTAACTTTTAGGTATATGTTTGCTTTCACAAAAAAAAAAAAAAAAAAAAAAATTTAGGTATATATTTAAATGGTCATTGAAAAATTTGAAACCATCGTATAAAGAATTGAAATTATTCCTAAGTCTTAAATAATTAGGAGTTTTTTCTCCAAAAAAACTAATTTAGGAAAAGCTAAAATTTTGTAGCACGAGTTAATTATTGGTTCTAATTTGCCTACTTTTAACTTTCAAATTATTAGGTCCTTTTAAATATATACCACTGTAAATTTCTTTAAAAAAACCATCTCCCCTCTTCCTATGTGTGTTAAAAAAATATTTAATATTCTAAAAAAATAAAAAATTCCAAATTATCAAAACATATATAAATTCTAATTAGTTTCACTAAAGTTTCTTTATCATCAAATAAAATATCTTTAAAATTTTGTTGTATTTATATATGTTGTTGTTGTTGTTGTTGTTTTTTTTTTTTTTTTTTTTTTTTTTTTTTTTTTTTGAGATAAAAATAAAGTGTTTTTGATTAATTATCCAAAATAGCATGGCTATTTTCGTCATTTAATTATAACTATAAATAGCAACATTGAAAAAAAAATCTACTGGTTATCCGTTGGAGCTGAGTCAGCTGACGAGTTGTTGTGACTGACGTTTCTTCACTTTCCTCCTCCATCGGTCACACACTCCCTGATCGATCAAATTCACGTTTTCCATTCTCTCTCTCTCTCTCTCTAAAAAACAATAAAAATCAATCTGAACCTTATCGTCCATCAAATTGGTTCAACAAAAAATGGACGGTGGAGATGGCGCTTCTTCAGGAGGTAGTAGATTCAAGCTCTTCGATCAGCTAGAATTACAGGAATTTCAGGACAAGTACGTGATCAAATCCATTGAATCCCCAAACCAAGGTTTCTCCATCGGCCGCCGTGACGGCAATGTTGAACCACTTACCGGTAAAAACATTTTCCGTCTCATTCTCATTTTTCCAATTCCTTTATTTTAGGGCGTGTTTGGTTTAATAATTAATAGTTTTGGCCAATTTTCGTAGGTGATGACACTTGTTCTCTAAATCCTTCAAAAGTCTCTACAATTTATGGAGTTGTTGGAACCATTAGATTGGTTGCAGGTAGTATTAACTATTTCCTTGACAAATGGATGAGTTTTGATATTCTTGGAAATGTGTTTTTTTAAGTTTATTTGCAAAATGACTTGCTTAAGTAGCACGTAATCAATAAATGCCCTTCTTGTCGATATACATTCTGTTATTGAATCTGCTCTAAAAAATCTAGGAATCACGGACACTTCATTTAGAATGGCGTACCTATGTCATACGGGCCATTTTATGTTATAATCCTGTGTACGTGCTTGTGCTTCGTAGCTAAAAAGTGTTATTAGTTCCTGTGCTGTAATTTAGGTTCTGTGATTAAATTCAACCACGGTTCTGTAACTATACAATTACACAATGGAGTGAGGACGTGATTGAATTTAATTGGGGAACCTAAATAAGGATCTGTATCTAAGTTTTATCCGAAGTGTGTAATAATATTAATTGGCTTGAGCTAATTTTACCAATTAGTTAGCTTGGCTAACTTGACAATATGATAATTGTAAGTTGTTGAATGAGACTTCTGCTCAATTCTTCATGTTTTGGTTCAGGAACGTATGTACTCGTAATAACTTCTCGGAAAGAAGTCGGGACTTTTCTTGGTTTTCCTATTTTTAAAGTTATGTCTATGACGTTCCTGTCCTGCAATGAGGCTTTGAAGTTTTCGTCTTATCAAGAAGTAATAATTTAAACTTATGCAGGCATCTCTTGAAATGATTAAGATTTTGATTCTTGCCTAAAACCTAGTCATAATAATGTATTTTACGCAGAAACAAGACGAGGCATACTTTAGAACACTTTTGAGAACAGTGGAATCGGCTCCTGGATTATACTATTCATACGAGGCAGATATAACTTTGAAGTAAATTCTTTTGCCTTGCAGCTTGCTCTCTTTAACTAGACTGCCACTGTTTTTATAATTGTCTTGGGCTATTTCTTTTTATTGTATTCAGAGTCAAATCCGTGTCATATTATGTATAATGTATTGAAGATGCGTTTGATCATGTCTATCAGCTTACAGAGAAGATACAAGTTAGCTGAAGGATGGATGACTAAACCAATTTGGAAGCAGGTTAGTCAGCATGCCATGTCAGCTATGAATATAGGATTTTGTGTTTTGGGCTTACAGATTGATTTCTTACTAGTTTGAGTTTTGGAAGATCTCTTTGATGTTCCATGTCCTAAAAATTTTAACATTCCAATCTCACTTTGAATTTTATGAAGCTATATTGTATGTGAGCACTTTGTCTTTTTTCTATTTCTCTGCTGTTAGATTGTATTTTACCATTTCAAGAATGAGTATGGTTGGTCAAACATGCTGATATTGTTTCTGATATTTAATTCTGTTTCAGGCTGACCCTCGATTTGTTTGGAACAGAAATCTTTTAGAGGACCTTATCGAGTCTAAGGTTAGATGTTGCTTCTGTTAGATCAATCCATCATAGGATTTCAGGACTACTTTTATTGTCTGCTAAAGCAAGAAATATTTAATCTCTTATAAGAAGGAAAATTTTTCGTAAGGTTAAAGGAAAAATGATGTACTAAATTTCCTTTAATTGATCAAATTTCTTTCCCCTAATGTGCCTTTATCTTTCTGGTGCAGCTTGACGGTTTCATCATTCCTATATTACAAGGAAATATCCTGAAATTTCTTATTCCTAATGCTGTTTAGTCAATATCATTCTCTATCCCTCCCTCTTCCTCTTTTTTCTTTCTCTGTGTTTGTCATGTGCATGTGAGAGAATAAGACGCTGGAATAAGTTCATTCATTATATTCCATTCAAAAACAAGTGTTTTCATTTAACTGTTGATTAAGCTTTCAGTCTGTACAGCTGAACTTAAAAAGTTCACATGTGACGATCACATTACTTTCAAGGAGGTGTACACGGCGTCTAGGTATAACATTGTGGAGATGATAGGTTCTTATGATTTGTTATTTAACTATCTGCAAGCAGATTTGAAGTTTTGAGATTGGATTTGATTTAGGGACAAGGATGTGGAGAAGAGGGGCTAACCTTGAAGGAGACACAGCAAATTTTATTGAAACTGAACAATTGCTTGAGCTTGAAGGTTTCAGATCCTCATTATTGCAGGTATCTTTACTGTATCTGATGGGGGTTGAGAAGTAATTGTGTGCTTGAAATGCACATTAACTTACAACTCAATAAGTATAAGACTAGATATCTTTGCATGGTGTTTCTTTATGTTTCATTATGCATGTTAGTCACAAAAAGGGTATCAACTTAAGAAGCAAAACTTGTTAATGTTATGTAATTCAGATTCGAGGCTCAATTCCACTTCTTTGGGAGCAGATTGTTGACCTAAGCTATAAACCGCGAGTTAGGATCATAAACCATGAGCAGACGGTATTGTTTCTACACCAGGATGTGAGCTCTTTCCATGATGAGTACTTGAGTTTTATTGTAATGAGTGCCTGTTTATGTTTGTGTATTTGGCATTCTACCTCCAGTCAAATGTTGTGGAGCGCCATTTCCATGATCTTTTACAAAGATATGGAGAAATAGTAGCAGTTGACCTAACTGATAAAGTAAGGGTCTCTTCCCTCTTTTCTTTTGTACTAAATTATAATTCTGGCCTATAAACTTTCTTCTTGTAAGCAGTTCTGGAACTTGCAGAATTTGGTGAACAAAATATATTAGCAAATTGTGTATTTAAAAAAAAAAAAGAAGAAGAAAATATTAGCAAATTGTTTCTTTTGACATCTATTTATATGGGCAACATCACTGAACTGATTGATCAGAATGTTGCCAGAAAAATGGCATATTAATTCTGATTGGCTGGTTCTTAGTGCATAGTTGGCTAGTGAAATGATTGGATTCTTTAATTTTGTCCTTAGTACACAAGTTTTAAGCTTTTCTGTTCAATGGAAAGTTTTTTATTTATAACTAATGGATATTTTGTATGTTTAACTTTTGTAGCATGGTGATGAAGGTGAACTAAGTGCGGCATATGCTGCTGAAATGCAAAAGCTGCGAGATGTAAGGTGACATTTTAGACTTTATGGTATTTGTTCATTTTGACTTAACTCTGTATTATAAAATGCTAAAACCTTTCTCTATGGACTTCGATTCTAGCTTTGTTTTAGCTTTGTATATTTCCTCAGGAACTAAGGTTCTTCAGAGGAAAACTTAATTTTGTTTTCACAATTTATTGCAGATATGTGTCGTTTGACTTTCATCGCTATAATGGCAACGCAAACTTTGATAACCTTAATGTTCTGTATGACCAAATCTCAGAGGATTTTGAAAAACAAGGGTAATCTAAACATATGGAATATTACATATAAACTGCTACTACTGTTCTACAATCTAGGTATGTAGGCTATCCATAATTCTGTTTTTTAATCATTACTGTTCCAGCTGAGCAGATACTTCCTTGTAGACATGGAAGGAAACATACTAGAGGAGCAGAAAGGAGTTATTAGAAATAACTGCATTGATTGCCTTGATCGAACAAATGTCACCCAGGTTTGCAGAAACAGTATTTAGTATATTTGATTCTTATCTCTCGTTCTGTTACATTTCCTTGATACGCCCTTGTCATCTTATAGTAGATCGTATCTGCAGTAATTAAGAATGATATGTTTTTTAGTGTAGAGTTTTCTGAGCTCCCTCCATGTATTCTTAACAGAGTTTTCTGGCTGAGAAGTCATTAAACATACAGTTGCAAAGGATTGGAGTGCTTACATCTTCAGAGGGTATTTCTATGTTTCCCGAAGAATATGGAAAATTTAGAACATGTATGGAATTCTTAATATTACTGCTTCTATCTTCCTCTCTGAGTCAGAATTTTCCTGTGAAATTGTGTTTTCAGTTTCATTCTAAACTTCATTTTGCTGATTTAGTGTGGGCTGAGCAAGGTGATGAGATCAGTCTTGAATATGCTGGGACTAATGCCCTGAAAGGGGACCTGGTTAGGTAAAATCTAATTTCAATATATGATTTTCAAAAATCAATGTCAAGTGTTCACCATATTGTGTATAATACATCTTGGATCCAAAATACTGCAGATATGGAAAGCAGACTGTAGCAGGACTAATCAAAGATGGAATGAGTGCTATTTCAAGATATTATTTGAATAATTTTCACGATGGGGTTCGGCAGGCAAGCTGCCTATTTTTGGGTTTTCGATTATGAATACCACTCTTTAAGAAAGAAACCAGTATTGCTAATATGCTTTAATGAATTTTATGTTTTCTCAGGATGCAATGGATCTTATAAGTGGTCACTATACTGTCAATAGAAATAGTCCTTCACCATTCCGGCTAAATGGATTTGAGTCACTCTCTGTAAGTAATATAAGTGTCTTTATAGCTTAAATATGATATTTTCGTTACTTGCTGCCTTCTACCATCAAGAAAAGTGGCAATAGATTCAAATTACCGTTAATTGGGAGAAGGTGGGGGGGGGGGGGGGGGCCAGGTGGGGAAGGGGGAACATACATTTCAGGATCCTCTCAATTGTGCTAGTAATTCTACATTAGGTGATTTTACTTATCAAAAAAAATTCTACATTAGGTGATTTTAGTTCAGAGAACCTGTTACTTTGACCCTGTGAAAATAATGTATTAGTTGGTTTGGTCATCGTGATAATTTTGGGTAACACTAATGACATTTTAAAATTTTATTTTTTTATTTTTATAATCTTAGTCAAAACTGTCTCTGAAATAATAAAAATATTGGTTAAATCTTCACCAAAAAGAAAACATCAATTCTGGCCTAGTCCAGCTCAGTTGGCCTGATTACATTAGTTTTCAGATGTTGGAAATCCATGTTAATTTTTGGAGTTGTCTCTGATTACATGTTTTTTGGACAAACTGAAAAATTGCAGTATCTCCCAGCGGCATCAGCTTTGATAGTTGGAGGCTTGACGCTGACATCGTTCACACTTCAGAATGGTATCATTTATATTATATTCAGTGTACTACAAGGGACTTATACATGCGTGTGTGTGTGTCTCTCTCTCTATATATATCCTTCCTATATGATATTCACTAAGATATTTAATTTTATTGTCTGTGATATAGTTGGGCGAAGTGCACAGCAATTTATGTCTTCGGTAATCTGGGCTGGAGTAACTGCTGGAGTTATGGCAGTGGTTAAAGCTAATGGAAGGCAGTTCTGTTCTAGGCCTCGATTGTGTGGTCTTCTGTAAATTGTTCTTAACTAGTCCCATTTGTGGTTTGCAAATGGTACAGATTGTATACTAGCTTGATAATGTTCCAACCTTCTAAGTTATTATAATTAATGCTGAATATGTTCTGTTGGTTGATCGCGAGCAACTTGTTTTCAAATTAGGTAATCTTAATGGTTTTTTTTTAGATGAGTTGGTGTGGTGTTTGCATGGTTTGCTTGCCAGATGAGTTTTAGCCAACCTTTAACATAAATTGTGATTGAAGTTTATTCCATGTACTCAAAAGTTTTTGTTCCCGTTCCCCCAAAAGAAGAAAATATAATAATTCCAGTCATGTTGGACTCGGGAAAACAATGTGGAAGACAGAAATGGATCTAAAGATAGGAAGCATAACTCCGGATTTATGTTGGGATCAGATGCATAGAGAACAGGATCATATATTTATGGAAGAATGCCACTAACCTTATAATATGGTGGCATCTGCCTCCTTGTAGGGATTTCATAGGTGTCGAATGACTAGAATCCCCTCATTTACACTAAGAAAAAAAAAAATTAAGTATTGATTTAAGGATGTATCCATGAATGGTGAACGATAATATCAATTTTATGTACCATTTAGTGTTGTTATTAAAGCCTGCTTGTGAGTAGACAAAATTACAGTTTTTATTTTTTTTGGGTGGAGGTACTAGTAGTTGAGTAAACACATATATGAGGGAATATTTAAAATTTTAGTTTGTACTTTCTAAGAAAATTGAACCAAATTCTGTCAATTTCAATCTGGTCGTCCTCCAAGTTTTTCACAAGATGGTAGCTGGTTGTCCCCTAAATTGACCAATTAAGTTCAGGGAACCTGAGATTCCAAGGTTTATTTGGAAAGGAAGTGCAAACGTGAAAAAACCTTGCTTGGTTGGAGTATAAAATCGCTTGTCATATAAGGACTATAAATTGAATTGAATAGTTCCTACATGCCAAATTCAATGCATTTGGCATGTAAAACATGTCCATCGAAAATTTATTTGTGATGGTCATGAGATATTCGTTGTCTGAACGCAAAATGAAAGGACACCCCTCTTATATAGGCTACATAATAAATTCCAATATGCTTCTTATCTGCTAGTCCAGAATTGGAAATTCACACCTTAGATGTTTCCAAAATTGCCTCGGAAGTAATGTGATTGATTCATTTTTTTTTTCTAGTGCTTGTAGGTATAAATATGCCTCCATAATATGTGTTTCTGCGGTTCTTAATGTTTGATATATCGTCTCCATCATCAGTACTCATGTTGCCCAGCCAACAACCCCACTTTCCTTCCCAATTCTCTCCCTATCATCAAAGTATGAGAGAGATTTTTGAGGAGACATGGAGACTACTAAATCGGATCAATGACTTACCAGAAGATTTTCATATTAATTTCATATATATAGTTAACGTTGAATGGCAAGTACTTATTGTCCTATAAATTTTAGTGGCATTTGTATCTTTTTTATTTGAAATTTTTTTTCCCCTTCCCAAAGTCAAAATTTGAATTGTCTAAGTGATTTGAGTGATATATTGCTCATGATTGTTTTAAAGCCTTAAAAAAGGTTTGAGTATTCTAGCAGTTTGAAAGCCAACACAAAATTAATTTCTTCATTTTATTACAAATGAATTATTCACATTTACAAATTACAAGTTGTTGTTGTTATAAAAACATAAACAACAATTTATTAACATTTCAGTAGGTTATTTTCTTTTCAGCCATCAGACAAACTGGGATAGCTGCCATTGTAGAAGCATACACTTGCTCCTCATAGCCAATGCATCATGGTGAAGGATGCCTGGTTGGATTGGTATGTTCAATCTACTTCTTTCATCGCTACTATTGAGATTAAAATTTGAAAAATGTATGCATCTTCTGTAAGTCTGCAACAGGTTAATACTTCTTCATTAAATCCTATGATTTATTTATTTATTTATTAATGTTGATATCTCTTCCAGTTATAGAATCCTCTATGGAATTAGGAATTGTGCGGCACCTTTAGTTATTTACAATAAAAAAGAACATACGAATGTAGAAACAACAGCATATACAAACATACAAATTTATTATTGTGGCTGGAATCATTTGCAATAATTGCTTTTTTCCAATCCGTATTTTGGGTAAACAGTGCCATTTTCCGTTGATGGACCATTTTCATAGTAGAGAGAATACTGATTCAAATTCTATCAAGGTCTTTGAGAGAGAACTGAAAATAGAACCGAATGGGTTGATATTGCTTTCATATAATCCATAGTTTTCTTTATAAGCATCTGAGAATTATTTAATTCTCAGATTTCAGCAAGTTGATAGTGCGTGCTCTCTTAAAATGAATTAATTCAATATTTTCCTTTGGGGCATAATCAATCATGCACATATATTTCTCTAAAACAGCAAGGACTTATTGAAGATTTTAAAGGCGCAATAAGCCCGGAAACAAGTGAAAAGAGGGATCAGGTAGCATCAAAAGCCTAAAAGACATGAGGAAGGAGGGATCATATGTTACCTTGAACTTGAAACACTAGTCACTAGTGGAAGGAAGGATTAAGTAGTGTCATAAGCCCAAGAAACACGAAGGAGGAGAGATCTAATGTTGCTCTGGACTAGAAGGACAAGTGGAAGGAAGGATCAAGTAGTGTCATAAGCCCAAAAACACAAAAGAGGAGAGATCAAATTTTGCCTTGAACTTGAAAGACTAGTGGAAAGAAGGATCAAGTAGTGTCATGAACCCAAAAAACACAAACGAGGAGAGATAAAATGTTGCCTTGAACTTGAAAGACTAGTGGAAGGAAGGATCAAGTAGTGTCATGAGCCCAAAAAACACGAAGGAGGAGAGATTAAATGTTGCCTTGAACTTGAAAGAATAGTGGAAGGAAGGATCAAGTAGTGTCATAAGCCCAAAAAATATCAACCTCACAAATCCAGCATGAGTATGAAGTATCCCAAAGCATAATTTCCTTGTGATGAGCCATCATCATTGTTAACAAATTTATATGTTTAGTTATGTATGGAAGATTAGAATACAACATATGTAACATCCAATGTATCTCTCGCTCTCTCTCTATATATATATGTGTGTGTGTGTGGGGTTGGAAAGTGAGATTACTTCTAGGAGTATGTTGGATTATTGTATTTATCTTCATAAAAATATATGGTAAATATTTCCATATTTTTTGTAGTGAAATTTTAAATTATAAACATATTATACACGTACTATACATGTACCGTTATTTCTCCGTTTCCATATTTTTCTGCCAAATATTTGAAACGTATTTTTCTTAAATATACCAAATTGTATCTGTCCATATACTTACCATATTGTACTAGTACCGTATTTTATTAACTATGATAATACCATCCATTGTATCTCTACAAATATATTAGCTAGGTCTACTGGCTTCAGGTATTGATTTATTCGTGCTTAGTATTAATTAGCTTTTTTATGCTTAATTAATATATATGCAATATCAATGTAATTTTTCATGTGATAACTGATAACATAATCTTTAATTGTAGTGTTATGTAAATTACTACCTCTCTCTCTCTCTTTGGTGGGCAATTTTATGTTTAGAGATTATTAATTGTATGTGTGTTAATAATTGGATTGAAAATTCTTATCATTTGTCTTTGAGTTTGAGCCTCGTTTTTTTATATGATTGAGTGTTTTATCTTGTTGCCTTGGACCTCCACCACCTTGGCAGGGTTTGGTGTAAAGGTAAATTGGATTTTCGGTTGTGGTTAAACCCAGGCAAACCAACATAATCAATTGTGCATAAATTATTCTTGCCAAATAAAAGAAGAAAAAAAATGTTAGATAGGAAACTTGCACCAATTGCTTTCCTACTTAATATTTCAGTACTACCGATATACTAGACATTCTCTCAAATAAATGTGAATCTCATCTACCGGTCCCACATTAGGATTCACTTTTGTGTTAGAGGAATGTGTCATACATTATTTGTACTGAATAATTTTACCCAAATTTGGGATAAGTGTTCCTATTTAGCTTTTACCAAATGACCTAAAATATATAATGTTTTTTCAAGAAGTTATCATGATAATTTTGGGTAACACTAACTATATTGCCTTTTTTTATCTTAATCAAAACTGTTTGCAAAATGATAAATTTTTTTTGGTTGAATCTTCACTAAAAAAAAAAAACATAAATTCTGGCCTAGTCTAGCTTAGTTGGCCTTATTACATTGGTTTTCAGATGTTTAAAAACCATGTCAATTTTTTTTTGGAATTGTCTCTGATTAAATTTTTAATGGACAAACCGAAGTTGTCCTTCCCCTTCCCCCCCAAAAGAAGAAAAATATAGGAATTCCAGTCATATTTGATTTGAGAGAACAATGAGGAAGATGAAAATGGATCTAGAGAATAGGAAGCGTAACTGCGGAGTTATGGTTGGATCAGATGCATAGAGAATAGGATCACAAATATAATGGAAGAATGCCACAAATAATGGAATCTACCTTCTTCTTGTAGGGATTAGTTAGTTGTCGAATCCCCTCATTTACACTAAGAAAAAATATATAAAGTATTAATTTAAGGATGTATCTATGAATGATGAACATGATGATATCAATTTTATGTACCTTCCAGTTTTGTTATTGAAGCCTGAGTGTAAGTAGACAAAATTACAGATTTTTTTTATGCTAGTTGAATAGACATATATGGGTATGTTTAAAATTTTAATTTGTACTTTCAAGAAAATTGAACCAAATTCTGTCAATTTGTATCTAGTTGTCCTCCAAGTGTTTCGCAAGAAAATATTTGTTCAGTAATTTTTTTTTTTGGATAGGTAATAGTGAGATCAATGGTTGACAGTTGAGCACTGAGCTCATCCTACACTTGAGATTAGACTCTTTCCCTTGAGCAGATTAAGTATTAACATTTGATGACCAAATATGACCAATTAAGTTTAGGAACCTGAGACTCCAAATTTCAGGGAATAAAATCTAAAATTTGAAATTTCAGGGTGTAAAATCCAAACACTCTCAAACTTTAATATGTAATTTGTAATTTATCTAAATATATATTTGCAAGGGTGTTATGCAATCCTCAAAAAGGTTTTGTCACTAAAAGCCATTTTTCTTATAATTTATGCATTAACATATTGTCACATGCTTAAGCATCATCCATTATTACATAATACATATTGAAACACTCTCTTATTATCCTATGTTAATTCATTTTTAAATCATCGCTTGTTCATGCATTTCATACATTTCAAGATTTTTGCATCTAATTCTTACTTAAAGTATGTGTTAACTTAATTTAGAATCTAATTTCAATATTCTTCCTATTATGTTTTGTCTATTTAATTTCCATTTTTTTTTAATAATTCAATAGTTACAATGAGAAGGGAGGATTCAAATCCTGGATGTTCCTATCGAAAATTTCAAGAAATGCATACTAAGGGTCTGTTTGAGATCTGCTTATTTTATTGAAATTGAAAATTTTTTGTTGAAAGTACTATAAATAAAGGTAAATGTTAATTGAAATAGTATAGTAGGACTCATGAATAGTACCAAAAAGTATAGTGGGACCCATGAATAGTAGTAAACATAAGCTAAATAACAAAATAAGTTGGCGAAATTAATCATGCCAAAGGGACACTAAGTATCCGTTTGAGAATAGCTTATTTAGTTAAAACTGAAAACTTTTTGCTGAAAGTACTGTAGATAAAGGTAAAAGTTAGCTAAATAGTGTAGTGAGACTCATGAATAGTATCAAAAAGTACAGTGAGACCCATGAATAGTAGTAAAAATAAGTTGAAAGTGGAGATAAACTGAAAATTTAGCTTATCCCAAACACATGCTAATTCAGCTACAACGCTCTTCGTGTGTGATGTGTAGTATACGTCACTGTTCCATTGTTTTGGTTGTTTCTTTTTGCAATTTATAGTAATATTATATTTAATATATGATTTGGATGAGTAAATGAACTATATTGACCAATAAATAATGGCGGAGTAGGGACTGTGGGGGACAATTTCCCCTTGTCCCACGAAAATTTCCTTTGTATTTTATTTTTTATATTTTTTAAATTTATTTTTATATGTTTATTTTACATACAAAGTTTCATCAAAAAAAATTATAAAGAATATTTCCTATCTTATCAGTGTTCTTTAATTTTTGAAAGTTAAAAAAGGATAGGCACCCAAAAAAAAAAAAAAAATCAAAAGGAAAATAAAAAAGCAAAAGTTTTAACCAAAAAAAAGAAAGTATACTGTTACATTTTATGATTGATTTTAAAAAGTGTTAAGAGCTTAAATTCTTTATATATCATTTTGTTAATTTTCATAAAAATGAATATATAATTAATAAAATTTGAAATTAATTGTATAATAAATCCATAATTTTGATATTATTTTTAAGTTATCCTTAAAAGGTCCAGACAAACAAATGATTACTCTATGTCTATGGTTTAAAATTGGCACCTTGAACCATTTCCCTCTCCCCTGAACCCCCAAATACTTAGTATGTAGGGAGATGCTGATTCAGCTATAAAGCCCTTAGTTAAATTTTTTTTTTTTTTTAAATACGACGACTTCAAAGTTCAGGAGATGTCAAGGCATTTTACCCCTCATAATTATTAAAAATCACAGCCTTAACTTATAAGTGGGAATATTATTATGAAAAAGATAAACACCATGTATTTGTAGATTAAAAAATCTAAACAAATGAGCATAATATAATTGATGTGTTAATTTTTTTAATGAGTTTATAATATAAAAATACTATTCAATATTTACATGAGTGACGTTTTATTGTCCAAATTGATGTTAAGTGTTATATAAAGCGTGCACAATATATATGTTTATGAAGATATATGTGCGTTAGTTATACATTTTTCCCATTTTGAAGTCAAATCTTGCCTAATAGCCATTGCTATTAGGGCAGTTGACCAGCATCATCCCAATTTATAACTTAGTAACCTAAATCTTAGTTCTTTTGGATTAATAGTTTTTTTTGCCATAGACTTACATTTTGCTTGAAAAGTAATAAGAACTAAAACAGTGAACTCAAAAGAATTGATAACAAAACGATAAATATATAATATAATTTTAACCCTAAACATACAAATACACATATATTTATACATTAAAATATTATCAGTGGAAAATAGTTGAAAAGTAAAGATAATTTCCTACATCTGTGATCCAAAAATGAAATAAAGGTTATAATTAAATATTTTTTAAAGGCTTGTATATACATGATGAAATATCAAGAAGTTTAATTAGGTTTTGTTAGAAAATTGTTATAATCACCTATGCATTGAAAGAGTATGTGTTGGCTTGTGTAAGCACAAATGTTAAGATTTAATATAAAACAACTAAATTAATACACAAATATCAATAAACAGTAAATACAAGGTTTGTTTTTGCCCTTTATTTTGGTCTTAAGGGGTTTTATGTTTGGTTGAAGTATGTTCCAGACATTAGCTTTAAAACAAACAATGAACCTTTCAAAATCTCTCTGTGTGAAAAAAAGTAAGCTTTTATAAAATTTTAAGTATATAAGCTTAGTTATAAGTATCTTACATATTTTGGAATTGCAGTTAGCAATGCAAAATTTTACCCAGATAATTGTTCAAATGATGACAGATAAAAATCTCCTAGTTTTTTTTGAAATGAGGGTTGTTTGGTTACATAGTTTAAAATTTAAGGCTATTTAGCTATTTTTCCGTTCAGGTTTATATATACTAATTTGTCCACTCGGTTACCACTTATAAGTTTTCTTTTTCCTTACTAATGTACATTGATGGCAATGATAGTGGAATAGTTCATGCACACGTAGGGAGTACAAAAAAAGAAAAATACTGAAAATATAATTAATTAGCACCAGAACACAAGTATAGAGGCAATATAAAAAATAAAAACATAAAAGTAAACATAAATACAAACACAAAAAATAAATGCGAACGGTAATATGAAAAATGATAATATAGAAAATATAAAAACATAAACAGTATCACAATTCAAACGCATAAGCATTATAAACATAATAAGCATTATAAACATAAACACAAACACAAACAAATATGAGAGAGAGAAGGTTAAAATGTTCAAATTTCTAAGTTTAATTATTTATTTCAACCTCAATCTCAAACTCAGATGAGATGTTCTTGGTTTTATTGTTGTTTATGCTACGAAAATATTTGTTTAAAATAATTTAAATTAAAAATTCTAGAAGAGAGAAGGTTAAAATGTTCAAATTTATAAGGTTAATTATTTATTTCAATCTCAAATTAGACGTTCTTGGCTTTATTGTTGTTTGCTCTATACGAATATCTGTTTGAAATAATTCAAATTAATTAAAAATTTTAAATTGGTTATGAGCTTTTATTGGCATCAGTTTATAAGCAGCTTCTAACTTTTATGTATAATATTTTAAAATCTCACTTTTTCTTACATTTTTTTTTCAAAATTTTCCAAAATACAAGTATATTTTAACACACTTTCAGCAAAAAACTAAATAAACTGTTTCCAAACGGACAATAAAACAAACCCCATGATAAAGGTTCTTGTTCCATTAGTTGTAATTATATGGATTGCATTTCCATCTTTCTCCCCTATGATTCTTTTTCTTATTTTATTTTATATTGTTTTAAACAAGCACAACATTCTTCCATTGGCCATTTTTACTCGATACACAAAAGCTAAGCCGGATTTGGCTTAAGAAACTTGCTTTCAGATATTACGAAATGGTGATAACTAAACACTACCTTATTTCTACAATTAATTAACCCATCCTAGCCAAAATAAAGGATAAATAATGATTCCAGATAATCTTCTACAGCAAAGTAGATGTAACATAAGCATATAAAGCATAAGTTTGAGAATGATTACAAAGATATCTCCCCTAGCTTCTTAAACAATTCAAAGAATTGTAAAAAATTTCAATAAAAGAAACCTGTAGGGATAAGGGGTCCAAAATTATATGTTGGGCCTTGGGCTTGGCTGAGGACGTTGGGTGGCCATGATGCAAATGAGTCACAGTGACCAGCACCACTACTTAGAGCTATCTACAAGGTTTTGTCAACCAACTTAGAAAGAAATAGTTCTTACACACTAGGACTTTGGAAATGAGATGAAAAGGATAGATTTCTAGATATTAAATAACAAACCTAATATGATCTAAAAGACTAAAACCAACAACAGTTACAATGGCAAGTTTAGGGGATGTGCCACCCCCAGTCTTCCCCAAAGTTTTAATACTAGTATTTAAATCTCAAGCATAACCATTTTCAACATGACTAGCTTGTATTTTCCCCTTCGAAATTGTTGTTTCTTGCCCCCAACACCCAAACTTTGAAAACAAATATTTAATATAACACGTATATGCCCTAGCAGAAACAAAGGAAAAAAGAAAAGAAATTTAAACATTGAAAGATTTGTCCATAAACAATTCTATGACAGGCACAAACATGGAAAAAAAAATCAATATAACAATAGTGGCAGTCTGGTAGTAAATATTAGGATATGGGCAAACAAAGCCTTATCTCCATAGAGAACCCTATAGGCAGGACGAAACTTACAAGCTTCTCATTGTTTGCAATCCCTCATTGTCTCATGTGGTTATTTGGAGGGAAGGAAACACTCAGAACTTCAAACAATGTGATAAAATACCAATTTCAGACCTGATATTATTCCTCAGATCCTTATCTAGATGAAGGCCACAAGACAATAGTCTTTTTCAAATTTACCTGAACTTCATGGGTTGTGCCCTCCCCAATTGCACTTTCTTATTAAACCCTTAATAATAAAAATAAAAAATAAAAAAAACTACCTTGTGTTTGTAAACTGTACAGAGCCCCTCTAATGTTTTATAGAGTAGTTAGACATTATAATGACACAACCATTGCATGGCTAGAGAGAATGTGTGTTTGTCCTCTATGAAGTCCAACTATTAAGGCAAAACCCAAGAGATATCAGAGCCCTTTAAAGCTTCTATCAAATATTCTTTTTGAAGTTCTAAACCATAAATTACCTAAATTCCAACCCACCACAAGAACAAGTAAAAATGGATTTTTTTTTTGGGGGGGGGGGGGGGTTGGTGTTAAAAAATCATCCATCGATCTTTCTTAAAAGGATCACCAGGTAAAATACTTTTTCTGCCTATTCAAAAATATAAAAAGGCTATGAACAACAAAAAAAGTTGTTTGCAATTCAAAAGCTATGAAATTAATAAAATAACAAAATAAATTACAAAATGCACATTAATATTTATAAAAATTCAAGCCAATTAACAAGCTGTAGCCCAAAATGGGATTTCATCTTTGGCAGCGGGTTCGATCAATCCCACTTGGGTGTGAGTGATCTTACATAAGCCCATATGTATATGGTAAAGATCAAATTACACCAAAGTAACATCCTAACAATGTTACACCACTTAAATTGAATAGATATTTTTCAAATCCCACTATTGGATTACATGTTTAACATGTACACCAAAAATTATAAGGTAATCAAATAGTATTTACTATCTAATATATAACCTCATTTTTTTATAAGTTTAAAATAATATATGAGAGAGAGAGAGAGAGAGAGAGAGAGAGAGAGAGAGTTTGGTTAGTTAGCATATATTAACTTATTATTTGTGTATGATTTTTTTTTTTTAAATGTTATAGATGAAATAGTAATTAGTATTTAATCATCTTGAAACTTTGTAATATTTTGCAAGCATAAGTGTATAAGAAAACAGTGTAATCCAATGATGGATTTTTTTTTTTTTTTTTCAAAAACAACATACAATAAAAAGTAATTTAATATTAACTAAGCTAACACTAGGTATAACTTGAACTTAACACATGCATATACACATACTTAATTGTCATATAGGCATTATAGATATAAAATTATAAGTATTATATTTTTTGAATTTTTATATTCACACAAACATTCTTAATTTCCATATAGGTTCTATAGACCTAGAGTTATAAGTATTCGATATTTTGAATTTGTGTACATAAAAGATCAAAACAACCTGCTACCCAAATACCCAATAACAAGTATACATACCAAAGAAACCTGCTGCAGTTGGGAAATTGCATGACAATGAGAAAGAGCACGCATGTACACAATCACGACCGTTTCATGAATACTTACAAGCGTGCTCTCTCTCATTGTCAAACAATTATATGTCAAAGCTTGAAGAAATCTGCAAAAGATAAGAGAGAACATATAATAGCAATGCATCAAAAATGACTATAGACAAAATAGATCCAACTATTATGGCATTTTTACTAAGAAAATAAGGGACAGTGGAAGATATCTACTCTAAAAACAAATAGACATGTATGTTCCATGTAATCTGACTAAGTTATACTTAGCTAAAAGCCATTAGATTGTAAAGCATCTCTACGAGTTTCTATCTTGACATTAACTCCATCTCAAATTTCATCAACTATAACTATATCATCTACAAAAGGCATACACCAAAAGACTTCATATTGAATTCATCCAATGAGATAGCTAGTTTAACCTACGTCAAACATAAAAACTTTATTAATTCCTTGGTCTTAATCAATTTAATTTACTCTAAAGGAACTCATTTCTATTTTAAAACACACCACAAAAAATCTCATAGGTACTCTATTATTCGCTTCCTCTAGGTCAATAAAACCCATATAAAGATCTTTATGGGCTTCTCTACATTTTCTCTATTTTTACATTAGACATATAATAAAATAACTTCTATGATAGATTGCCTTGGAATAAAATCATAATAAATCTCCAATATTGTTTTATCCCAAAAGTTCATAGTGTGACTCATAAGCGTAGTTGCACATTAATTTGTACAATTTTGAATATTTTCCTTATTCTTGTAAATGGATATTTGAGAGTTTTTCTCCACTCACTAGACATTTTGTTATCCCTTAAAGATCTTTTCATCTCATTACCCAAGCACTTCCAAACAACAATGGTTAATTCATTAGGTCCACAATTCTTCCTGTTTCCATCGTCCTTAATGCGTCCTTTACCCAATCATCCTAATTCTTTAAACAAACCTATGATTTCTATCCCTAGTTGGGTAAAACTTGGTGTGCTCTAATCTTTTGTGTGGCTTCCATTAAACAATATATCAAAATAATTCTCCCATCTCTCTTTAATCTCTTATTCCTACTAACACACTTTGATCTTCATTTCTAATGCATTGAACACATTCAAGTCACTTGCTTTCATTCCCTTGTCTTAACAAGTCTATATTCTTTTCTACATCCTTCGTCACTAACTTGCTTTATAATCCATAATAAGCCTTAAATCTAGCCGTTTTGACAACTTTCTTTGCTTCTTTGCCACTTCATAATATTCACAAGTGGGTCACTATCTCTCTCTCTCTCTCTCTCTCTCTCTCTCTCTCATCTAACAACTACTTAAACCACCTCATTCCACCACCAAGTCTCCTTAATCAGCTGGCTACATATTTTTCTTTCGCCAAGTGCTTCTTCAGCCCCCTTTTAATGCTATTCATTCATTATTTTCTTATCAACACCTTTGTCTAGACTCCACTTGCCTTCTTTAACTAAAAATCTATAAACACTTGTTTCTCTCCCTTCAAATCCCACCACCTAAATCCTAAGTTCCTCTAACATCTACTATTTTCCACGTTATACTACAAATGTCTAGTACCACAAATTTGTGTTGTGGTTATTCTCTCTCATAAAATCAACTCATAATCTTTACAATATCTACTATTAACTTTTCAAGTAAAGACCAAATCTATTTGACTAACGTATGTTCCACTTCTAATAGTAATTAAGTGTGTGAATCTCTCGTCTTCACCATTTCAAGAAATTTCCTTAGCAAACCAAAATTTATTGGAGTCTAGCACAATTTTTCTTTCTTTGTTTAGAACATTGGGAGTCTAGCTAGCTATTAATGTGGAAGCTACTACACATGAAAAAGTGCAAGTAATATTTTTCAAACATTATTAGACTATTAAATTTTGGATGTTCTAAATTGAAGTTTAAAGCAATGATCATTTGAGTGTTCCTTTCCACTTAGTAAACCTCTAACGCCCTAAGCCTACAAAATTTACAACCTATAGCAGTTAACTGACTCTTTTAACCCAGCCATAAGTATAACTTTCTTTGTCATCAACTTATTCCCTCAAGTCCCCAGCTACTCTTTCATGTTTTAAACTATTCAAACCTTATCCAATTTACAAACTCCAAGCATCTCAATATATCCCTAAACTTATTCATATCCTATAACTTACAAGGTTTTCTTTTCTCTTCCCAGTGTTGGCTTTTAATGTTTCTTCCCTTTGTTCCACTTTGATAACTCTTCCCTTCAACTACGTACTGAATTATTTACTTTCATACATCAAGAACCGATCATTTCTAAGCCTGATGTTCTAACTATGTTATAATGCCAAACTCAAGTAAAAATCAACTTATTTTAAGTTTCAACTTCAAAGATTAAAGACTGAAATTTTTGTTTGGAGGGTCATAATCTGAACACTTCTTACCCTAGACTTTATCCCACGCTAGTATTCCATTCTCAACAACAAAAACAAGATCCTTCTAACACTAAGCCACAAACATGTACAAAGAAGTATCACATGCAATTAAACCCTTAAACCTTAACCAAAAACCTTGAAAGTCCAAACTAGGAGTACATCTTGAACACTAAATAACCAAAACTACCAAAAATAGAAACAACCAAAAAAGACTGGACTCCATCTTAACCGAATACAAGCCTCCAACTAAAGTAAATCATCATAAAAAAACCAACCACCAAATCAGTACCAATTCATTCCATGAACCGCATAATAAACTCAAAAACAAGGTAAAAAATGATGCCCATATTGCATAAAAGAGTATACTTACCAACTCTTCAAAAATCTAAAGATTTTGCAACCAAAAAAATAAAGGATTCATTTTAAGTATACCAAAAAAAAAAAAAACGGTGTTCCATAATAAAGCCCAAAGAGATCTTAAAGTTTGTCTTTTGTTGTTGTGAAGAGAGAGATTAATAGACAAATCAAAGCAATTTGTTTTTTCAAGAAAAAAAATCTGACCTTTTCAAAGTAAGATTCCTGGGCAAATTAACCATTGAGACATGCAAATGGCTCCTTTAATACTAATAGAAAAAACAAACATTTTAAACCAAACCAAAACCCCCCACATCTTTTTATATGGCTTCCTTGTGCTTTAACTCCAACATTTTTTGAAATACTGATAAAAAAAACCCAGACAAATTAACAAAAAAACTACAAGAAATCCAAGAAAAGAAAACCCTTTAAAGCAAATAAAGTCACAAAGACAAGGTATGATAAAACAATAGAATTAATATTAATAATCCAAAGCATAAAACGCAAAGTAATGAAACCAGGGAATTTTTTTTTGAGAGATAAAGAAAGATTCAAATAGCATTAGAAAAATATTAGCTAAAACAACCTTATATATAACATATCCACGCCCATACCAGATCTAGACCCGAATCCTCAGACGAAGTATAAAGTCAACAGTCAACCCCAAGAGAAAATAAAGGGGATTTGAAGGAAGAACGGTGAAGATAGAATTATAGAAGAGTAGAAAAGGGGCACTCACTTCTTTTTTCTTATTGGAAGAGGAAGAGAATACTTTCTGGTTTCTATGGAGAGAGGTTTATATTACAGACTTGTTTGGGACCAAAAGTACAATAATGGGTTTAGTCCTTTGGAAATCTATACAGTGGTATTATTATACTTATCAACACACTCTACAAGGACAGAACAACGACAAAAAAAGGACAAAAAAAATTATGTTCAAAAACTTTGGGAATCTCCCTTTTTATTTTTTTTGCTGAGTTTGGGAGACTCTTTTGTACCTTAGTTTAGGTGTTATACATATTGATCATTGTTTTTGTTTTTTTTCCGGAGATAGTAATTTTAATATCCGTGTCGATTAATTTTTTGTATAGCTAAGAAATGAGCTTCAATTTTTTTTTTTTTTTTTATCATTTATAAGAAACTAAAAATTTTCATATAATGAGAATAAAAGACAATACATCTTGAGTAACCATACACTTAATAATAAGTGGAGTTTCTTTTATCTAAGTTACAAAATGGTCTTTCTAAAAAAAAAGTGACAAAATAGTAAATGTCACTAGCATATTGTGCTAAAACATGAACTACTTTGTTTCTATTGCATTGAACATGAGATATCTAAATACTTCAAAATTGCTAGAGTTGTATCCGAGACATAGAGATGTTGTTTGAAATACTAAGAGGAGAATTTGCATTATTGAGCAAGGAGTTAATAACCCCAAATTTCTTATTTAGTGGCAATAGATTTTACCAGAGTTTTATCTTTACTTTTTTGTGTTTTGTTTTTTTTTAAAGCTTATTAAAAATTGTGTTGATATATATAACAATACTAATTTTACAATTTCCACTAAAAAATTAAATATGAATACAACCACGTAGTTGAAGTTAATTGGAAATCTAAGATATATTACTTACAGAATTGTAGTTGAATCAAGAGTTTTTTAATTCAAATTACACCTCCTAGTATTTTTAACGAAGGCATTTAAAGTTTAAATCTCTCATCTCCCAACTATCAAATTATCACCCAAAAAAAATGTACTTGAATTTTACCCTTAAAAATTTAATGAATTTTTTTTATCTATGAATTTAATTTGTTTATATTATAATAAGGTTATTATTATTATTATTTATTTTAGTTTATTTTTCAAAGCAACCTAATTTATTGGGCAAATTTTGAGTATCAATACGATTGCAATTTGGAACCCATGTAAGTTTGTCATTAGGGTGAAGTAGGGAGAATGGGACAAAAAAATTTGATTATGAAGCTAGAGTGTTGGTTTTCAAGATTTTAAATACAAATTCTATTGGTTTTTGGTATACACATGGATTGAATCCTAGATCTTTTATTTAACAACAAGAGATATTTTCAGTTGAGTTAACTGAAACCCACTTGATTGGTTGAAAGTTGAATATGCTTATTTTATAAAAAAAATACAGCTCCTAAGGGCCTAAAATTGTATTGGTTATCAATATATGGCTGGCTTTATTGTTTTACTATTTATGGTTTGTTTGGATTAAGGGGGAGGGAGGGGGAGTAGAGTAGAGTAGAGTAGAGTAGAGTACATTTAGTACAAAATTAGCTTATTTTTAGTCAACTCTACTCTACTTCTCTCCACTCCCCCTCCTTCCCCTCTCTATCCAAACAAGCCATTAAAATCATAATATACCATTTCAATTTTAATGATACAAAATGTAATTTAATGTGTGTGTGTGTGTGTGTGTGTGTGTGTGTATAAAGAAGCATAACATTTGAATGGTATGCAAGGAAAAGATATCTTTTGTGGGGCACAAAAATTTAAATAAGGTACTTGTGCCACATGTCATATCCATGGCCAAGGAGTCCATTATCGTGCTGAGGAGGTCACACACTTGGACAATAAGGCCACGTCAGTGGCACGTTACCAGAGGAGGTCATACTGTAAAGAAAGAGCTTCGAGAAGGGGGTTAGCCCTGACATGACTGAAGGGATGATGGCTACCACCACATTTAATGCATCCCACCAAACCTCCTGGCTACATTTATGTGGAGAAGACCCCTAAATAGTGCTGTCTTGGCTGTCCCAACTCACAAGGGACTTGGGAATGTGTTTGATGGGACAAGCACTCAAGTAGTGGCCTGAACGATTAACAGATGGAGGGCCAGGATCATCTAAAGGGAGCTATATAATGTAAGAGACCCTCTAGGAAGAAGAGATCGAAAAATATGTAGAACACACTGTAGCAACAAGAACTGATATTGTATCCAAGTTTGAAAGAACTAAATTCAACAATCATTCTCCTCGGAATTCACTGTGGAAGGATTTCCGTGCTTTAAACTTGTCTCCTTTGATTTCTTAATATCTTTGATCCATTGTACCTGTGGCCTGATCCATTGAGGCCTAACTTTTAAGCCCACTCTCTACAAATTTATTGTGTTGGGCTTTTTGAGCCTGAATCCTTCTACCCTTTGGGCTTAGGAACCAAAACCATGCCCTTACATCTTTCATTTTGAAGGAAAAAGAACAAGATTCATTGAAAGAGAAAAGGACAATAGGAGAAAATCATAAAAACCTTGACTTGAATTGTTGATTTTTTTTTTTTTTTTTTTTTTTTTTTGAGAATGAGAATTTTTTGAATTTATTAGTCTTTGTAAAACAAAATTTCATTGGAAAATTTTGAGTGCTACCATTTTGGTACATGGTTAAATATTAGTAGTATTTCCATACGATACATGGATTAATTGAAAATTTTATATAAAAAAAAATTTCATTCCAATTCAAAATTTATTATAAAATATTTCAACAAATCTAAATTAATATTTAATATATTTTTTTAATAATTTATCAAAATTTTGTATTTTAATATTATAAATTTTGGACATTACATATTGTCTGTGCTTCAAGTGACTCAATATATGTAATGTATCATGATAATAAATTTAGAGTTTCAAGTGGTTCACTAATTATTATGACAGTTATAATTTGTAAAATATTTTTTTTGAAACATAAATATCATAGTTCAACCTAAATAAAACTAACAATAAATGATAAAAATTGATTTTTTCTAGAGACAAAGATTAATAGAATTTTAGTTGGACTAGAATTTTTAATTTCTTGAAACTTAGGTAATGAATATTTTGTTAAATTAAAAAATCCTAACGAATAATAATGTGATATACCATTTTGAAATTGAATTAGTTAAGTGTGTGATATTTGGGTGTGTGTTGAGTCCCACATCAGGTATAATTGGGTTAATTTGGGCTTTATAAACAACAACAATAAGTCTCGATCATGACTAGACTAGTCATTTTGGAGTATAATACTAAAAGTTCAAATAGTTTGTAAAACACCAATGAATGTGTAGACCCCCAATTACAAAATACCAACACAAGCTTATAATCAAACAATATATGTGCGAAATGATGAATAAAAGCTATATCCAAATTGGTAACTCACTCTAAACCATAATTAATTACAAACATAACAGCAATTAAAAGGTAGAAAGAAAGGAAAGAGAGATGCAAACACAAAGATAACGTAGCAATGTGTTATTGAAGAGGAAACCGAAGTACTCGGCAAAAAACCTCTCCGCTGCCCTTCAAGCGGTCAATAATCCACTTGAGAATAAAGTTAGGATACATGAATAGCAAAAGACCCTCCAAGCCTAATCTACCTAGTGCACCTAAGCCCTCCAAGCTTCTTGCTCCAATAGGATTACGCCAAACCTTATCTTTTCAAGCTTACCGGATCTCGCAATAAGCCCATATTGCATCCGCCATCATTGGCATCTTCCAATGCTTCCCAAAACTCCAAAAACACTCAACACTCTAAATGGGTGTGGGTAGTATTTGGGTAAAAATATCCTCTTAATGGATATAATAATAGGAGAGAGAATGAGAAGAGACTACAAAGATTTTTCTCTAAGAATGAGTAGCTCTCTCTCTAATGAGGTGGGTGTGTTGTAGAAACTTCTCTTAGAGTTTTTCTCTCTAAATAACCACACTACATATCATAGGAATAAGGTTATTTATAGTAGAGTATGAGATGGAATGTGAAAAGTCAGTTTTCATCCAAACAGGGCATTTTGGTGACTTAGCCTCGCGACTGGAATGAGTTGCGAGTTTGAGTAGCGAGATAACTTTCAGGCCAGAATCTAATTTTTGTCCTATAGTGCTCCAACTATTGTGACCCTTTAGCTCCCTACATGCTTCACATGTGTGTCACTTTGGCGACTTGCTAATTGCGAGTCAGTTGTGAGACTCTTCTTGAATGCACACAACTTGAGTTTTCTTCTCACTCTCACACACACAACCCTTACATAATTCCCACCTAAATATAGGGTTTCTACATGCTGAATTACAAGCAAATTTGACACTGAATAAAGCCAACACATGATTGAATAAATTCAACCTTACAAATGCATTTATAATTAGTAATTTTCCTTGTATGTTAAAATCTATATGAATATATTACTTAAATTTAGAAAATCCCTCTCAGCCGAAATCCATGTGATGATGCTCTTTTTTGGCCATTTGTGCAGTTCAGCCAATATTCTGCCAAATCAGGATATTACTTCCTAAAATTTGAAGTGCGAAGCTCATCTTCACCAAGGCACCAAGTTATTAATTAGAAAAAATCAATGTGGAAAAATATATGGCAGTTGGCAGTCCCATGTAAGGTGAGGAATTTTGTGTGAAGAGCATGCCAAAATGCTATCCCAACAAAATCAAACATGGTTCACCAATCGTCGATGTATTATTGATGATCCAACTTACCCCCTCTGCTCACAACACCCCGAAGACGTTCTGCATTCTTTGTGGTCATGTCCAGGTTTAACATAGGTTTGAGAGGATAATCCGCAATGGAACTTTAGGAGCAACATACGGTTCCAAACTTTCCCACAATTGCTCCTTCATGTACTAGATTCAGGTTGTAGTAGTGAATTTTTCGCAATGCTTACTTGGACTATCTTGTTTAGGTGGAACAATGTGAGGATTGCTCCATCAGGTTTGCCTCTGAATCAGATAGTGCAGCAAGCCTTTCATTCACTCTTGGAGTTTCAAACAATCCAACCAAGGATGTTGACAGCAGTAGCACCACCATGGGTAAGGTAAGATTAATTTTGATGGAGCAGTGTTTAAGGATGAAGACAGCGCTGGTATTGGAGTGGTTGTTCAAGATAGTCGGGGCATGGTCATGGCTTCATTATCTCAAAATATTTCACTCCCACATTCAGTCGTGAACTTGGAAACTTTGGCAGCATGTAGAGCATTTGAGCTCTCCCTAGAACTAGGCTTAAACAAAGCAATTCTTTAGGGAGACTTGCTGATTGTCATGAATGCTTTAAGGGACTTCTCTCCTTCTGTAGCCTTATATGGTCTTTTAATTCGTGATGCTCATTTGTTGGTAGACTTGTTTATTAGTATTAGTTTTCAACATGCTGGTAGGGATGGAAATTATGTTGCACACAACCTAGCTAGACATACATGTCATGTACACTAGTTTTTTAGCTTGGATAGAGGATGTTCCAATCCAAATTTTTGCAGCTTATCAGGTAGATTTGCCTATTACTTAATAAAAAAATTCAAGTTCTTCTAAAAAAAAGAAATGAATATATTACTTCTTAATTTTTATTTTATATATATAAATAGAATTTAATTATAACTCTACATCTAAAAGGAATAAATATCACAACTGTAAGGTTGAATTTTATCAACCATCTTGTTGACTTTATTCCGTGCCAAATTCACTTGTATTTTAGTAATTAGTAACCCTGTATTTAGGTGGAAATCATGTAAGGGTAGTGTGTGAGAGAGTATGAAGAAATGCTCAAGATTGTGCAAAGAAGCAGGGACTCGTGATTGGATCTCGCGGGTAGCTCGCGGCGTGCAAGCCTTCAAAAGTTGCACACGTGCCAAGCATGCAGAGAAACTAAACCATCATGCCAACTGTAGCACTACAGGATAAAAAGTCCAGTCTAGCTATTAAGTTACCTCGCGGCTGGAACTCGCGGCTCAGTCAAGTTGCGAGGCTAAGCAGCCAGCCATCTTTATTTTGAAAAACTGGCTCTTCTCATTCCACTCCTCTTACCCTAGTATATATACCCCTTATACCCACAAAATGTAGAGAGCTTCTAAAGAGAATTTTGAGAGAAAAACTCTAGAGAAAAACAAGATTGACTCGTCCACAATCTTCACAAAAAGACTCTTCAAATTCCTCTACTTTCACCCTCTCCATTGTTACATCCTTGAGAGGTTCATTACCAAAACCTTTTCTTACCATACCCACATCTGTGAGAAGGCGATTTGGTGTTTAGGAAGTAGTTAGGAAGGGGCCGATTTCATACTGGTTGATGCTATGGTTTATAGCGGAATCCGGTAAGTTAAAGAAGAAATAAGTTTGGCGTAACCTCGTTGGAGTAGGAGCTTAGACTTAGGTATACTGGGTAAATTAGGCTTGGAAGGTATTCTACAATTCATGTATCCCAACTACATTCTTTAGTGGATTATTTACCGCTTGGAGGGCGGTAGAGAGGTTTTACGTCGAGAGCTTCGGTTTCCTCTTCGATAACACATCGTGTGTTGTCCTTATGTTTGCATCTCTCTTCCCTTAATCTTTGCCATTTAATTTCTGCTATGAATGTGATTTTATTTGGTTTAGATTGTTTATCAATTCTGTATTATGCTTATATTCATATTCCGCACATTAATTGTTTGATAATAAGCTTGAATTGATAATTTGGAAATTGGGGGTCTAAACGTTTAAGGTGTTTTATACACTAATTGAACTTTCAACAACATTAAAAGATAACTATTCTCAAAATAAAATTCATTTAAAAAAAAATCATTTTGAACTATGACATATTGTTCCGTTAAACTATTCACAATGTATATTCTTATTCTTGGAAAACAATCTCTTTGTATGGAGTAATATTGAAGTGGTTAATATATTTTCTCAAAAAAAAAAAGGTGGTTATAATATATTAAAAAAGAAATAAAATATACATATTTTATTGCCACGTTGATTATTTTTTAATCACACCCCATGCTTCTAATATTTTAATGTGGTTCTAGTTAACTCAATGAGCAAAATCTCTGATAGCTGAATAAGAGATTTAAGATTCAATCCCCACATACACCAAAAATTGATTGGTGTCTTGGTCTGATATAAAGAGCTATCATCAGAAGCGGACGCCATAGGTTGAAACTATCTAAAAAAAATCGTTTTAATCAAAATCATTTAATTTATGATTTCTTTTAATCACACAACTTTCATCCATTGATATATCAATGTACTTATAAATAAAAGTATGTGATGTCATCATTATTATTATTTTTAGAATTATTTAAATGATTCTATGGGGACCCGAGGACCGAGAAAGACTAAGATTGCTATGACCATTATTCATTCATTAGGTGGAAGCACTTTAAACCCGAAGAGTGGGTTTGTTCACAAAGAAGGTGGGAAGGGACAAAATATCACCTGTAAACCTAAGTGGAGAGAATGGCGTTGAAGGAGAAAGTCAAGGTATTTGAAAGAAGATTCTTGTGAAAGCTTACTTACTACCTCCGCATTAAATGATTGGCAATAGCTTTATTAGCTGCATTGATGAGGAAATGAAACTTGAACAGTAGATTCACAGCTAAGTAGCTCCTTTTACCACCTTCAGCAGGAGTCTAATAGGACAAGTGTCCTATGGAGAACCTAAAGGGATGCAAATAGAGGGCTAGGATGCAAGAAGCATAGGAGTATATAAAGGAAGAGAACTTCCAGATGAGGGGATCCTTAAAAAAAATGAAGGAAAAGAGATTAGAACAAGAATAATAGGGAGAAAGAGAGAGTGTAATGTATATCCTTGTGTAAGAAAATTGCCCTCGGGCAGACTTAAGAAGAACCATTAGTGCTACTTGTTTTTAACTTCCATTCATTCCCTTCTTATTCGAATCTTCGGACTTGAACCCGACTTGTTTTCCCCACTCTCTCAACAAATATTTATCTGTTTAGGCCTATTTTATGTTCTTATTTTGAGATTTTTGTTTTAAATATTAAAGAAAATAATATAAGTGAATATATATTTTTGTAAATCACATATAATGATTTATAAGCCATGTGAATATTTTAAAATCTTCTTTATGATTTACTGGGGCCTAATCCGAGGACATGAAGTAGTCCAAGGAGGGGTGAACATTATCAGAGGAGTCTGTGTTAGTGAGTAAGTTAATTTTGATCATAAGGGTTCATAAGAGCGGTCCGAGGATGAATGCCTCATTGGCTAATCAAAGCCAAGGTCCAAAGTGGTGGTCTACCATCGAGGGCAACGTTCCAGGAGATTCTATTGATATGGATAAGCATCGCAGAAGCACAGAATAGAGGGAAGTCCTAAAATATTTAAAGAAAAAACTACTACCACCACATTGAATGCTCTGCACCTACCCAACTGGCCGCATTAATGTGGAGGTGATACCTAAACAGTAATTTTTAACCTTAAAACTACTACTAGAGTCTTCACGAAGGTGTTAATGGAACAAAGATCAATACCAGCAATTTGCCCTACACTTAAAGGGTAAAGAGGAAAGAATGAAGATAGTATAAAACGGAAAGAAGACCCTGAAGAGAGGAGATCGAGAAATTGAGAGAAAAAGATTGTAGCAATCAAGAGTGGAACTTGTAATCAAACTTGAAAATCAATATATAAGAACTGATCTTCTCGGACTGTGCCCATGACGATTTTCTTTAGATTCAACCAGTCTACTTTCATTTTCTTGTCATCTGAATCCACTTTACTTGTCATTTGACTCATTAAAACCCAATTTTCCAACTCATTCTTTACAAATTCATTGTATTGGGCTTTTTGGGCCTAAGTTCATACATCTTTTGGGCTTGGGAGCCAAATTGTGACCTTACAATTGGCGCCGTTTGTGGGAACTTCTGGTGTTAAGGTGAGTTTAACATTTAAATATGGTGGGTTCAGGTCCACACCAGGAGGAATCTATGAGGTCTCGATGTCAAGATCATTTCCTTCATCCTGAACAAAGAAGGGACTGGGAGGGAAGTGTGCATACTACTCATACTAGTAGAAGTCAATCTCGAACTAGGAGTCACACCTCTCATGAGGAGAATGCTAGGAACATGCAGCTAGAGATTGATCATTTAAAGAGGAAGTTACGCCATGAACGTTGAAGGCAAACTCCCTCCAATTTTGACTTCTCTTCTAACAATGAAGAGGATGATAGTTATAGACCTAGATCAAGGACTCCTCCCAACGAGTCTTCCTCGTATGATGATGACTACCACCATGAGTGCAGAAGCAAGGACTTATCTTCTGAAGGCTTGGGAAATGATACGATGAGTAGAGTGCTCAACCAAATTTACAAGTCACCTTTCACGCACAAAATTGAGGGAGGGAGACTTCCTCAGTGGTTCACTCAGCCCACATTCACCATGTATAATGGTCGAACAGACCCTGTGGAACATGTAAACCACTTCAACCAAAGAATGGTCATGCACTCCAAGAATGAGACCTTGATGTGTAAGGTATTCCCATCCAGTTTCGGGCATGTGGCGATAAGGTGGTTTGATGGCCTAGGTGCAATTTCCATTGATTCCTTTAAGGAGCTCAATCGGGCACTTAGATCTCGTTTTATTATGTGCAGTAGGGTTTCTCGGCCCTTGGACTCCCTGTTGTCCATGTTCATGTGAGAAACAGAGACCCTGAAAAAGTACTCGAACAGATACTGGGAGATGTTCAATGAGATTGATGGGGACTTTGACGACATGGCTATAAGGAATTTTAAGATCGGCCTACTTGTCGAGCATAATTTGAAAAAGTCCTTGACCAAGAAGTCGGTAAGGAGTGTGCGTTGACTTATGGATCACATTGATGAATACAAACGGGTTGAGGAAGACCAGCAGCAAGGGAAGGGAAAGGCTAAGGTTATCCCTCAGGATAGGAGGGATTTTAGGTCGGACAAATACAATAATAACAGGCCCCAAAGGGATTTTGCTAGGCAATCTAGGTCTACAGCTCCTTAGGTGGTTAACATGGTGTTTTAAGAGCTAGTACATCAAGTCTTGGAGAAGATCAAGAATGAGCCATACTTCAAATGACCAAATAAGATGGGAGGGGACCCCATGAGGCATAACCAAAGTCTTCATTGCCAGTACCACCAAGAATGAGGGCATACCATCGAGGACTATAGAACTTTGTGGAATCATTTGGAGCTACTGGTCAAAGATGGGAGATTACAACAGTTTTTGTATCGGCCCAATGGGTAAGGAGACCAAGCTAGGTCAGGGGCTCAAGGGAACGCTTCTTCGAGGCCTCCTTTAGGCACAATTAATGTCATCTTTACTGCTTCTAGGAGAACTAGTTCTCACCCCTCTAAGGTGATGTCTATAGCTCGGCTACTCACCGAAGACTCTAATCATGAGCCGAAAAAGGCTAGAATGGAGATTCGACCATCGTTGAGTTTTTCGGACGAGAACAAGATTGGAACCATATGGCCACATGATGATGCTTTAGTGGTCACCCTCAGGATAGGAGGGTATGATGTGAAGAGGATATTAATAGACCAGGGCAGTGGTGCAGAGATTATATTCCTTGACTTGTATAAAGGGTTTAACTTAAAGCTCGAGGATTTGACAGCCTATGATTCACATTTGGTAAGCTTTGATGGGAAAGTTGTCATCCTAATAGATCAGATTAGATTTCCTGTGCAAGTAGGTTTAGAGGTAATGGAGGTGGACTTTATTGTAGTGGATGTTTATTCTCCTTACACGGCCATTGTGGCTAGACCCTGGCTTTATGCCCTAGGAGCTATTTCTTCAACTTTGCATTTGAAGGTGAAATATCTGTCAAGGGACCAGATTGAAGAGTTTATGGGGAGTCAATCCATGGCTAGGCAGTGCTTGGTGGCTTAAATCACACATCAGCCTGAGGCTGAGTCCTCGGCCTCTACTGAGGGGGGCTTATAGCAATCAAGAATTTCGGTCCTATCTGCGGATGCGGTGTTGGCAGAGGTAAAGTGTGAGAGGTTGGAGGAAATTGTTATAAATGGTAATCCAGAGAAGTTTTTTCAGGTCGGAGCTCAATTGCCTCCTTTGGAGAAGGAAGAACTATTAGCGTTTCTGAGGAGGAATATTGATGCAGTATCGGAAGAGGCAAAGTGTGAGAGGTTGGAGGAAATTGCTATAGATGGTAATCCGGAGAAGTTTTTTCAGGTCAGAACTCAGTTGCCTCTTTGGGAGAAGGAAGAATTGTTAGCATTTTTGAGGAGGAATATTGATGTGTTCGCATAGAATACTTATGAAGCTCCAGGGGTGGATCCATACTTCATTTGTCATCATCTGAATGTTAACCCAGCTGTCCTCTCGAGGAAGCAACCACCTCGACGCTCATCTAAAAAGCATTCTGACGCTATTAAGGAGAAGGTGAACAAGCTTAAGCATTCTGGGGCTATTAAGGAAGTTTTCTACCCTGAGTGGTTGGCCAATATAGTGGTAGTGAAGAAGAAGAATGAGAAGTGGCAGGTATGTGTGGACTTTACAGATCTAAATAAAGCTTGCCCCAAAGACCCTTTTCCCATGTCTTGAATAGACCAGTTGGTTGATGCCATTGTAGGCCATCCTCAGATGAGCTTCCTGGACGCCTTTCAAGGGTACCGTCAAATACCTTTAGCTTTGGAAGATCAGGAGAAGACAACTTTTGCACATATATTTCTCTAAAACAGCAAGGACTTACTGAAGATTTTAAAGGTGCAATAAGCTTGGAAACAAGTGAAAAGAGGGATCAGGTAGCATCAAAAGCCTAACAAACATGAGGAAGGAGGGATCATATGTTGCCTTGAACTTGAAACACTAGTGGAAGGAAGGATTAAGTAGTGTCATAAGCCCAAGAAACACGAAGGAGGAGAGATCTAATGTTGCTCTAGACTAGAAAGACAAGTGGAAGGAAGGATCAAGTAGTGTCATAAGCCCAAAAAACACAAAAGAGGAGAGATCGAATTTTTCCTTGAACTTGAAAGACTAGTGGAAAGAAGGATCAAGTAGGGTCATGAGCCCAAAAAACACAAAGGAGGAGAGATAAAATGTTGCCTTGAACTTGAACGACTAGTGGAAGGAAGGATCAAGTAGTGTTATGAGCCCAAAAAACATGTAGGAGGAGAGATCAAATGTTGCCTTGAACTTGAAAGAATAGTGGAAGCTAACAATGAGGAAGATGAAAATGAATCTGGAGAATAGGAAGCGTAACTGAAGAGTTATGGTTGGATCAGATGCATAGAGAATAGGATCACATATATAATGGAAGCATGCCACAAATAATGGAATCTGCCTTCTTCTTGTAGGGATTAGTTAGGTGTCGAATCCCCTCATTTACACTAAGAAAAAATATATAAAGTATTAATTTAAGGATGTATCTATGAATGATGAACATGATGATATCAATTTTATGTACCTTCCAGTTTTGTTATTGAAGCCTCAGTGTAAGTAGAAAAAATTACAGATTTTTTTGTGCTAGTTGAGTAGACATATATGAGAATTTTTAAAATTTTAATTTGTACTTTTAAGAATATTGAACCAAATTTTATCAATTTGTATCTGGTTGTCCTCCAAGTTTTTCACAAGATAATATTTGTTCAGTAATTTTTGTTTTTTGGGTAGGTAATAAATAGATCAATGGTTGACAGTTGAGCACTGAGCTCATCCTACGCTTGAGATTAGACTCTTTCCCTTAAGCAGATTTAAGTATTAACATTTGATGACCAAATATGACCAATTAAGTTCAGGGAACCTTTCTTTTTCTTTTTTTTTTCTTTTTTTTTTTGAGAATGAAGTTAAGGGAACCTGAGACTCCAAGGTTTATTTGGAAAGAAAGTGCAAACGGGAAAATACCTTGCTTGGTTGGAGTATAAAATTTCTTGCCATATAAGGCTACAAATTTAATTGAATAGTTTCTACATGCCAAATTCAATGCATTTGGCATGTAAGACATGTCCATCGAAATTTATTGCAATATGAAAGAACACCTCTCTTATATAGGCTACATAATAAATTGCAATATGCTATTCTTATCTGCTAGTCCAGAATTTTTGTCTAGTGCTTTTGGATATAAATATGCCTCCATAATATGTGTTTCTGCAGTTCTCAATGTTTCATATTTCATCTCCATCATCAATACTCATGTTGCCAAGCCAACAAACCCACTTTCCTTCCCAATTCTCTCCATTTCATCAAAGTATGAGAAAGATTTTTGAGGAGGCATGGAGACTACTAAATCGGATCAATGATTTACTAGAAGCTTTTCGCCTTTCAAAAACATATATAATTACAATTGAATGGCAAGTGTTTATTGCCCCATAAATTTTAGTGCCATTTGTATCTTTTTATTTGAGATTTTTTTTTTTTCTTTCAGTCAAAATTTTATCTTTGTCTGTTTAAGTGCTTTGAGTCATATTGCTCAAGATTGTTTTTAAGTCTTAAAAAAGGTAGAGTATTGTAGTAGTTTGAAATTCGACAAAAAATTTAATTTTTTGAAATTTATTACGAATGGATTATTCACATATACAAGAACTCGTTATAATAAAATTAAATACCAATTATTAGCATTTCAGTAGGTGATTTTGTTTTCAGGAATCAAACAAACTGGGATGGCTGCCACTGCAAAAGCATACACTTGCTCCTCATGGCCAATGCATCATGGATTAGGATGCCTGGTTGGATTGGTATGTTCAATCTACTTCTTTCTCTGCTGCTATTGTTGCATTGCTTGAGATTAAAATTTGAAAAATGTATGCGCCTTCTGTAAGTCTGCAATAGGATAATAATTCTTCATTGAATCCTATGATTATTTTTATTATTTTTTATTAATGTTCATAGCTCTTCCAAAATCTGTTATAGAAGCCTCTATGGAATTAGGAATTGTGCGGCACCTTTAGTTTTTTACAATAAAAAGGCAGAATGTAAGAATGTGGAAACAGCAGCAAATACAATCATACTATTTCATTATTGTGGCTGGAATCATTTGCAATCGATTCTTTTTTCCAATATGTATTTTGGGTAAAAGTGCAATTTTCTGTCAATGGACCATTTTCATAATAGAGAGAATACTGATTTCAAATTCTATCAATCAGTTTGAGAGAGAACTGAAAATAGAACCGAATGGATTGATATTGCTTTCGTATAATCCATAGTTTTCTTTACGAGCATTTGAGAATTATTTAATTCCTAGATTTCAGCATGTTGATATGTACGTGTGAGTGTGCGCGTGCGCTTTTAAAATGAATTATTTCAATATTTTCTATTGGGGGCGTAATCATGTGCAAATATATTTCTTTAAAACAGTTAGGGCTTAATGAAGATTTTAAAGGCACAATAAGCCCGGAAACTAGTCAAAAGAGAGATCAAGTGGGATCAAAAGCCTAACAAACATGAGGAAGGAGGGATCATATATTACCTTGAACTTGAAAGACTAGTGGAAGGAAGGATCAAGTAGTGTCATAAGCCCAAAAAACATGAAGGAGGAGAGATCTAATGTTGCCTTGCACTTGAAAGACTACTTGAAGGAAGGATCAAGTAGTCTCATAAGTCCAAAAAGCAGGAAGGAGGAGAGATAAAATGTTTCCTTGAACTTGAAAGACAAGTGAAAGGAAGGATCAAGTAGCGTCATAAGCCCAAAAAACACAGAGGAGGAGAGATCAAATGTTGCCTTGAAGTTGAAAGACTAGTGCAAGAAAGGATCAAGTAGTGTAATAAGCCCAAAAAACACTAATAAGGAGGAGAGGTTAAATGTTGCAAAGGCAATGAAAGCCTTAATCTTGCAACAATGTAAAAATGTATCAACCTTACAAATCCAGCATGAGTATGAAGGAAGTATCCCAAAAGCATATTTTCCTTGTGTATGAGACATTATCATTGTTAACAAATTTATATATTTAGTGATGTATGGAAGATTAGAATACAACGTACGTACCATCCAATGTAACTCTTAGTATGTACAATACCATCCATTGTATCTCTCCAAATATATGAGCTAGGTCTACTAGCTTCCGGTATTGATTTCTTAATGCTTAGTATTAGTTTTTTCATGCTTAATATATGTGCGAATATCAATGTCTCTTCTCTCTCTCTCTCTCTCTCTCTCTCTCTCTCTCTCTCTCTCTCTCTCTCTCTCTCTCTCTCTCTCTCTCTCTCTCTGGTGAGTAATTTTATGTTTGGAAATTATTAATTGTATGTGTGTTAATAATTGGATTGAAAGTTCTTAGGTTCTAAGACTTTAGGATCTAAATGTATTAAAACTTCAATATGTAATGTTGGCAAAAGATGATCATAACATTTAGTCTAAATTTAAGTTGCTCAATGTGTGGTTATGTGTAAAGTTGGAATCGAGTAGTTGTAAGAAATTACTATTCAATTTTTGCAAAACTCGATCGATCGAAAATTAGACTTGATCGATTGAAACTCGTGCAGATTGTTTTTTTGCAGAATTTTCCAACTCATCCCAAACCCATATGACGTGTAGGGTTTTATGTTTTGCCTTAAGTATAAAAGGAAAAACCCTAGCCACGTTTTAGATGTTGTTGATATGCTGTGTGTGTGAATCTCTTGTGAGATCTAGAGGTGTTTACCTTCATACATACTTAGGGTTATCAAGATCAAAATTGATGTCAAGAGCTTGGTGTTCTCTTTGGTTACTGTTTCAAGAGTTTAAAGAAAACACAAGTGGGAGCACTTATGGTTGTTTTGGATCAAGGAAAGAAGTAGTCCATGGATTCGGAATTGTCACGTGGTTGTGGTAGTAAGTTTTCTACTCAAGGTAGCAATAGGATGTTAGTGGTCTAAGTTGCTATTGTAAAACTTCAATTCTTTTATAGTAGATCTGTTTTACTTTGAGGATAGCTAAGTTAAATCCTCCCCAAGTTTTTTTACCGGTTTGGTTTTCCTGGGTTCTCATATCGTGTGCTCTTTATATTTCCTCATTACTTACATGATATGATTTGATTGTGTTAACCTAGATCTGAATAATTTATTTACGTAATCACTTAGCTAAATAACTAGATTATACAACTTGTGTTTTAAGAAATCTAAAAACGTACAAAAATTCCTCTCATTCTTCTTTGAGTTTGAGCCTCATGTTTTTATATGATTGAGTTATCTTGGTTCCTTGGACCTCCACCACCTTGGTAGGGTTTGGTGCAAAGGTAAATTGGATTTTCGGTTGTGGTTAAACCCAAGCAAACCGACATAATCAATTGTGCATGAATTATTAAGAAAATGCATGCCAGATCAAAACACTTGGGATTTGGTTCATTCACTCTAAAGTGAGTAGTCTGGCCATTATTGCCTTGATCACGCCCACCCAGCATTGCTGGGTGCACCCAGACCTTTTGTAATTTTTTGACTGTTGGTCTTTCTAAGGCCCTTATAAAGGGCTGTACTCTTTTGTTTGAACCTTCTAACTTTGATATATATATATATATATATATATTTTTTTTTTTTTTACTGTTACTCTTTTCATGCACAAGGAGTATCTCAACCTTCCCTTCTTCTGATTTTTTTGCTCTCACACAAATATATAGGGTAAATTGCAAATTACACCCTTAAAGTTTGGAGGTGTTTGGATTTTACACCTTTAAATTTTAAAGGTGTAAAATCCAAACACCCCTAAATTTTAGGGAATAAAATCCAAACACTCTTAAAATTTAGGAGGTAAAATCCAAATTATAAAACGTTAGAGTATAAAATCCAAATTATAAAACGTTAGAGTATAAAATCCAAACATCTTCAAATTTCAGGAGATAAAATCTAAAATTTGAAATTTCAAGGTGTAAAATTCAAACACTCTCAAACTTTAGGGGTGTAATTTGCAACCTACCTGAATATATATTTGCAAGGATGTTGTGCAATCCTCAAAAAGGTTTTGTCACTAAAAGCCATTTTTCTTATAATTTATGCATTAACATATTTTCACATGCTTAAGCATCATCCATTATCACATAATAGATATTGAAACACTCTTATTATCCTATGTTAATTCATTTTTAAATCATCACTTGTTCATGCATTTCATACATTTCAAGATTTTTGCATCTAATTCTTACTTAAAGTATATGTTAACTTAATTTAGAATCTAATTTCAATATTCTTCCTATTATGTTTTGTCCATTTAATTTCCATTTTTTTAATAATTCAATAGTTACAATGAGGAGGAAGGATTTAAACCCAGAATGTTCCCGTCAAAAATATCAAGAAATTCATAGTAAGAGTCCGTTTGGGATCTGCTTATTTTGCTAAAATTGAAAACTTTTTACTGAAAGTACTGTAAATGAAGATAAAAATTAGCTGAAATAGTATAGTAGAACCCATGAATAATAGCAAAAATAAGCTGAATAGCAAAATACGTTGACAAAATTAATCATGCCAAAAGTATCCGTTTGAGAACGGCTAATTTTGTTGAAACTGAAAACTTTTTATTGAAAGTACTGTAGATAAAGGGAATAGTTAGCTAAATAGTGTAGTGAGACTCTTAAATAGTATCAAGAAGTGTAGTGAGATTCATGAATAGTAGCAAAAATAAGTTGAAAGTGGAGATAAGCTAAAAAATTTATCTCATCCCAAACGCATGCTAATTGAGCAACAATGCTCTTCGTGTGTGATGTGTAGTATATGTCACTGTTCCATTGTTTTGGTTGTTTCTTTTTGCAATTTATAGTAATATTATATTTAATTTATGATTTGGACGAGTAAATGAACTATATTGACCAATAAATAATGGTGGAGTAGGGACTGTGGGGACAATTTTCCCCCGTCCCGCGAAAATTTCCTTTGTATTTTATTTTTTATATTTTATTAATTTATTTTTATATGTTTATTTTATAAACAAAGTTTCATCAGAAAAAATTATAAAGAATATATTTCCTATCTTGTTAGTGTTCTTTAATTTTTGAAAGTTAAACAACGATAGGGAAAAAAAAAAAAAAAAAAACTCAAAAGGAGAATAAAAGAGCAAAAGTTTTAACCAAAGAAAAGAAAGTATACTGTTACATATTATAAGTATACTTTAACATACTTTCAGCAAAAAACTAAATAAACTATTTCGAAACGGACAATAAAACAAACCCGAGATAAAGGTTCTTGTTCCATTAGTTGTAATTATATGGATTGCATTTCCATCTTTCTCCCCTATGTTTCTTTTTCTTATTTTATTTTATATTGTTTTAAACAAGCACAACATTCTTCCATTGGCCATTTTTACTCGAAACACAAAAGCTAAGCCTAATTTGGCTTAAGAAACTTGCTTTCAGATATTGCGAAGTGGTGATAACTAAACACTACCTTATTTCTACAATTAATTAACCCATCCTAGCCAAAATAAAGGATAAATAATGACTCCAGATAATCTTCTACAGCAAAGTAGATGTAATATGAGCATATAAAGCATAAGTTTGAGAATGATTACAAAGATATCTCCCCTAGCTTCTTAAATAATTCAAAGAATTATAAAAAATTTCAATAAAAGAAACATGTAGGGATAAGGGGCCCAAAATTATATATTAAGAGTCCTTGGGCTTGCCCGAGGACGTTGGGTGGCCATGATGCAAGTGAGTCACAGTGACCAGCACCACTACTTACTACTTAGAGCTATCTACAAGGTTTTGCCAACCAACTTAGAAAGAAATAATTCTTACACACTAGGACTTCGGAAATGAGATGAAAAGGAAAGATTTCTAGATATTAAATCACAAACCTAATATGATCTGAAAGACTAAAACCAACAACAGTTACAATGGCAAGTTTAGGGGATGTGCCACCCCCAGTCTTCACCAAAGTTTTAATACTAGTATTTAAATCTCAAGCATAACCATTTTCAACATGACTAGCTTGTATTTTCCCCTTCGAAATTGTTGTGTTTCTTGCCCCCAACACCCACATGCACTTTGAAAACAAATGTTCAATATAACACGTATACGCCCTAGCAGAAACAAAGGAAAAAAGAAAAGAAATTTAAACATTGAAAGATTTGTCCATAAACAATTTTATGACGGGCACAAACATGGAAAAAAAATCAATATAACAATAGTGGCAGTCTGGTAGTAAATATTAGGATATGGGCAAACAAAGCCTTATCTCTATAGAGAACCCTATAGGCAAGACGAAACTTACAAGCTTCTCATTGTTTGCAATCCCTCATTGTCTCATGTGGTTATTTGGAGGGAAGGAAACACTCAGAACTTCAAACAATGTGAAAAAATACCAATTTCAGACCTGATATTATTCCTCAGATCCTTATCTAGATGAAGGCCACAAGACAATATTCTTTTTCAAATTTACCTGAACTTCATGGGTTGTGCCCTCCCCAATTGCACTTTCTTATTAAACCCTTAATAATAAAAATAAAATATTTAAAAAACCTACCTTGTGTTTGTAAACTGTACAGAGCCCCTCTAATGCTTTATAGAGTAGTTAGACATTATAATGACACAACCATTGCATGGCTAGAGAGAATGTGTCTGTCCTCTATGAAGTCGAACTATTAAGGCAAAACCCAAGAGATATCAGAGCCCTTTAAAGCTTCTATCAAATATTCTTTTTGAAGTTCTAAACCATAAATTACCTAAATCCCAACCCACCACAAGAACAAGTAAAAATGGATTTTTTTTTTTTTTTTTTTTTGGGGGGGGTGGTGTTGGCGTTAAAAAATCATCCATCGATCTTTCTTAAAAGGATCACCAGCTAAAATACTTTTTCTGCCTATTCAAAAATATAAAAAGGCTATGAACAACAACAAAAAGTTGTTTGCAATTCAAAAGCTATGAAATTAATAAAATAACAAAATAAATTACAAAATGCACATTAATATTTATAAAAATTCAAGCCAATTAACAAGCTGAAGCCCAAAATGGGATTTCATCTTTGGCAGCAGGTTCAATCAATCCCACTTGGGTGTGAGTGATCTTACATAAGCCCATATGTATATGGTAAAGATCAAATTACACCAAAGTAACATCTTGACAATGTTACACCACTTAAATTGAATAGATATTTTTCAAATCCCACTATTGGATTACATGTTTAACATGTACACCAAAAATTATATGGTAATCAAATAGTATTTACTATCTAATATATAACCTAATTTTTTTTTTGTAAGTTTAAATAATATGAGAGAGAGAGAGAGCTTGGTTAGTTAGCATATATTAACTTTTATTTTGTGTATGATTTTTTAAAAAAATGTTATAGATGAAATAGTAATTGGTATTTAATCATCTTGAAACTTTGTAATATTTTGCAAGCATAAGTGTATAAGAAAACAGTGTAATCCAGTAATGGATTTTTTTTCCTTCCAAAAATAACATACAATAAAAAGTAATTTAATATTAACTCAGCTAACACTAGGTATAACTTGAACTTAATACACACATATACACATACTTAATTGCCATATAGGCATTATAGATATAAATTTATAAGTATTATATTTTTTGAATTTTTATATTCACACAAACATTCTTAATTTCCATATAGGCTCTATAGACCTAGAGTTATAAGTATTCTATATTTTGAATTTGTGTACATAAAAAATCAAAACAACCTGCTACCCAAATGCCCAATAACAAGTATACAGACCAAAGAAACCTGCAGCAGTTGGGAAATTGCATGACAATGAGAAAGAGCACGCATGTACACAGTCACGGCCGTTTCGTGAATGCTTACAAGCGTGCTCTCTCTCACTGTCAAACAATTATATGTCAAAGCTTGAAGAAATCTGCAAAAGATAAGAGAGAACATATAATAGCAATGCATCAAAAATTACTATAGACAAAATAGATCCAACTACTATGGCATTTTTACTAAGAAAATAAGGGACAGTGGAAGATATCTACTCTAAAAACAAATAGACATGTATGTTCCATGTAATCTGACTAAGTTATACTTAGCTAAAAGCCTTTAGATTGTAAAGCATCTCTGCAAATTTCTATCTTGACATTAACTCCGTCACAAATTTCATCAACTAAAACTATATCATCTACAAAAGACATACACCAAAAGACTTCATATTGAATTCATCCAATGAGATAGCTAGTTTAACCTACGTCAAACATAAAAACTTTATTAATTCCTTGGTCTTAATCAATTTAATTTACTCTAAAGGAACTCATTTCTATTTTAAAACACATCACAAAAACTCTCATAGGTACTCTATTATTCGCTTCCTCTAGGTCAATAAAACCCATATAAAGATCTTTATGGGCTTCTCTACATTTTCTCTATTTTTACATTAGACATATAATAAAATAACTTCTATGGTAGATTGCCTTGGAATAAAATCAAAATAAATCTCCAATATTGTTATTCTCCCAAAAGTTCATAGTGTGACTTATAAGCATAGTTGCACATTAAGTTGTACAATTTTGAATATTTTCCTTATTCTTGTATATGGATATTTGAGAGTTTTTCTCGACTCACTAGACATTTTGTTATCCCTTAAAGATCTTTTCATCTCATCACCCAAGCACTTCCAAACAACAATGGTTAATTCATTAGGTCCACAATTCTTCCTGTCTCCATCGTCCTTAATGCGTCCTTTACCCAATCATCCTAATTCTTCAAACAATAAACCTATGATTTCTATCCCCAGTTGGGTAAAACTTTGTGTGCTCTAATCTTTTGTGTGGCTTCCATTAAACAATATATCAAAATAATTCTCCCATCTCTCTTTAATCTCTTATTCCTACTAACACACTTTGATCTTCATTTTTAATGCATTGAACACATTCAAGTCACTTGCTTTCATTCCCTTGTCTTAACAAGTCTATATTCTTTTCTACATCCTTCGTCACTAACTTGCTTTATAATCCATAATAAGCCTTAAATCTAGCCTTTTTGACAGCTTTCTTTGCTTCTCTGCCACTTCATAATATTCATATGTGGGTCACGATCTATATCTAGGTAGGTCTCTCTCTCTCTCTCTCTCACATCTAACAACTACTTAAACCACCTCATTCCACCACCAAGTCTCCTTAATCAGCTGGCTACATATTTTTCTTTCTCCAAGTGCTTCTTCAGCCCCCTTTTAATGCTATTCATTCATTATTTTCTTATCAACACCTTTGTCTAGACTCCACTTGCCTTCTTTAACTAAAAATCTATAAACACTTGTTTCTCTCCCTTCAAATCCCACCACCTAAATCCTAAGTTCCTCTAACATCTACTATTTTCCACGTTATACTACAAATGTCTAGTACCACAAATTTGTGTTGTGGTTATTCTCTCTCATAAAATCAACTCATAATCTTTACAATATCTACTATTAACTTTTCAAGTAAAGACCAAATCTATTTGACTAACGTATGTTCCACTTCTAATAGTAATTAAGTGTGTGAATCTCTCGTCTTCACCATTTCAAGAAATTTCCTTAGCAAACCAAAATTTATTGGAGTCTAGCACAATTTTTCTTTCTTTGTTTAGAACATTGGGAGTCTAGCTAGCTATTAATGTGGAAGCTACTACACATGAAAAAGTGCAGGTAATATTTTTCAAACATTATTAGACTTTATTAAATTTTGGGTGTTCTAAATTGAAGTTTAAAGCAATGATCATTTGAGAGTTCCTTTCCAGTTGGTAAACCTCTAACGCCCTAAGCCTACAAAATTTACAACCTATAGCAGTTAACTGACTCTTTTAACCCAGCCATAAGTATAACTTTCTTTGTCATCAACTTATTCCCTCAAGTCCCCAGCTACTCTTTCATGTTTTAACCTATTCAAACCTTATCCAATTTACAAACTCCAAGCATCTCAATATATCCCTAAACTTATTCATATCCTATAACTTACAAGGTTTTCTTTTCTCTTCCCAGTGTTGGCTTTTAATGTTTCTTCCCTTTGTTCCACTTTGATAACTCTTCCCTTCAACTACGTACTGAATTATTTACTTTCATACATCAAGAACCGATCATTTCTAAGCCTGATGTTCTAACTATGTTATAATGCCAAACTCAAGTAAAAATCAACTTATTTTAAGTTTCAACTTCAAAGATTAAAGACTGAAATTTTTGTTTGGAGGGTCATAATCTGAACACTTCTTACCCTAGACTTTATCCCACGCTAGTATTCCATTCTCAACAACAAAAACAAGATCCTTCTAACACTAAGCCACAAACATGTACAAAGAAGTATCACATGCAATTAAACCCTTAAACCTTAACCAAAAACCTTGAAAGTCCAAACTAGGAGTACATCTTGAACACTAAATAACCAAAACTACCAAAAATAGAAACAACCAAAAAAGACTGGACTCCATCTTAACCGAATACAAGCCTCCAACTAAAGTAAATCATCATAAAAAAACCAACCACCAAATCAGTACCAATTCATTCCATGAACCGCATAATAAACTCAAAAACAAGGTAAAAAATGATGCCCATATTGCATAAAAGAGTATACTTACCAACTCTTCAAAAATCTAAAGATTTTGCAACCAAAAAAATAAAGGATTCATTTTAAGTATACCAAAAAAAAAAAAAACGGTGTTCCATAATAAAGCCCAAAGAGATCTTAAAGTTTGTCTTTTGTTGTTGTGAAGAGAGAGATTAATAGACAAATCAAAGCAATTTGTTTTTTCAAGAAAAAAAATCTGACCTTTTCAAAGTAAGATTCCTGGGCAAATTAACCATTGAGACATGCAAATGGCTCCTTTAATACTAATAGAAAAAACAAACATTTTAAACCAAACCAAAACCCCCCACATCTTTTTATATGGCTTCCTTGTGCTTTAACTCCAACATTTTTTGAAATACTGATAAAAAAAACCCAGACAAATTAACAAAAAAACTACAAGAAATCCAAGAAAAGAAAACCCTTTAAAGCAAATAAAGTCACAAAGACAAGGTATGATAAAACAATAGAATTAATATTAATAATCCAAAGCATAAAACGCAAAGTAATGAAACCAGGGAATTTTTTTTTGAGAGATAAAGAAAGATTCAAATAGCATTAGAAAAATATTAGCTAAAACAACCTTATATATAACATATCCACGCCCATACCAGATCTAGACCCGAATCCTCAGACGAAGTATAAAGTCAACAGTCAACCCCAAGAGAAAATAAAGGGGATTTGAAGGAAGAACGGTGAAGATAGAATTATAGAAGAGTAGAAAAGGGGCACTCACTTCTTTTTTCTTATTGGAAGAGGAAGAGAATACTTTCTGGTTTCTATGGAGAGAGGTTTATATTACAGACTTGTTTGGGACCAAAAGTACAATAATGGGTTTAGTCCTTTGGAAATCTATACAGTGGTATTATTATACTTATCAACACACTCTACAAGGACAGAACAACGACAAAAAAAGGACAAAAAAAATTATGTTCAAAAACTTTGGGAATCTCCCTTTTTATTTTTTTTGCTGAGTTTGGGAGACTCTTTTGTACCTTAGTTTAGGTGTTATACATATTGATCATTGTTTTTGTTTTTTTTCCGGAGATAGTAATTTTAATATCCGTGTCGATTAATTTTTTGTATAGCTAAGAAATGAGCTTCAATTTTTTTTTTTTTTTTTATCATTTATAAGAAACTAAAAATTTTCATATAATGAGAATAAAAGACAATACATCTTGAGTAACCATACACTTAATAATAAGTGGAGTTTCTTTTATCTAAGTTACAAAATGGTCTTTCTAAAAAAAAAGTGACAAAATAGTAAATGTCACTAGCATATTGTGCTAAAACATGAACTACTTTGTTTCTATTGCATTGAACATGAGATATCTAAATACTTCAAAATTGCTAGAGTTGTATCCGAGACATAGAGATGTTGTTTGAAATACTAAGAGGAGAATTTGCATTATTGAGCAAGGAGTTAATAACCCCAAATTTCTTATTTAGTGGCAATAGATTTTACCAGAGTTTTATCTTTACTTTTTTGTGTTTTGTTTTTTTTTAAAGCTTATTAAAAATTGTGTTGATATATATAACAATACTAATTTTACAATTTCCACTAAAAAATTAAATATGAATACAACCACGTAGTTGAAGTTAATTGGAAATCTAAGATATATTACTTACAGAATTGTAGTTGAATCAAGAGTTTTTTAATTCAAATTACACCTCCTAGTATTTTTAACGAAGGCATTTAAAGTTTAAATCTCTCATCTCCCAACTATCAAATTATCACCCAAAAAAAATGTACTTGAATTTTACCCTTAAAAATTTAATGAATTTTTTTTATCTATGAATTTAATTTGTTTATATTATAATAAGGTTATTATTATTATTATTTATTTTAGTTTATTTTTCAAAGCAACCTAATTTATTGGGCAAATTTTGAGTATCAATACGATTGCAATTTGGAACCCATGTAAGTTTGTCATTAGGGTGAAGTAGGGAGAATGGGACAAAAAAATTTGATTATGAAGCTAGAGTGTTGGTTTTCAAGATTTTAAATACAAATTCTATTGGTTTTTGGTATACACATGGATTGAATCCTAGATCTTTTATTTAACAACAAGAGATATTTTCAGTTGAGTTAACTGAAACCCACTTGATTGGTTGAAAGTTGAATATGCTTATTTTATAAAAAAAATACAGCTCCTAAGGGCCTAAAATTGTATTGGTTATCAATATATGGCTGGCTTTATTGTTTTACTATTTATGGTTTGTTTGGATTAAGGGGGAGGGAGGGGGAGTAGAGTAGAGTAGAGTAGAGTAGAGTACATTTAGTACAAAATTAGCTTATTTTTAGTCAACTCTACTCTACTTCTCTCCACTCCCCCTCCTTCCCCTCTCTATCCAAACAAGCCATTAAAATCATAATATACCATTTCAATTTTAATGATACAAAATGTAATTTAATGTGTGTGTGTGTGTGTGTGTGTGTGTGTGTATAAAGAAGCATAACATTTGAATGGTATGCAAGGAAAAGATATCTTTTGTGGGGCACAAAAATTTAAATAAGGTACTTGTGCCACATGTCATATCCATGGCCAAGGAGTCCATTATCGTGCTGAGGAGGTCACACACTTGGACAATAAGGCCACGTCAGTGGCACGTTACCAGAGGAGGTCATACTGTAAAGAAAGAGCTTCGAGAAGGGGGTTAGCCCTGACATGACTGAAGGGATGATGGCTACCACCACATTTAATGCATCCCACCAAACCTCCTGGCTACATTTATGTGGAGAAGACCCCTAAATAGTGCTGTCTTGGCTGTCCCAACTCACAAGGGACTTGGGAATGTGTTTGATGGGACAAGCACTCAAGTAGTGGCCTGAACGATTAACAGATGGAGGGCCAGGATCATCTAAAGGGAGCTATATAATGTAAGAGACCCTCTAGGAAGAAGAGATCGAAAAATATGTAGAACACACTGTAGCAACAAGAACTGATATTGTATCCAAGTTTGAAAGAACTAAATTCAACAATCATTCTCCTCGGAATTCACTGTGGAAGGATTTCCGTGCTTTAAACTTGTCTCCTTTGATTTCTTAATATCTTTGATCCATTGTACCTGTGGCTTGATCCATTGAGGCCTAACTTTTAAGCCCACTCTCTACAAATTTATTGTGTTGGGCTTTTTGAGCCTGAATCCTTCTACCCTTTGGGCTTAGGAACCAAAACCATGCCCTTACATCTTTCATTTTGAAGGAAAAAGAACAAGATTCATTGAAAGAGAAAAGGACAATAGGAGAAAATCATAAAAACCTTGACTTGAATTGTTGATTTTTTTTTTTTTTTTTTTTTTTTGAGAATGAGAATTTTTTGAATTTATCCGTCTTTGTAAATAAAAATTTTATTGGAAAATTTTGAGTGCTACCATTTTGGTACATGGTTAAATATTAGTAGTATTTCCATACGATACATGGATTAATTGAAAATTTTATATAAAAAAAATTTCATTCCAATTCAAAATTTATTATAAAAAATTTCAAGAAATCTAAATTAATATGTAATATATTTTTTAATAATTTATCAAAATTTTGTATTTTAATATTATAAAATTTGTACATTACATATTGTCTGTGCGTCAAGTGACTCAATATATGTAATGTATCAAGATAATAAATTTAGAGTTTCAAATGGTTCACTAATTATTATGACAGTTATAATTTGTAAAATATTTTTTTTGAAACATAAATATCATAGTTCAACTTAAATAAAACTAAGAATAAATGATAAAAATTGATTTTTTCTAGAGACAAAGATTAATAGAATTTTAGTTGGACCAAAATTTTTAATTTCTTGAAACTTAGGTAATGAATATTTTGTTAAATGAAAAAATCCTAACGAATAATAATGTGATATACCATTTTGAAATTGAATTAGTTAAGTGTGTGACATTTGGGTGTGTGTTGAGTCCCACATCAGGTATAATTGGGCTTTATAAACAACAGCAATAAGTCTCAATCGTGACTAGACTAGTCATTTTGGAGTATAATACTAAAAGTTCAAATAGTGTGTAAAACATCTATGAATGTTTAGACCCTCAATTACAAAATACCAACACAAGCTTATAATCCAACAATATATGTGCGAAATGATGAATATAAGCTATATCCAAATTGGTAACTCACTCTAAACCATAATTAATTACAAGCAAAGCAGCAATTAAAAGGTAAAGAGAAAGGAAAGAGAGATGCAAACACAAAGATAATACAGCAACGTGTTATCGAAGAGGAAACCGAAGTACTCGGCAAAAAACCTAAAAACCTCTCTTCCGCCCTTCAAGCGGTCAATAATCCACTAGAGAATAAAGTTGGGATACATGAATAGCAAAAGACCCTCCAAGTCTAATCTACCTAGTGCACCTAAGCCCTCTAAACTTCTTACTCCAATAGGGTTACACCGAACCTTATCTTCTCAAGCTTACTGGATCTTGCAATAAGCCCATATTGCATCCGCCATCATTGGCATCTTCCAATGCTTCCCAAAACTCCAAAAACACTCAACACTCTAAATGGGTGTGGGTAGTATTTAGGTAAAAATATCCTCTTAATGGGTATAACAATGGGAGAGGGAATGAGAAGAGACCACAAAAATTTCTCTCTAAGAATGAGTAGCTCTCTCTCTCGAATGAGGTGGGTGTGTTGTAGAAACTTCTCTTAGGGTTTTTCTCTCTGAATAACCACACTACATATCATAGGAATAAGGGTATTTATAGTAGAGTATGAGATGGAATGTGAAAAGTCAGTTTTCATCCAAACAGGGCATTTTGGTGACTTAGCCTCGCAATTGGAATGAGTTGCGAGTTTGAGTAGCGAGATAACTTCCAGGCCAGACTCTGATTTTTGTCCTATAGTGCTCCAACTATCGTGACCCTTTAGCTCCCTACATGCTTCACACGTGTGTCACTTTGGCGACTTGCCAATCGCGAGTCAGTCGCGAGACTCTTCTTGAATGCACACAACTTGAGTTTTCTTCACACTCTCACACACACACAACCCTTACATAATTCCCACCTAAATATAGGATTTCTACATGCTGAATTACAAGCAAATTTGACACGGGATAAAGCCAACACATGATTGAATAAATTCAACCTTACAAATGCATTTATAATTAGTACTTTTCCTTGTATGTTGAAAACTATATGAATATATTACTTAAATTTAGAAAATCCCTCTCAGCCGAAATCCATGTGATGATGCTCTTTTTTGGCCATTTGTGCAGTTCAGCCAATATTCTACCAAATCAGGATATTACTTCCTAAAATCTGAAGTGTGAAGCTCATCTTCACCAAGGCACCAAGTTATTAATTAGAAAAAATCAATGTGGAAAAATATATGGCAATTGGCAATCCCATGTAAGGTGAGGAATTTTGTGTGAAGAGCATGCCAAAATGCTATCCCAACAAAATCAAACATGGTTCACCAATCGTCGATGTATTATTGATGATCCAACTTACCTCCTTTGCTCACAACACCCCGAAGACGTTCTGCATTCTTTGTGATCATGTCCAGGTTTAACATAGGTCTAGGAGGATAATCCATAATGGAACTTTAGGAGCAACACACGGTTCCAAACTTTCCCACAATTGCTCCTTCAAGTACTAGATTCAGGTTGTAGTAGTGAATTCTTCGCAATGCTTACCTGGACTATCTTGTTTAGGCGTAACAATGTGAGGACTGCTCCATCAGGTTTGCCTCTGAATCAGATAGTGCAGCAAGCCTTTCATTCACTCTTGGAGTTTCGAACAATCCAGCCAAGGATGTTGACAGCAGTAGCACCACCGTGGGTAAGGTAAGATTAATTTTGATGGAACAGTGTTTAAGGATGAAGACAGCACTGGAATTGGAGTGGTTGTTCGAGATAGTCGGGGCATGGTCATGGCTTCATTATCTCAAAATATTTCACTCCCACATTCAGTCGTGAACCTGGAAAATTTGGCAACATGTAGAGCATTTGAGCTCTCCCTAGAACTAGGCTTAAACAAAGCAATTCTTGAGGGAGACTCGATGATCGTCATGAATGCTTTAAGGGACTTCTCTCTTTCTATAGCCTCATATGGTCTTTTAATTCATGATGCTCATTTGTTGGTAGAATTGTTTACTAGTATTTGTTTTCAATATGCTGGTAGGGATGGAAATTATGTTGCACACAACCTAGTTAGACATACACATCATGTACACTAGTTTTTTAGTTTGGATAGAGGATGTTCCAATCCAAATTTTTGGAATCAGGCAGATTTGCCTATCACTTAATAAAAAAATTCAAGTTCTTCTAAAAAAAAGAAATGAATATATTACTTCTTAATTTTGATTTTATATATATAAATAGAATTTAATTATAACTCTACATCTAAAAGGAATAAATATCACAGCTGTAAGGTTGAATTTTATCAACCATCTTGTTGGCTTTATTCCGTGCCAAATTTACTTGTATTTTAGCAATTAGTAACCTTGTATTTAGGTGGGAATCATGTAAGGGTAGTATGTGAGAGAGTGTGAAGAAATACTCAAGATTGTGCAAAGAAGCAGGGACTTACGACTGGATCTCGCGGGTAGCTCGCGGCTTGCAAGCCTCCAAAAGTTGCACATGTGCCAAGCATGCAAAGAAGCTAAACCGTCATGCCAGCTGTAGCACTACCAGACAAAAATTCCAGTCTGGCTGTTCAGTTACCTCGCGGCTGGAACTCGCGGCTCAGTCAAGTCGCGAGGCTAAGCCGCCAGCCAGCTCTATTTTGAAAAACTGGCTCTTTTCATTCCACTCTCACCCTAGTATATATACCCCTTATACCCACAAAATGTAGAGAGTTTCCAAAGAGAATTTTGAGAGAGAAACCCTAGAGAAAAACAAGATTGACTCATCTAAAATCTTCACAAAGAGACTCTTCAAATTCCTCTACTCTCACCCTCTCCATTGTTATATTCTTGAGAGGTTCATTACCAAAACCTTTTCTCACCACACTCATATCTGTGAGAAGGTCATTTGGTGTTTGGGAAGCAGTTAGGAAGGGACCAATTTCATATTGGTTGATGCTATGGTTTATAGCGGAATCCGGTAAGTTAAAGAAGAAATAGGTTTGGCATAACCTATTTAGAGTAGGAGCTTGGAGGACTTAGGTACATTGAGTAGATTAGACTTAGAGGGTATTCTGCAGTTCATGTATCTCAGCTACATTCTTTAGTGGATTATTTACCGCTTGGAGGATGGCAGAGAGGTTTTACGCCGAGAGCTTCGGTTTCCTCTTCGATAACATATCATGTGTTGTCCTTGTGTTTGCATCTCTCTTCCCTTAATCTTTGCCATTTAATTTCTGCTGTGAATGTGATTTTATTTGGTTTAGATTGTTTATCAATTCTGTATTATGTTTATATTCATATTCCGCACATTAATTGTTTGATAATAAGTTTGAATTGATAATTTGGAAATTGGGGGTCTAAACGTTTAAGGTGTTTTATACACTAATTGAACTTTCAACAACATTAAAAGATAACTATTCTCAAAATAAAATTCATTTAAAAAAAATCATTTTGAACTATGACATATTGTTCCGTTAAATTATTCGCAATGTATATTCTTATTCTTGGAAAACAATCTCTTTGTATGGAGTAATATTGAAGTGGTTAATATATTTTCTCAAAAAAATAAAAGTGGCATTTTCTTAAAAAAGAAATAAAATATACATATTTTATTGCCTTGTTGATTATTTTTTAATCACACCCCATGCATCTAATGTTTTAATGTGGTTCTAGTTAACTCAATGAGCAAAATCTCTAATAGCTGAATAAGAGATCTAAGATTCAATCCCCACATAGACCAAAAATTGATTGGTGTTTTGGTCTGATATAAAGAGCTATCATCAGAAGCGGACGCCATAGGTTGAAACTATCTAAAAAAAATCATTTTAATCAAAATCATTTAATTTATGATTTCTTTTAATCACACAACTTTCATCCATTGATATATCAATGTACTTATAAATCAAAGTATGCGATGTCATCATTATTATTATTTTTAGAATTATTTAAATGATTCTGTGGGGACCTGAGGACCGAGAAAGACTAAGATTGCTATGACCATTATTTATTCATTAGGTGGAAGCACTTTAAACCCGAGGAGTGGGTTTGCTCGCAGAGAAGGAGGGAAGGGACAAAATATCACTTGTAAACCTGAGTGGAGAGAATGGCGTTCAAGGAGTAAGTCAAGGTATTTGAAAGAAGATTCTTGTGAAAGCTTACTTACTACCTCCACATTAAATGACTGGCAATAGCTTTATTAGCTGCATTGATGAGGAAATGACACATGAACAGTAGATTCACAGCTAAGCAGCCCCTTCTACCACCTTCAGCAGGAGTCTAATAGGACAAGTGTCCTGAGGAGAACCTAAAGGGATGCAGATAGAGGGCTAGGATGCAAGAAGCATAGGAGTATATAAAGGAAGAGAACTTCCAGACGAGGGGATCCTGAAAAAAAAATGAAGGAAAAGAGATTAGAACAAGAACAATAGGGAGAAAGAGAGAGGGCAATGTATATCCTTGTGTAAGAAAATTGTCCTTGGGTAGACTTAAGAAGAACCATTAGTGCTACTTGTTTTTAACTTCCATTCATTCTCTTCCTATTCGAATCTTCGGACTTGAATCCGACTTGTTTTCCCCATTCTCTCAACAAATATTTATCTATTTAGGCCTAATTGGGTGGTACAAGCCTCACTATTTTAAGTGGGTTTTGGCCCCTAAATTTCGTGCCCTTACAGATTCATTTATATTTTTTTATGTTTTTATTTTGAGATTTTTGTTTTAAATATTAAAGAAAATAATATAAGTGAATATATATTTTTGTAAATCACATATAATGATTTATAAGCCATGTGAATATTTTAAAATCTTCTTTATGATTTATTGGGGCCTAATCCGAGGACATGAAATAGTCCGAGGAGGGGTGAACATTATCAGAGGAGTCTGTGTTAGTAAGTGAGTAAGTTAATTTTGATCGTAAGGGTTCATAAAAGCGGTCCGAGGATGAATGCCTCCTTGGCTAATCAGAGTCAAGGTCTGAAGTGGTGGTCTACCATCTAGGGCAACGTTCCAGGAGATTCTATTGATATGGATAAGCATCACAGAAGCACAGAATAGAGGGAAGTCCTAAAATATTTAAAGAAAAAGCTACTACCACCGCATTGAATGCTCTACACCTACCCAACTAGCCGTATTAATATGGAGGTGATACCTGAACAGTAATTTTCAACCTTAAAGCTACTACCAGAGTCTTCAGGAAGGTGTTGATGGAACAAGGATCAATACCAACAATCTGCCCTACACTTGGTGGGTAAAAAGGAAAGAAGGAAGATAGTATAAAACAGAAAGAAGACCCTGAAGAGAGGGGATCGAGAAATTGAGAGAAAAAGATTGTAGCAATCAAGAGTGGAACTTGTAATCAAACTTGAGAATCAATATATAAGAACTGATCTCCTCGGACTATGCTGATGATGATTTTCTTTAGATTAAACCAGTCTACCTTTATTTTCTTGTCATCTGAATCCACTTTACTTGTCATCTGACTCATTAAAGCCCAATTTTCCAACCCATTCTTTACAAATTTATTGTATTGGGTTTTTTGGACCTAAGTTCATACATCTTTTGGGTTTGGGAGCCAAATTATAACCTTACAATTGGCACTGTCTGTGGGAACTTCTGGTGTTGAGGTGAGTTTAACATTCAAATATGGTGGTTTCAGGTCCACACCAGGAGGAATTTATGAGGTCTCGACGTCAAGATCATTTCCTTCATCTTGAATAAAGAAGGGACTGGGAGGGAAGTGTGCATACCATTCATACTAGTAGAAGTCAATCTCGAACTAGGAGTCACACCTCTCAAGAGGAGAATGCAAGGAATATGCAGCTAGAGATTGATCATTTAAAGAGGAAGTTACACCACGAACAGCGAAGGCGAACTCCCTCCTATTTTGACTTCTCTTCTAACGATGAAGAGGATGATAGTTATAGACCTAGATCAAGGACTCCTCCCAACGAGTCTTTCTCGTATGATGATGACTACCACCATGAGCGTAGAAGTAGGGAATTATCTTCTGAAGGCTTGGGAAATGATGCGATGAGTAGAGTGCTCAACCAAATTTTCATGTCACCTTTCACACACAAAATTGAGGGAGGGAGACTTCCTTGGTGGTTCACTCAGCCCACATTCACCATGTATAATGGTCGAACAGACCCTATGGAACATGTAAGCCACTTCAACCAGAGAATGGTCGTGCACTCCAAGAATAAGACCTTGATGCGTAAGGTATTCCCATCCAGCTTGGGGCCTGTGGTGATAAGGTGGTTTGATGACCTAGGTGCAACTTCCATTGATTCCTTTAAGGAACTCACTTGGGCACTTGGATCTCATTTTATTACGTACAGTAGGGTTTCTCGGCCCTTGGACTCCCTGTTGTCCATGTCCATGTGAGAAATGGAGACCCTGAAAAAGTACTTGAACAGATACTGGGAGATGTTCAATGAGATTGATGGGGACTTTGACGACATGGCTATAAGGACTTTTAAGATCAGCCTACTTGCCGAGCATAATTTGAGAAAGTCCTTGACCAAAAAGCCGGTAAGGAGTGTGCGTCGGCTTATGGATCACATTGATGAATACAAACGGGTTGAGGAAGACTAGCAGCAAGGGAAGGGAAATGCTAAGGTTATCCCTCAGGATCGGAGGGATTTCAGGTCAGACAGATACAATAATAACAGGTCCGAAAGGGATTTTGCTAGGTAATCTAGGTCTACAACTCCTCAGGTGGTAAAGATGGTGTTTTAAGAGCTAGTACATCAAGTCTTGGAGAAGATCAAGAATGAGTCATACTTCAAATGACCAAATAAGATAGGAGGGGACCCCATGAGACGTAACCAAAGTCTTCATTGCCAGTACCACCAAGAATGAGGGCATACCATCGAGGACTATAGAACTCTGTGGAATCATTTGGAGCAACTGGTCAAAGACGGGAGATTACAACAGTTTTTGTATCGGCCCAATGGGTAAGGAGACCAAGCTAGGTCAGGGGATCAGGGGAACACTTCTTCGAGGCCCCCTTTGAGCACAATTAATGTCATCTTTACTGCTTCTGGGAGAACTAGTTCTCACCCCTCCAAGGTGATGTCTATAGCTCAGCTACTCACCGAAGACTCTAATTCTGAGCCGAAAAAGGCTAGAATGGAGATCCGACCATCGTTGAATTTTTCGGATGAGAACAAGATTGGAACCATACAGCCACATAATGATGCTTTAGTGGTCACCCTCAGGATAGGAGGGTATGATATGAAGAGGGTATTAGTAGACCAGGGCAGTGATGTAGAGATTATGTTCCCTAACTTGTATAAAGGGTTTAACTTAAAACCCGAGGATTTGACAGCCTATGATTCATATTTGGTAAGCTTTGATGGGAAAGTTGTCATCCTAAGAGATCAGATTAGATTGCCCGTGCAAGCAGGTTCAGAGGTAGTGGAGGTGGACTTTATTGTAGTAGATGCTTATTCTCCTTACACGGCCATTGTGGCTAGACCCTAGCTTTATGCCCTAGGAGCTGTTTCTTCAACTTTGCATTTGAATGTGAAATATATGTCAAGGGACCAGATTGAAGAGCTTATGGGGAGTCAATCCATGGCTAGGCAATGCTTGGTGGCTGCAATCATACATCAGCCTGAGGTTGAGTCCACGGCGTTTACTGAGGGGGGCTCATAGCAATCAAGAATTTTAGTCCTATCTGTGGATGCGGTGTTGGCAGAGGTAAAGTGTGAGAGGTTGGAGGAAATTGCTATAAATGGTAATCCAGAGAAGTTTTTTCAGGTCGGAGCTCAATTGCCTCCTTTGGAGAAGGAAGAACTGTTAGCGTTTCTGAGGAGGAATATTGATGCGGTATCGGAAGAGGCAAAGTGTGAGAGGTTGGAGGAAATTGCTATAGATGGTAATCTGAAGAAGTTTTTTCAGGTCAGAACTCAGTTGCCTCTTCGGGAGAAGGAAGAACTTTTAGCATTTATGAGGAAGAATATTGATGTGTTCACATGGAATGCTTATGAAGCTCCAGGGGTGGATCCATACTTCATTTTTCATCATCTGAATGTTAACCCAGCTGTCCTCTCGAGGAAGCAACCACCTCGGCGCTCATTTAAAGAGCATTCTGATGCTATCAAGGAGAAGGTCAACAAGTTTAAGCAGGCTTGGGCTATTAAGGAAGTTTTCTACCCTGAGTGGTTGGCCAATACAGTGGTAGTGAAGAAGAAGAATGGGAAGTGGTAGGTATGTGTGGACTTTACAGATCTGAATAAAGCTTGCCCCAAAGACCCTTTTCCCATGTCTCGAATAGACCAGTTGGTAGATGCCATTGTAGGCCATCCTCAAATGAGCTTCCTAGATGCCTTTCAAGGGTACCGTCAAATACCTTTAGCTTTGGAAGATTAGGAGAAGACAGCTTTTGCACATATATTTCTCTTAAATAGCAAGGACTTACTGAAGATTTTAAAGGCGCAATAAGCTTGGAAACAAGTGAAAAGAGGGATTAGGTAGCATCAAAAGCCTAACAAACATGAGGAAGGAGGGATCATATGTTGCCTTGAACTTGAAACACTAGTGGAAGGAAGGATTAAGTAGTGTCATAAGCCCAAGAAACACGAAGGAGGAGAGATCTAATGTTGCTCTAGACTAGAAAGACAAGTGGAAGGAAGGATCAAGTAGTGTCATAAGCCCAAAAAACACAAAAGAGGAGAGATCAAATTTTGCCTTGAACTTGAAAGACTAGTGGAAAGAAGGATCAAGTAGTGTCATGAGCCCAAAAAACACAAAGGAAGAGAGATAAAATGTTGCCTTGAACTTGAACGACTAGTGGAAGGAAGGATCAAGTAGTGTTATGAGCCCAAAAAACATGAAGGAGGAGAGATCAAATGTTGCCTTGAACTTGAAAGAATAGTGGAAGGAAGGATCAAGTAGTGTCATAAGCCCAAAAAATATGAAGGAGGAGAGATTAAACGTTGCAAAGGCAATGAAAGCCTTAATCTTGCAACCATGTAAAAATGTATCAACCTCACAAATCCAGCATGAGTATGAAGTATCCCAAGAGCATAATTTTCTTGTGTATGAGCCATCATCATTGTTAACAAATTTATATGTTTAGTTATGTATGGAAGATTAGAATACAGTGTATGTACCATCCAATGTATCTCTCTCTCTCTCTCTCTCTCTCTCTCTCTCTCTCTCTCTATATATATATATATATATATTTGGTTGGAAAGTGAGATTACTTCTAGGAGTATGTTGGATTATTATATTTATCTTAATAAAAATATATGGTAAATATTTCCGTATTTTTTGTTGCGAAATTTTAAATTATAAACATATTATACATGTACTATACATGTACAATTATTTATCCGTTTCCATATTTTTTTTCCAAATATTAGAAACGTATTTTTCTTAAATATACCAAATTATATCTGTCCATATACTTACCATATTGTACTAGTACCGTATTTTATTAACTATGATCAATACCATCCATTGTATCTCTCCAAATATATTAGCTAGGTCTACTGGCTTCAGGTATTGATTTCTTCATGCTTAGTATTAATTAGCTTTTTCATGCTTAATATATATGCAATATCAACGTAATTTTTCATGTGATAACTGATAACATAATCTTTAATTGCAGTGTTATGTAAATTACTACCTCTGTCTCTCTCTTTGGTGGGCAATTTTATGTTTAGAGATTATTAATTGTATGTGTGTTAATAATTGGATTGAAAATTCTTATCATTGTCTTTGAGGTTGAGCCTCGTTTTTTTTTATATGATCGAGTGTTTTATCTTGGTGTCTCGGTCCTCCACCACCTTGGCAGGGTTTGGTGTAAAGGTAAATTGGATTTTCGGTTGTGGTTAAACACAGGCAAACCAACATGATCAATTGCGCATAAATTATTCTTGCCAAATAAAAGAAGAAAAAAAAGGTTAGATAGGAAACTTGCACCAATTGCTTTCTTACTTAATATTTCAGTACTACCGATATACTAGACATTCTCTCAAATAAATGTGAATCTCATCTACCGGTCCCGCATTAGGATTCACTTTTGTGTTAGAGGAATGTGTCATACATTATTTGTACTGAATAATTTTACCCAAATTTGGGATAAGTGTTCCTATTTAAGCTTTTACCAAATGACCTAAAATATATAATTTTTTTTTCAAGAAGTTATCATGATAATTTTGGGTAACGCTAAATATATTGCCTTTTTATCTTAATCAAAACTGTTTGCAAAATGATAAATTTTTTTTGGTTGAATCTTCACTAAAAAGAAAAACATCAATTCTGGCCTAGTCCAGCTTAGTTGGCCTGATTACATTGGTTTTCAGATGTTTAAAAACCATGTCAATTTTTTTGGAATTGTCTCTGATTACATTTTAAATGGACAAACCGAAGTTGTCCTTCCCCTTCCCCCCAAAAGAAGAAAAATATAGGAATTCCAGTCATATTTGATTTGAGAGAACAATGAGGAAGATGAAAATGAATCTGGAGAATAGGAAGCGTAACTGCAGAGTTATGGTTGGATCAGATGCATAGAGAATAGGATCACATATATAATGGAAGCATGCCACAAATAATGGAATCTGCCTTCTTCTTGTAGGGATTAGTTAGGTGTCGAATCCCCTCATTTACACTAAGAAAAAATATATAAAGTATTAATTTAAGGATGTATCTATGAATGATGAACATGATGATATCAATTTTATGTACCTTCCAGTTTTGTTATTGAAGCCTGAGTGTAAGTAGAAAAAATTACAGATTTTTTTATGCTAGTTGAGTAGACATATATGGGAATGTTTAAAATTTTAATTTGTACTTTTAAGAATATTGAACCAAATTCTGTCAATTTGCATCTGGTTGTCCTCCAAGTTTTTCACAAGATAATATTTGTTCAGTAATTTTTGTTTTTTGGGTAGGTAATAAATAGATCAATGGTTGACAGTTGAGCACTGAGCTCATCCTACGCTTGAGATTAGACTCTTTCCCTTAAGCAGATTTAAGTATTAACATTTGATGACCAAATATGACCAATTAAGTTCAGGGAACCTTTTTTTTTTTTTTTTGAGAATGAAGTTCAAGGAACCTGAGACTCCAAGGTTTATTTGGAAAGAAAGTGCAAACGGGAAAATACCTTGCTTGGTTGGAGTATAAAATTTCTTGCCATATAAGGCTACAAATTTAATTGAATAGTTCCTACATGCCAAATTCAATGCATTTGGCATGTAAGACATGTCCATCGAAATTTATTGCAATATGAAAGAACACCTCTCTTATATAGGCTACATAATAAATTGCAATATGCTATTCTTATCTGCTAGTCCAGAATTGTTGTCTAGTGCTTTTGGATATAAATATGCCTCCATAATATGTGTTTCTGCAGTTCTCAATGTTTCATATTTCATCTCCATCATCAGTACTCATGTTGCCTAGCCAACAACCCCACTTTCCTTCCCAATTCTCTCCATTTCATCAAAGTATGAGAAAGATTTTTGAGGAGACATGGAGACTACTAAATCGGATCAATGATTTACTAGAAGTTTTTCGCCTTGCAAAAACATATATAATTACAATTGAATGGCAAGTATTTATTGCCCCATAAATTTTAGTGCCATTTGTATCTTTTTATTTGAGATTTTTTTTTTTTTTTCTTTCAGTCAAAATTTTATCTTTGTCTGTTTAAGTGCTTTGAGTCATATATTGCTCAAGATTGTTTTTAAGTCTTAAAAAAGGTTGAGTATTGTAGTAGTTTGAAATTCGACATAAAATTTAATTTTTTGAAATTTATTACGAATGGATTATTCACATATACAAGAACTCGTTATAATAAAATTAAATACCAATTATTAACATTTCAGTAGGTGATTTTCTTTTCAGGAATCAAACAAACTGGGATGGCTGCCACTGCAAAAGCATACACTTGCTCCTCATGGCCAATGCATCATGGTATAGGATGCCTGGTTGGATTGGTATGTTCAATCTACTTCTTTCTGTGCTGCTATTGTTGCATTGCTTGAGATTAAAATTTGAAAAATGTATGCGTCTTCTGTAAGTCTGCAATAGGATAATACTTCTTCATTGAATCCTATGATTATTATTATTATTTTTTATTAATGTTCATATCTCTTCCAAAATCTGTTATAGAAGCCTCTATGGAATTAGGAATTGTGCGGCACCTTTAGTTCTTTACAATAAAAAGGCAGAATGTAAGAATGTAGAAACAGCAGCAAATACAATCATACTATTTCATTATTGTGGCTGGAATCATTTGCAATCGATTCTTTTTTCCAATATATATTTTGGGTAAAAGTTCAATTTTCTGTCAATGGACCATTTTCATAATAGAGAGAATACTGATTTCAAATTCTATCAATGAGTTTGAGAGAGAACTGAAAATAGAACCGAACGGATTGATATTGCTTTCGTATAATCCATAATTTTCTTTACGAGCATTTGAGAATTATTTAATTCCTAGATTTCAGCATGTTGATATGTACGTGTGAGTGTGCGTGTGCGCGCTTTAAAATGAATTATTTCAATATTTTCTTTTGGGGGTGTAATCAATTGTGCATATATATTTCTTTAAAACAGTTAGGGCTTAATGAAGATTTTAAAGGCACAATAAGCCCGGAAACTAGTCAAAAGAGAGATCAAGTGGGATCAAAAGCCTAACAAACATGAGGAAGGAGGGATCACATATTACCTTGAACTTGAAAGACTAGTGGAAGGAAGGATCAAGTAGTGTCATAAGCCCAAAAAACATGAAGGAGGAGAGATCTAATGTTGCCTTGAACTTGAAAGACTACTGGAAGGAAGGATCAAGTAGTCTCATAAGTCCAAAAAGCATGAAGTAGGAGAGATCAAATGTTTCCTTGAACTTGAAAGACAAGTGAAAGGAAGGATCAAGTAGCGTCATAAGCCCAAAAAACACAGAGGAGGAGAGATCAAATGTTGCCTTGAAGTTGAAAGACTAGTGCAAGAAAGGATCAAGTAGTGTAATAAGCCCAAAAAACACTAATAAGGAGGAGAGATTAAATGTTGCAAAGGCAATGAAAGCCTTAATCTTGCAACAATGTAAAAATGTATCAACCTTACAAATCTAGCATGAGTATGAAGGAAGTATCCAAAAAGCATATTTTCCTTGTGTATGAGACATCATCTTTGTTAACAAATTTATATATTTAGTGATGTATGGAAGATTAGAATACAACGTACGTACCATCATGTAACTCTTAGTATGTACAATACCATCCATTGTATCTCTCCAAATATATGAGCTAGGTCTACTAGTTTCCGGTATTGATTTCTTAATGCTTAGTATCAGTTTTTTCATGCTTAATATATGTGCGATATCAATGTAATTTTTCATGTGATAATATAATCTTTAATTGTTATGTAGATTACTACCTCTCTCTCTCTCTCTATATGGTGAGCAATTTTATGTTTGGAAATTATTAATTGTATGTGTGTTAATAATTGGATTGAAAATTGTTAGGTTCTAAGACTTTACGATCTAAATGTATTAGAACTTCAATGTGTAATGTTGGCAAAAGATGATCAAAACATTTAGTCTAGATTTAGGCTACTCAAAGTGTGGTTATGTGTAAGGTTGAAATCGAGTAGTTGTAGGAAATTACTATTCAATTTCTGCAAAGCTCGATTGATCGAAAATTAGACTTGATTGATCGAAACTCGTGCATATTGTTTTTTTGCAGAATTTTCCAACTCACCCCAAATCCATATGACGTGTAGGGTTTTATATTTTGCCTTAAGTATAAAAGGAAAAATCCTAGCCACGTTTTAGATGTTGTTGATATGCTGTGTGTGTGAATCTCTTGTGAGATCTAAAGGTGTTTACTTTCATACATACTTAGGGTTATCAAGATCAAAATTGATGTCAAGAGCTTGGTGATCTCTTCGGTTGCTGTTTCAAGAGCTTAAAGAAAACACAAGTGGGAGCACTTATGGTTGTTGTGGATTAAGGAAAGAAGTAGTCTGTGGATTCGGAACTGTCACGTGGTCATGGTAGTAAGTTTTCTACTCAAGGTAGCAATAGAATGTTAGTGGTCTAAGTCGCTATTGTAAAACTTCAATTCTTTTATAGTGGACCTGTTTTACCTTGAGGATAGCTAAGTTAAATCCTCCCCAGGTTTTTTTACCGGTTTGGTTTTCCTGAGTTCTTATATCGTGTGCTCTTTATATTTCCGCATTACTTACATGATATGATTTGATTGTGTTAACCTAGATCTGAATAATTTATTTACGTAATCAGTTAGCTAAATAACTAGGTTATACAACTTGTGTTTTAAGGAGTCTAAAAACCTACAAAAATTCCTCTCATTCTTCTTTGAGTTTAAGCCTCGTGTTTTTATATGATTGAGTTATCTTGGTTCCTTGGACCTCCACCACCTTGGCAGGGTTTGGTGCAAAGGTAAATTGGATTTTCGGTTGTGGGTAAACCCAGGCAAACCGACATAATCAATTGTGCATGAATTATTAAGAAAATGCATGCCAGATCAAACCACTTGGGATTTGGTTCATTCACTCTAAAGTGAGTAGTCTGGCCATTATTGCCTTGATCACGCCCACCCAGCATTGCTGGGTGCACCTAGACCTTTTGTAATTTTTTGACTGTTGGTCTTTCTGAGGCCCTTATAAAGGGTTGTACTCTTTTGTTTGAACCTTCTAACTTTGATATATATATATATATATATATATTTTTTTTTTACTGTTACTCTTTTCATGCACAAGGAGTATCTCAACCTTCCCCTCTTTTGATTTTTTTGCTTTCACACAAATATATAGGGTAAATTGCAAATTACATCCTTAAAGTTTGGAGGTGTTTGGATTTTATACCTTAACATTTTAAAATTTTGATTTTACCCCTTAAAGTTTGGAGATATTTGGATTTTACACCTTTAAATTTTAGAGGTGTAAAATCCAAACACCCCTAAATTTTAGGGAATAAAATCCAAACACTCTTAAAATTTAGGAGGTAAAATCCAAATTCTAAAACGTTAAGAGTATAAAATCCAAACATCTTCAAATTTCAGGGGATAAAATCTAAAATTTGAAATTTCAGGGTGTAAAATTCAAACACTCTCAAACTTTAGGGGTGTAATTTGCAACCTACCTAAATATATATTTGCAAGGATGTTGTGCAATCCTCAATAAGGTTTTGTCACTAAAAGCCATTTTTCTTATAATTTATGCATTAACATATTTTCACATGCTTAAGCATCATCCATTATCACATAATACATATTGAAACACTCTCTTATTATCCTATGTTAATTCATTTTTAAATCATCACTTGTTCATGCATTTCATACATTTCAAGATTTTTGCATCTAATTCTGAGTTAAAGTATATGTTAACTTAATTTAGAATCTAATTTCAATATTCTTCCTATTATTTTTTGTCCATGTAATTTCCATTTTTTTAATAATTCAATAGTTACAATGAGGAGGAAGGATTTAAACCCTAAATGTTCCTGTCAAAAATATCAAGAAATTCATAGTAAGAGTCCGTTTGGGATTTGCTTATTTTGTTAAAATTGAAAACTTTTTACTAAAAGTACTGTAAATGAAAATAAAAATTAGCTGAAATAGTATAGTAGGACCCATGAATAATAGCAAAAATAAGTTGAATAGCAAAATAAGTTGACAAAATTAATCATGTCAAAAGTGTCCGTTTGAGAACGGCTTATTTTGTTAAAACTGAAAACTTTTTGTTGAAAGTATTGTAGATAAAGGTAAAAGTTAGCTAAATAGTGTAGTGAGACTCTTAAATAGTATCAAAAAGTGCAGTAAGACCCATGAATAGTAGCAAAAATAAGTTGAAATTGGAGATAAGTTGAAAAATTTATCTCATCCCAAACACATGCTAATTGAGCTACAACGCTCTTCGTGTGTGATGTGTAGTATATGTCACTGTTCCATTGTTTTGGTTGTTTCTTTTTGCAATTTATAGTAATACTAGTCGCTAACCCATGCGATGCACGGGAAAATTAATAACTAAGTTCTAAAATAGTGTTATTTATTTATTTTTAAGAATGTTAAATAATACATGAGTATTTATAGAAGTTCAAATCTCTAAAAACACTATACCAATATGAGAAATTTGATTGCTTTGTTCTACCCAAGTACAAAGTTAAAACAACATCTAACTTTGTATAACTTATTTGTACCTTTAGTTAATAACCTCAAACAATTGGTTGGCATCCTATGTCTATTATCAATTGCATCCTTTTTTTCATGAAATTTAAGGTCTCTGAACAGTCTCTATCACTTTTTTTAACATAATCCTTTCTATTATTCAGTCTATTTGCAAAATCTTGGTTGTTAATTCCTTGTTCTTGTCACCATCAATGTTGCTTAAAAAATCACCTTTAGGAGTATCATTTGAAAAGTCATATATGGTGCAATTAGTAAACAGTAGAAAGGGAGCACAACATGCAAACACAAGAATGCTTTACATATCTTTATATAAACTACATCCATTTAAATAAATAAATAACATATTAAAAGAAAAACATTAAGGACCTTGAACTTGGTGAACTAAGGTTATAATGTTATTACATATAATGTTATTCATCAGCCCTATCTCAATCTTGTGTGCACTGCAAGCATCTAATTGTTCATTAGTAGAAACTCCATCTCATGTAGGCCAAGCATTATAAAAGTATACATCCTCAGTCTCGTGCCCTTCGAAAGGCAAGAGAAATACAAAAGAAGCTCACCAATGCAACCCTTTTCACCTTAACTATCAAAAGAATAAAAGTTAGACATCCTTAAGCTAAACTCTCTCAATCAAAAAAGGGGAAACAACAATGTGATATTCCTTTTTGTTGAAAAGAGAATAAACAGAATAAATATTCCTAAGTAAAAACTAACCTCAAAGATTCCATGCCACTGGTGAGTGGTATAATTAGTCCAGTTCATCACCAATCAAAATGAAAAGCCATCTTTCTCCTTAAAATTCATAAGCTGCAATAAAGGAGTTGTTATACATTCTCTAAATCCTACATGTTATAATCTATTGTAAATTGGGAAGAGATATATTCTCCTAGAGATTCAAGATATGATGAGAGGGAAAACTATTATCAAATTTGATGGAAATGAAAAAGAATGTCATATCATTCTTAGGTAAAACTAAAACATACAGTTTTTTGGATAGAAATTTCATGGTGTGAGCCTAAGAAGGGACCATCATGCATAATTTTACATGATAAGCTACAACCTGAATATGAAGAAAATAGTCCTCTTGCTAATGCTAATTAGCCAAGAAGGTCATATCATCATATTTTAATTAACCCCTCCTTAGTCCTAACAAATCCAATTCTTAAGGCCTTTGTGCACAATAAAGCATTTTGAACTCTAAATGTAGGTTGTAGCTTCACTTCAAGTGAGAACTTGAGTTTAATATTGATCTTCAATAGCTTCTTTTCTTTAATTATTTTCATAATTATGTAATTTATTTTTCTGTTTTTTTATTTTAATTTCAAAAAATAGAGTAGCCATTGGGAGAACCCATGGTCTTGAAGAGACAATGCAAAAATAGAAGAGAGTATATTATACCTTTTTTATACGCAAATTTGAGTAAGCATTGAGTATATATGTCCACTTATTAAACCTGAAAAAGGGACATTGTACAAAATCAAATTGTGGAAAAAGAACAAAAAACTAATGTAATTCATCAAACAATTTGCATTTTTGAATCAACAACAAATTCAAACTATAAACCCTGTAGATGATGGGAATAAAGTTGAGAATAATAATGTGTTAAGAGAGTTAAAAATTGGATTAATTGAGCAAAAAAATTCCAAAAAGAAAATTTAAAAAGAAAAGGGAAGTACATATTAGAATCTGTACAGGGAAGACTTCCTGTTGTAGGCTTTTGATAGAAGAGACCTATGTTTCTTGAAAACCAAAAAAGAAAGAAATTTTGAAATAAAGAAAACACGGGAAACATATTGGAAGCAAAAAGTACTACTCACAATACCAATTAAGAATACACTTTGATCATATATATAATTATTTAAGACATACAATTAGAGAAAGATTATTAATCAACCTCATGCAATTCATCTAAAAGTAAAGAAAATTAATCATACAAGATTAGACTCAACTTTTACTTAAAATTGAAACCTAAAACAAATCCTAGTATCAAAAATTTCAAAATCTCATAACGTAAGATCAGTAGCCAATTAAAGAAACAAATGGATTGTAGAGAACCAAATTTAAGGTACATAAACTATCCTACAATTGTATTATGACTATTTGTTAATCCTTTCAGGTTTTTAATGAGGCTCCTAATCCACTATTTTATCAAATATGGGAATGACAGATAAATTTGCTTAAGTTCCAATTCAATTTTTCAATCTCTCTATTAATTTACTTGTAGAAAGTTTTGTAGACAAACTTCGTAAAAAAAACTGACAGAGAACAATGATTCTAGGAATTTAATTAAATAAAACTGTATCTCACCAAAGTTCAGTCTGTCTCTTGAAAGAAAGAAAAAACACTTTTTAATAAACAAACATAAGTTGTCATTAAGACTTGCTATGACAATTTCTCTATACTTTTTTTCATATCAATAAAAAATCTGCCACCCCATTATCTTATGCCACTTTGTTGATTACTAAGGATCTGAAATATTATAGACAAAATAAGGATCTAAAATATTGTAGACAAAATATTATAAAAGAGTTTCTAGTCCTCTTGCCTACCAAAGTTTTGAACGTGAAATTAACATTCTAGAATGTGCATCACTTTCTTCTACCTTAAAGCATAAACTTGTAAACAAAACTAATATAAATAAATATGTTTAGATCCCACTGGAAGGAAAAGGAAAAATTATACCTTCTAGATGCAAGCCTTGTCTTAAGAGATCTCTGAAATTAACTTTTCTTGAAGCTTCAAGCAAAGCTAAACACCAACTTAGAAAACATAAATAGTCATAATTTCCATGGGTCAAATAATTTGTTTAAGCATTACAACACAACAATTGATTTAAAAGGTATAATTTCCGGTTGTCTGGTCTACCAAAGTTTTGAACCATAAATTTGGAAGGGACAGATGTTTGGCTGAAAATGGCCTCTCTTGGTGCAATTAGAGGAGCCTAGAAAATTGGACTAATGGTAAGCGGTGGACTCTCATAGAGCATTGTAGAATGGCCACATTAATTTATGCAATAATATATATATTTTTTTTATAGTATAAACACAAAAGAAAAAAAAATGCAGGATTTCTTGTGAGAGCTCTCAAGCCAATAAAGGTGAACCACCTTCAACACCATTCTCGCATTTCACTTCCTCTCAAACTTGACTTCTACTTCCACTTCCACAACCAATATTATCTCACTGATCACTCAGAACTATCACAGTAGTTTTAAACTTCAAGTAACTTTGCTTCTCTTTTTCTCTTTACTGTCATAACCTTGTTTAGTTTTTATTGATCACTTCTAAGTACTTGAAATTATAGTTTCTAAGGAACTTACATGGTTTAGGTGCTAAGAACTTAGCATTTCTCATGTGCTTCCTTGATTTACATTTAGCTTTTTTTCAGAAACTTCCTTTAGATGTTGCTTTAATTATACTGGAAAAAGTTAAATATATTATCTCAGTTGTTTCAAAATGAAGCACAAGAATGCCCTCATTTTGTTCCATTAATACAGTAGTAAACTAATCGGAAAAGCCATTCTGAAGCTTCCATAGACATAAAACCATATATATTAATTCAATTGACATCTGTAAGGTACAAAGTATGTGTTCTTAGATGAATTAATTAGTATCAATATGAGGAGCATATAGGTTCTGATATATAAGATCTATTAATAGTTCCCAAAACCATTCTTTGTTCTTAAAGGGAACAAATATGACAAAGAAATTGGACTGGAATAAAACAGGACCCGTAATTTTTAAAAATCAATTAAATCTCTGAATCAATTTCGATGCTGCATTACACATCACTAAAACTATCAAAGTTCATAGTTTAATGCATAACTTATTAGGAGATTAGGAGAAAGAGAAACAATAAAATTTGATAAAACAATACTTGCAATTGTGTTAAGACGTATATCATTGATTGAAAAATAGCCTTCCTCATCTGCTTTGCTCCATAATTGGTATTCCTAATAATTGGGAATTGACATGCAAAGGTAAAATCTCTTTCAAATCTGGTTTAGGCATTTCTTCAAATAGTTGAGGAGGAAATAACACATGCCTCTGATTTGTGAAAAAGGATTTCGTTAAAACTTAAAATTAGTAGAGATTTATAGGAAATTCACCAGACAAAGGTCAGGGAAAAAAGATTCAAATAGAAAAAAAATATTAGGAAAAAAAAGAAACACAATAAAGAAAGTAAATTCAAAGAAAAGATAAAGAACTCTCATCAAACCATATTGTCTCCCTAGCGGCCAGATTTGTCCGATGGAATTGTCTCAGTCTCTCTCCAATGGAATTGTCTCAGTCTCTGAAACTTGATTTGTTCGAATGACCCATGAGAGTCGGTCTCTTAGATCTGATTGGGAATTTCTGTGGTTTTGAAGTATTTCTTGTACAACAACAGTTAGAGATTGGAACGAACACTTCAAATGGAAATTATTTAACTTCGTTAGTTTAGGTGGTGTCTTTTGGGAAGATAAAATATGTTGGTTCGGAATTTACTGAAATGGTGAGTAGATAGTAATAGTAGATACTGAAACGTTTTAGATTTTCTGAATCAGTGTATGTGTGCTAAAAAACCTAGACAGCAAAATAAAGCAAAAGTTGTAGGTAAAGCAAAACCTGTAAGATTGTTGTCAGAATTTGAGGAAGTTGATGTAGATAATGGCATTTGGGGGAGGAGAAGGGTAGAGAAATAAAGAAGAAAGAGGAGAAGGAGAATCGCATTTTTGGGTATCGGGTTTGATTTTCTTCATGAAAGAGTTTTGGTGAAAGAAAAGGTACAACATGGAGAAGGCAGAGCATCGGGTGTGGGTTTTAAAAAAGTTTTATTATTATTATTATTATTATTATTATTTTAATATTATGCTGACGTGGAAAATTGTGGGGTTCTAAAACTTCGGTTTTATATATATATATATATATATATATAGATTATATTTAATTTATGATTTGGACGAGTAAATGAACTATATTGACCAACAAATAACGGCGGAGTAGGGACTGTGGGGACAATTTCCCCTTGGCCCGCGAAAATTTCCTTTGTATTTTATTTTTTATATTTTTTTAATTTATTTTTATATGTTTATTTTATAAACAAAGTTTCATCAGAAAAAATTATAAAGAATATATTTCCTATCTTATCAGTGTTCTTTAATTTTTGAAAGTTAAACAACGATAGGCAAAAAAAAAAAAAACTCAAAAGGAAAATAAAAAAGCAAAAGTTTTAACCAAAGAAAAGAAAGTATACTGTTACATATTATGATTGATTTTAATAAGTGTTAAGAGTTAAGAACTTAAATTCTTCTTTAAAAAATAGCTAAGGTTCTTTATATATTATTTTGTTAATTTTCATCAAAATGAATATATAATTAATAAAATTTGAAATTAATTGTATAATAAATCCATAATTTTGATATTATTTTTAAATTAACCTTAAAAGGTTCAGACAAACAAATGGTTACTCTATGCCTATAGTTTAAAATTGGTACCTTGAACCATTTCCCTTCCCTTGAACCTCCAAGCACTTTGTGTATAGAGAGATGCTAATTCAACTACAAAGCGCTTAGTTAAAAATTGTTTTTAAAATTCGATGATTTCAAAGTTTGGGAGATGTCAAGGCATATATTTTACCCCTCATAATTATTAAAAATCACAGACTTAACTTATAAGTGGGAATATTATTATGAAAAAGATAAACACCATGTATTTGTATATTAAAAAACGTAAACAAATGAATATAATATAATTGATGTGTTATTTTTTTAATGAGTTTAATAATATAAAAATACTACTCAATATTTACGAGTGACATTTTATTGTCCAAATTGATCTTAAATATTATATAAAGCATGCACAATGTATATGTTTATGAAGATATATGTGCGTTAGTTATACATTTTTCCCATTTTGAAGTCAAATATTGCCTAGCTAATAGCCATTGTTATTAGGGCAGTTGTCCAACATCATCCTAATTTATAACTTAGTGTGCGTTTGGGAAGCGCGTTTGCGTTTCCCAAACGCACGTTTTGCGTTTTCTATTCCTTTTTTTTTTTATTTGCACGCGTTTGAGAGACCAACACGGCTACAATTCATGCACTGTTCATGAACAGTAGCCGCAAAATTTGACTTTTTCTACATTTTCAGCACAAATTTTACTATTCACAGACCCACAAATTTCACTTTTTAGTAACTTTTTCATTAAAAATGGGTTCCACGATATTATTCACATATTTAAAAATTATTTTACTATAGTATTTTTCAATTTTCAATTTCAGTTTTCAGTTTTCAACTGTATCCAAACGGACCCTTCGTATACTAAATCTTACTTCTTTTGGATTAACAGTTTTTTTTGCCATAGACTAACATTTTGCTTGGAAAGTAATAAGAACTAAAATAGTGAACTCAAAAGAATTGATAACAAAACGATAAATAATATAATTTTAACCCTAAACATACAAATACACATATATTTATACATTAAAATATTATCAGTGGAAAATAGTTGAAAAGTAAAGATAATTTCCTACATTTGTGATCCAAAAATGAAATAAAGGTTATAATTAAATATTTTTTAAAGGCTTGTATATCCATGATGAAATATCAAGAAGTTTAATTAGGTTTTGTTAGAAAATTGTTATAATCGCCTATGCATTGAAAGAGTATGTGTTGGCTTGTGTAAATACAATGTTTGTTTTTGCCTTTTGTTTTGGTCTTTAGGGATTTTATGTTTGGTTGATTTTATGTTTGGTTGAAGTATGTTCCAGGCATTAGCTTTAAAACAAATAATGAACCTTTCAAAATCTCTCTCTGTGAAAAAAAGTAATCTTTTATAAAATTTTAAGTATATAAGCTTAGTTATAAGTATCTTACATATTTTGGAATTGCAGTTAGCAATGCAAAATTTTACCCAGATAATTGTTCAAATGATGAAGGATAAAAATCTCTTATCTCATCCATGGTTTAACCTTAATAATCTGATAAGCTTGAATTTGAGAAGGAATTTAGGGAGTATCTGAAGGAACTCCATAAGGCTATTAAGTTATGTGAAGCATCTACAGTTTTAGATTTAATGGAATTTGACATTACTAATGTCAAGTTTCACTTTAATTTTTTTAAAAATTTTGTAACCAAACATTTAAAATAAAAAAAATAAATTGTAAACACCACGTTTGCATTGTCACTATAGCAAGATTCATATAGAACTCGACATTACTAATATCGAGTTTCACTCAAAAGTCTACATTAGCAATATCAAATTCCAAAAGAGGGTCATTCTCCTAGATTTTTTGAAAAGAGGGTTGTTTGGTTACATAGATTAAAATTTAAGGCTATTTAGCTATTTTTCCGTTCAGGTTTATACTAATTTGTCCACTTGGTTACCACTGATAAGTTTTCTTTTTCCTTACTGATGTACATTGATGGCAATGATAGTGGAATAGTTCATGAACACGTAGGGAGTACAAAAAAAAAGAAAAATATTGAAAATATAATTAGCACCAGAACACAAGTATAGAGGCAATATAACAAATAAAAACATAAAGTAAACATAAATACAAACACAAAAAATAAATGCAAACGGTAATATGAAAAATGTTAATATAGAAAATATAAAAACATAAACAGTATCAGAATACAAACACATAAGCATTATAAACACAAACACAAACAAATATGAGAGAGAGAAGGTTAAAATGTTCAAATTTCTAAGTTTAATTATTTATTTCAATCTCAATCTCAAACTCAGATGAGATGACCTCAATCTCAAACTCAGATGAGATGTTCTAGGCTTTATTGTTGTTTATGCTACGAATATTTGTTTAAAATAATTTAAATTAAAAATTCTAGAAGAGAGAAGGTTAAAATGTTCAAATTTATAAGATTAATTATTTATTTCAATCTCAATCTCAAATTAGATGATCTTGGCTTTATTGTTGTTTGCTCTATACGAATATCTGTTTGAAATAATTCAAATTAAAAATTCTAAATTGGTTACGAGATTTTATTGACATCAGCTCAACTTTTAACTTTTTACGTATAATGTTTTAAAATCTCACTTTTTCCTGCAATTTTCTTTTTCGAATTTTTCCAAGGTACAAGTATACTTTAACATACTTTCAACAAAAAATTAAATAAACTATTTCTAAACGGACAATAAAACAAACCAAAACAAACCCGTGATAAAGGTTCTTGTTCCATTAGTTGTAATTATATGGATTGCATTTCCATCTTTCTCCCCTATGTTTCTTTTTCTTATTTTATTTTATATTGTTTTAAACAAGCACAACATTCTTCCATTGGCCATTTTTACTCGAAACACAAAAGCTAAGCCTAATTTGGCTTAAGAAACTTGTTTTCAGATATTGCGAAGTGGTGATAACTAAACACTACCTTATTTCTACAATTAATTAACCCATCCTAGCCAAAATAAAGGATAAATAATGACTCCAGATAATCTTCTACAGCAAAGTAGATGTAACATGAGCATATAAAGCATAAGTTTGAGAATGATTACAAAGATATCTCCCCTAGCTTCTTAAACAATTCAAAGAATTGTAAAAAATTTCAATAAAAGAAACCTGTAGGGATAAGGGGCCCAAAATTATATATTAAGGGTCCTTGGGCTTGGCCGAGGACGTTAGGTGGCCATGATGCAAATGAGTCACAGTGACCAGCACCACTACTTAGAGCTATCTACAAGGTTTTGCCAACCAACTTAGAAAGAAATAATTCTTACACACTAGGACTTCGGAAATGAGATGAAAAGGATAGATATCTAGATATTAAATCACAAACCTAATATGATCTAAAAGACTAAAACCAACAACAGTTACAATGGCAAGTTTAGGGGATGTGCCACCCCCAGTCTTCCCCAAAGTTTTAATACTAGTATTTAAATCTCAAGCATAACCATTTTCAACATAACTAGCTTGTATTTTCCCCTTCGAAATTGTTGTGTTTCTTGCCCCCAACACCCACATGCACTTTGAAAACAAATGTTCAATATAACACGTATACGCCCTAGCAGAAACAAAGGAAAAAAGAAAAGAAATTTAAACATTGAAAGATTTGTCCATAAACAATTCTATGACAGGCACAAACATGGAAAAAAAATCAATATAACAATAGTGGCAGTCTGGTAGTAAATATTAGGATATGGGCAAACAAAGCCTTATCTCTATAGAGAACCCTATAGGCAAGACGAAACTTACAAACTTCTCATTGTTTGCAATCCCTCATTGTCTCATGTGGTTACTTGGAGGGAAGGAAACACTCAGAACTTCAAACAATGTGAAAAAATACCAATTTCAGACCTGATATTATTCCTCAGATCCTTATCTAGATGAAGGCCACAAGACAATATTCTTTTTCAAATTTACCTGAACTTCATGGGTTGTGCCCTCCCCAATTGCACTTTCTTATTAAACCCTTAATAATAAAAATAAAAAATTTTAAAAACCTACCTTGTGTTTGTAAACTGTACAGAGCCCCTCTAATGCTTTATAGAGTAGTTAGACATTATCATGACACAACCATTGCATGGCTAGAGAGAATGTGTGTGTCCTCTATGAAGTCCAACTATTAAGGCAAAACCCAAGAGATATAAGAGCCCTTTAAAGCTTCTATCAAATATTCTTTTTGAAGCTCTAAACCATAAATTACCTAAATCCCAACCCACCACAAGAACAAGTAAAAATGGATTTTTTTTTTTCGGGGGGGGGTGGTGGTTGGTGTTAAAAAATTATCCATCGATCTTTCTTAAAAGGATCACCAGGTAAAATACTTTTTCTGCCTATTCAAAAATATAAAAAGGCTATGAACAACAAAAAAAGTTGTTTGCAATTCAAAAGCTATGAAATTAATAAAATAACAAAATAAATTACAAAATGCACATTAATATTTATAAAAATTCAAGCCAATTAACAAGCTGTAGCCCAAAATGGGATTTCATCTTTGGCAGCGGGTTTGATCAATCCCACTTGGGTGTGAGTGATCTTACATAAGCCCATATGTATATGGTAAAGATCAAATTACACCAAAGTAACATCCTGACAATGTTACACCACTTAAATTGAATAGATATTTTTCAAATCTCACTATTGGATTACATGTTTAACCTGTACACCAAAAATTATATGGTAATCAAATAGTATTTACTATCTAATATATAACCTCATTTTTTTATAAGTTTAAAATAATATATGAGAGAGAGAGAGAGAGAGAGAGAGAGAGAGAGCTTGGTTAGTTAGCATATATTAACTTATTATTTGTGTATGATTTTTTTTTTTTTTTAAATGTTATAGATGAAATAGTAATTAGTATTTAATCATCTTGAAACTTTGTAATATTTTGCAAGCATAAGTGTATAAGAAAACAATGTAATCCAATGATGGATTTTTTTTTTTTTTTTCAAAAACAACATACAATAAAAAGTAATTTAATATTAACTAAGCTAACAATAGGTATAACTTGAACTTAACACACGCATATACACATACTTAATTGTCATATAGGCATTATAGATATAAAATTATAAGTATTATATTTTTTGAATTTTTATATTCACACAAACATTCTTAATTTCCATATAGGTTCTATAGACCTAGAGTTATAAGTATTCTATATTTTGAATTTGTGTACATAAAAGATCAAAACAACCTGCTACCCAAATGCCCAATAACAAGTATACATACCAAAGAAACCTGCTGCAGTTGGGAAATTGCATGACAATGAGAAAGAGCACGCATGTACACAATCACGATCGTTTCATGAATGCTTACAAGCGTGCTCTCTCTCATTGTCAAACAATTATATGTCAAAGCTTGAAGAAATCTGCAAAAGATAAGAGAGAACGTATAATAGCAATGCATCAAAAATGACTATAGACAAAATAGATCCAACTATTATGGCATTTTTACTAAGAAAATAAGGGACAGTGCAATGCAAAAACAGTGATAGACTCCATTAATAGTCCATCTTTGAGATTAGGATGAGATTCCCAATCTACCCTCTCATATATCCACACTCTTGTCGTGTCCCTCATTTCTCTGCTTTATCTTTCTCTTTTTGCCCCAAGTCCCTTAATGGGCTGACTCACAACTTGGCCCGCTGGGCCTTTTTGTGTAAGACTTGGGGACCCATTTCCACAAATCTACCTCTTTTTAGGCTTTTTAAGACTGCCTAATTACATCCTTCTCCATTAAGATTTGAGAAAATAACATTCTACCTCAAAATTGAAAGGAAAGTACATATTTCACCCAAACATCTAATTAACCAAATTTTGTTAAATTACTATTAAAATTGTTGTGTACTAATCTATTATTTGCTTTAGGGTAAGTTTTAAAAATTATACTCCATTTTGTAATTAAAACTCATTATTTAAAATTTTAATTAAAGTATATTTTAAAATATTAATTATAAATTTCACTTTTTTTTTCTTTTTAAAAGGATTATAGAGAGTTTTTTTTTTTTTAAATCTCTCTATAAAAGGATTATAGAGAGATTTGCCGTTATAAATATTTTAGTACTTGATTAATTTTGTTATTTTTTTTCTAAATTTATCGGTTTTTTTTTTTTTACTGATCATCGTTCAACTTTTGTAAAATAATTCTTGTAGACTCTATTAATTTTCGAGACCTCATGCATTGCATTACCTTAAGGAAAAGAAAATTTGATTTTAATTAAATTGCTTTTTGTGATTTAGTCAAAATCTGTAATCTCAACAAGACAAAAACCATGCTCCAAAAGACTCATCAGACCAAATGGACCAAATATACTGCACTGGTCCTAAATGGACCGAATAAACTGTACTGGGATATATTAAAAAAAAATTCTCTCATTCTCTCTGCGCCCATCGCTCACGTTTCTCAGTCTTAACTCAGACTCTCTCACTGCGACGGTTGTCAGGTAATCTCTCTCTCTCTCTCTCTCTTTCTCTCTCTCTATTCGATCGGTCTCTCTATGTTTCGACCGGAGTTCAATTTTCCTCACTCTTTCATTCAATCTTCTATTTATACCTTTTAGGGATTTACAAAATTTTGGGCTCAATATTTATTTTTCCCTTTTTATTATTCCTGTATTTTTTTTATCCTTTCGTGTACAATTTTTCTCAGCTACTGAACATGGATTAGGTTTTAGGGATTTGTTTCAATTTTAGTTTTTTTTTTTTTTTTTTTTAATTTCCCAATAAATTTACGCTACCAAACTGAAATTGGGTTGTTTTGTGTTGTTATTGACCTAAGCATAATCATAATTGAACTTCACCGTTTCATTTTCAGATACATTAGTGTGACCTTGATGAAATCCTTTTACAAGGGGGTAGTTTCCAATTTCGTCCCTATACGTTTTATTGTGGCAATTTTATCCATCAGCTATTTATTTGTGTCAATTTTGAGTATAAAATTGAGCGATTTTGAAAGTTAGGGCAAAGGCTGTCTAGTGTTCAGGTGTACAGGGCGGAATACAAGACCGAAATTTGGTCATTTTTTGGACTTGTGTTGTGTCTGTGTCATGTCAAATTATAAGATAAAATTGAAACCGTGACAAATGTGCAGGACCAAAATTGTAGTTTGGTCTTTTTTTTGGGAGGTAGATTTAAGGAAATTTTTGTTTGCTTGAATATGATATGGCTACTGAAAATTGAAGCTTTTGATTCGTTGTTTATTTTTGATGAATAAAGTTCAACCCTCTTTGTGGTGTGGTGTGGTGTGGTACTGAAAGTTGAAGAGTTTGATGCATTGTGTTGTGGTGCAGTTTTAAAATGTCGGATCCATATGAGAAAGCGAAAGGAGGGAGATTGACCTTCAAAGGGGGAAGTCTCGCCACTCGCAGCAAATCCATCGATAAGAAGAAGCAAAAGAAAAAGAAGAACAAGGATAAGAACCCCACAAATGATGAACCTATTTTAGACGTGGAGGCGGGGATTCAGGGCGATGATGCTACAGGTGGCGATGAATCTGGACAAACAGGAGGAGTAGAATACACGATCGATGCAGCCAAGCGCATGAAGTATGAGCAGCTCTTCCCAGTTGAGGCCAAGAAGTTCAGTTACGATCCAAAGGCCAAAACCAAGTCTATCGAAGATGCTCTTGATGACCGTGTCAAGAAGAAGGCTGATCGTTACTGTAAATAAATTCAATAAATATAAGATGGAGTAACGATTTCTTTCTTTGGGGATGAGGCATAATGGGATGGCTGGGCTTGCAGAGAAATCTAGTTTGGAAATTTTGGTTCCAGAATTTGTTAGCAATGTACTATGCTCTGTAGTTGACTCAAAGAAGGAAGAAACGGACACTTTTCTAGTAAGCCCTTTTTATTCTGTAATCATTGTAAACCCTTTTAAAGAGCTATTGTTTGAGGCCAAAAGAAAAGGTCCATCTCCTTCTCTAATGATTTCCACTTCAATTACATTACTCTCACTTTCCTCATATCTATTAATTTAGGATTCTCTGTTCTTTCCTGTGCACATATCAGTCTTACGTGTTAATAACTTTTGCTTAGATTCTACTGGTATATTGAGCTTGGTATTGTTTTTGAGATTTGGTTAGTTGTGTGGTGATCACTACAATTGGAGCAAGCGAGTGGATTGCATGAAGTTACCAGGGTGCTTTATCATGTGTTATGGAATATTGTCATATATAGTTAAACCAGATTATGCCTTTTGCTTGCTTATTTGATTTGCATTATGATGCTGGGAGTGTTCTATGTTGAAACTTGTAATATTAAACTTATCTTGTTATGCATACTTTGAGTTTTCCTCTAGATATTATTATGTTGGAGTTATGCTATGTACTTGGTTTGTTTAAGCGTTTGTTATGTGAATTGGTAAATTTTATGATAACAAGTTAGGGGTATTGAAGAAAATTGAACCATTTTTTTCCAATAACATCATTAGTTTGAATGGGAGGAAACATTGTTAATCTATTTTTTCCTATAACATTATTACTAGTTTGAATGGAAGAGGGAAACATTATTAATCTTGGTGTGTGTGAAAGACATGGACGGAGAAGCTTCTAACTAATTGGATTATGATACAACCAATCATAGCATCATTGAATCATAGCTATAATGATGCATCTATTTGAAACAATTTAGGTGAATCCTATTACAAGGATATAAGGTTGGAGAAATTAGCAGTTTCCTCTTTATAATTGCCTTGAAACCAGTTTTGGACGATCTTACGAAGATTGAGATAATGTGCCATTCACGATTCCACCAATGAACTACTTTCTTATTTGCTAGAATTTTCAATTCATACTAGGATTTAAGAGCTGGGGGTATGTGGCGGGGTGGGGATCTCTGATGCCTATCACTGCTACGATTGCATGCTGCAGGAGAAAGACACAGATGGGTATATATATCCTAACAGATATGTTCTATGAATGGAAGATGTATGGTTTCAAGAAATAAAAGATGAACGTTATTGGGTGACTTTCCCTTTTCTTGTTGCCTAAACTCTCAAATCATTTCATTGTATTTCAGTATAAATAAGAACAAAATTCTTGCTGTTCTGAGAGATGCTTATTAGTTATTATTGATTCCATTCTTTCGCTGATTTGACTGCTGCAGTAGGTTTGATAGGCTTAAGGTATGCAAGGGCATTGTCCCCCTTTGATTATAATTATATTTTATTGTTGGTTTGTCCAGTTTAATTTAGTTTTATTGGCTCATGTTTTTATTCTTTTTCTCAATCTTCCTATTAGTTTAAACCCCCGACCTTGAACTCTTGGATTGATCTGTTTACTATTTTTACTCATTATCCCCCCAAAAAAAAAAATTCTTAATTTGTGTTCTAGTTTGAAGGGTACTGTACGAGGTTCTCCTAGGATTATTTCCCATTTCCTATTTGGCATTTTGCATGTTGTTTTTTCATAAGACTGGATTTGAAATCTTAGCTTCTGTTCTATGAGTGATCATATTTTAATTTTAATTTTTTTTATCTATGATGTCCTGAGTGATTAGCAATTGTCATTTTTCTATACATAATTGTAGACAACAAAATCCAAGTGTTGATTTGACTAGTTGAGCAACATGATATTTTTTAGTTCATCTGAGCAACATGATACAGTCGTTCATCCAAAACAAAACAAAACAAAATAAAACATGATATAGTGAGCAATATTAAAAGCTAATTAACTCTTAAATTATTAGTATTTCATTTCAAAAAAAAAATATTATTTTTATTATTATTATTTAAGAATGCATTTCTGTCAAGCTGCATTAAATTATTATTATTTAATGAAGCATAAGTAAATTAAGGCTGTTCAATTCTGACTCTATTATTATTTTTCATTCTTTTGAAAAAAAAAAAGTAGTCAGGCTGTACATAATTTTCTTGAATTTGTTTGTGCAATCAATGAACATTTAAATGATTATTTTTTAAAAATGATAATTCAATAGTTGGAAGGGAGGAATTTAAACAATTAAACTTTTGAATTTTTTCGTTGAAAACACTAAAAAGTACAAATTTAATTACAAGATTTTTGGCATTATGCATATTTATCTATTTAGAAAAAAAGATGCATTACAAATCACAACTATTTTTCTTTTTGATAAGAACAAATATACCGATAAGATTCAAAATAAGAAAATTCACTTAAAAATAGAGATAACCCCCTTATTAATGGCTGAGCGATGAACATCCCCTCAATTTTTATTTATTTTTAATTGTATATGCATATTTTATAATTTTTTTAAAGGTTGTGCCCAAAAAAATAAGAGTTTTCTCACCCCAAAAACAAAAGTATTGATCAACTAAATTATAAGAATGCTATATGCACTTTTTTTAAAAAATAAAAATAAAAATTCTATTCTCAAGAGTTTATTAAGAAATAATAATAATAATAAACAACTCATTGTGACTTCAATTGTAACATTATGAATTTGACAAAAGCATCCACATGAAAATAATAATGGATGAAATTTATTATATAAAATATTGTCACTGAACATAGCTTTGATGAAAGTTGCTAAGTTCTTTATTTTATTATATTTTTTACACTTGTATAACAAACTATACAGCTTTGTACACTCAATAATGATTATAAGTTTCTTAAAAAATGTTGGAGTTTGCATATATAATATCAAAGTTTGATAATTTTTATATATAGTATTGTGGGGGCTAGTTAATCAGGAGGTACTGTTAAGGCTGTACAAATCGGGCCTATGCCCCAATCTGAGGACATTAACTAATCCGAGAATGGCCAAATGAGGTTATAATGCGAATGGTATAAAAAGAAAAATAAAGATAGTACGAGATAAGTCCAACACACGTCCGAGGAGAAAAGTCATCTCGGGAACAAGGATCCAAGGTTAGTAAGAGTGTCATATCACCCTAAACCTTCTTCAAAGTTACATCACAACTAGAAGTTAGACGTTAGACAAGGAGTAAGTAAAGGAAGGCAACAAATATCTTCAAAAGCTGCTACCCCCACATTAAATGCCTTCCAACTATCTCTCTGACCGTATTAATGTGGAGGTGATACCTAAATAATGACCAAGCAACCTTACAGCTACTATTTGATGGTTTTGGGAGGTGTTGGATGGGACAAGAAAGAGCTCCTAGAATCCAACCTACACATGTATGGTAGGGATAACACCAAGATTGTAATATATAGCACGAGAAGGTGACCAAAAAGGGGGATCGGGAAAAAATTATAAAATCTAGGCAATAACATTGTGGATTCTGGTAACTGTGTTCATCATCAAGATATTATAAGATAAGTTTCTCAGGCTGTGCCGATGACAGATTTTCTTACTTTACTTGTTCTTAACAATCTTAATTCAGCAACTTCTATGGTCCATCTTTTAGAGTAAAACTAGTTCTTTCACCCACACTCTATAAATTCATTGTTTGGACTTGTTAGGCTTAAACTCAATTCCATACTGGATCTAATCCCAATACTATTCTCACAAGTATCATATATTTATGGGTCAAAACTCTTTTAATATTATTCAACAAATTTTTTTTTTTCAGTATTAGAAAATTAATATTCACACATGTGAACGCTTACATTTTATATAATTATTATTTTCAGTTAGTGTATATACGTTATTTGAGTTTGTCTTGACCCATGCATTAATTCAGTAGTTATCTCCCAACTAACTTGATTTTTGTTAGATATATCACAGTGTGCTAATTTTTTTTTAAGAGAATTTTGACTTATAATATTTGTTTCTAATGATAACTAAGATATCAATCTATTTTTGAGTAAAAGAGAATTGAACTTAAAATTCTTTATTTAACAATTAAAAATTTTATCAGTTAAACTAATTAAAACATAACACAACCTCTTACCTCTTTGTGAAGCTACAAAACTTGGACAACCGATTATATATTTTTTATCAAGTGAAAATTTTGATTTTTGTTTTGTTGGTACAAGCCAAAGAGTAGCAACAAAAGTTACGCAACAGCAAAGCACATAAAATAGGGATTTTTTTTTGAAGAAGCTGATGACTGCTATAAGTGGCACGGTGGCCTTGTCTGATCTAGAATAACTCTTAAGTCTTATCAACCACGTGAAAAAAGAGACATGCATCGTATTGCCCACCAAAAATCTAATACATCATCAACACTTGCCAACATTTCTGCACCGAATACCTGTTCCACCATCCTGCTTTCCCAATCGAGTATAGCCATATTTTACAGCTGTATCCTGTATGTAAGGACTCTTTTCAATTTCCATAACCGCCACCCACCAAGTTCAATCAAACCTACTTCCTGTTGCCAATAGATTTTTTTATTTTATATATATATCAACTTTTTAAGTATTTTAATTTGTTTTGTATATAATTTTTTAACACTTACTTGTATATATATAGATTTTTTTTTAAAAAAAAAATTTATCAACTTTCAAGTTATAAACTTTTAAGAAAATAATAGTACATCCAAACACAAAGTTGGCCACTATTATGGTTTATTAACTTGTTAATAGTAATAATAGGTGTCACAAGTGATGGCTCAACATTAATTATATTTTTTATATTGTCTTATATTTGTGATTCGAACCCCACCTGTTACCCCATTATCTACCTATCATAAAAAATATATATTATGACTCGATGTATGCACTTGGCATCTTAAAATGTGTAGGTTCCATGTAATATATGTAATTTGACTATTAAAATGTATGAGCTATGCCATCACCTTATGAGAGAAAAGATACATACGAAATTGGATGCATAAAATAATGGTTATTTTCAAATTGTTAATAATAATAACGTGGAACCCATATATTATGAGAAAAAATGGTACATATATGAAAATGCACGACGCCTTCTTGACTAATAGACATGTAATATATCGCAACAATACATCATATACATGATATTCCTTCTCCATCATTCCCCTTCTCATTCTAAGGTCATCACCTTGGTGACCAACGGCCATTGACATGTAAACCACTAGTAGACCATTTGCATTTGCAGGCAGAGACCATTTTTCCACAGAGTCTCCATTAAAAGCGCTGCTGCCACTCTTAGCTCAAATCCATTGGAGACGCATGTCCCTCAACCGACTCATACTCTCACTTCTCCTAATTGGGCCAACCTTATTTGACTTGACTTACAATTTTAGCCCCTTCACTCACCATTCATAGCCCAGAATCCTACCAAACTTTCTAAAGTCCCTCTCTCTCTCCTATTGGTAAGTTAAAGTAGAAGTGATGACATGGCTTCCTTGTCTATCTCCATTTGGGCAATGTTAATACGTGTCACCCAGTCAGCCAATTGACTAGGAGTGATCAGCAGCCAAACCCAAATAAGTACTTTAGCCTTGCCTTCTTAGAAACACACACACCACATTCCTTCACTCCTTTCCTTTAATGGCCATTTCCAGAATTCTCATTTGTATCCCATAAAAATCTTGCTTTCTCTTTATTTTATCTTCACGATGTCTTTTCCACTTGGAGACAAATCGCACCGAGTCTCCTTAAAACTCTCTCAGATATGAGATATCTCTCTCTCTCTCTCAGTCGGTGGTCTTAGAAACTGCATGTGAAACACCGTTCATCCTCTCTTTGCATTCTTCACCACCGACTCCAAATTTAAAATCCTCTTATCATGGCTTTGCTAAACTGACCTGCCACACGTCTCTACTCTCGAGGAGTTTTTTTTTTCTTCCTCACAATCTCTCTCTCTCTCTCTCTCTCTGTCCATTCCTCCAACCCCATTAAAAATCAAGCATCAACCTTGCTCTCGAAGTATTCCACACAATACTTCCTTGGTAAGAAAAAAAAAATCTCTTTCCCTCACATTCTCATAACCAACTCAAATATATATATATATATATATATAAACATTGCATTGCTGCTTGTCTTTCACAATATCACTCACTCACTCTTTCTTTCACTAGCTATGCCTGATAGATCAACCACAGGTACACAAACCAATAATGCTGATTCATTCAAAACCTTCCTGGAAGGCTGGATGGTCCGCCAAGAACACTACCTTGATGAGCTTCTCTCAGCTCAGCAACACTGCCATGACATGCAAGACGAGGACATCAAAGAACTATGTTCACGTATGCTCGCCCATTACCAAGAATACTACGAAGCCAAGTCAAGAATAGCTCAAAGGGATGTCTTCCTTGCTTTCTCTCCCACGTGGCTAACCTCGTTCGAGCGAACCTTCCTCTGGATAGCTGGGTTTAAGCCCGGAATAGTCTTCAGAATTGTCACCAACTCGGTGCTTGACATGTCCGAAGACCAAACACAGAGAATGAATAGGTTGTTGGAGGAGACCAAGTTGGAGGAACGTGCACTTAACGATGAGCTAGCGAAGGTTCATGAAAGTGTGGCGGGTCCAACAATGTTGGAGGCCGCGAGACGTAGCGGGAGGTTAGTGGGCGGTGAAGCGAGTGAAGAGGAAACGGCTACGGCTACGTTGAGAGTGGCATTGGAGAGTGTGGTGGCGAATGCTGATTCGTTGAGGATGAGGACAGCAATGAAGGTGGTGGAGATACTAAGGCCAGCTCAGAAGGTGAGGTTTTTGGCTGGGGCGGCTCAGCTTCAGCTAAGGATCAGGAGCTGGGGATTGCAGAGACAAGAAGATGAAAGACAGGAATCAACTATCAAGTGAGGATGAATGGTAGGTTTTAAATTCAGCAATGCTAGGGACACATAATTTGACATAACTTTGTGTTCAACTTGCCACGTGGCAAGTTGTAACGTGACGAGTTGTAATTGGTAAAAGTATGAGGTGTGTAGTATTTGATATTATTGATAAATGTTGACAGTAGAGTTCTATGATCTATGGTGGTCTGGTTGGGGCTGCATTTTTGTCAATCAACGGTGATCTATCATCTAAGACAACCATATGCTTTATCCACTATGGATAAAGAAATAGATAAAAAGAAAAGAAGAAGAAGACAATGAAGCTTAGATCATATAAGACTCTAGGATCAATGTTATTTGGGATTTGGAAAGACAGTATGTGTTATTTTCTACCATGCAACTGTATTAATTTAATGGCAGATAAGGAAGATAATCTGCATTGGCATGAGGCTGCAGATTTGTGAGTTGGTGTGTGTAGGTTTCTACATTTTAAGTCCAAATTTCTTTTCTTTTGTAGATACCAAATTGGGCTTTGGTAGTTTGGTTGTCTTACCCTCTTTTCCACACTCTCCATTCACATCATGTGTTAAGCGTGAATATTCTTGAAAAATGTGAATAACTTCTCTTTGAATACCTTATCTGAAAGTGCAGGACATTCTGTATATAGAGTATTTTTGAAAAATGTGAATACCTTGTGCAGACATTGTGTATACGGAGTATTCTTCAAAAATGTGAATACCAAATATGAAAGTGTAGACATTATTGTGTATGCGGAACATGAAATAATAATTTTCTAATTTAAATATAAGAATAACACACAAAATAAGTAAAAACTTTTAGTAAAAAACAAAAATTATAAAGGACGAGAAAAAAATAGACATTGAAATGTTTCACTAAAAATAGTTTTGAGTTTTGTGACCATCTTTTCTTTTATTTTTTAAATATAATTCGATTGTTACAATAAATGGGAGAAGATTTCGCTCCTCATGAAAGAGACTATGTAACATTCTGACTTACAAGACTTTTTAACATCTTTTTTTTTTTTTTTTTGGATAAGTGAGTTACAAGAATTTTTAGCATCCTCCCATCAGTTTATAAAATGACATCCGAAATAAAGACAGAGTTGCTAAATATTGTTTTTTTAAGCATAACTAATGTGGCTTAATTTTCTTTTTATGAGAACTAATGCGGCTTATTAGTTATGCATTACAACCATATGACTTATTAGTTTATTGGTCAATGCACTTCTTTTTGTATTACAATTTCCAAATTTTAATACCGCATGACTGAATTTAATTTAGAATCTAAATACAAGTAAGGAACGAAGCTTATCCTAAAATGTGACAGTAGGTACCTATACTTCCAAGAAACAGCAGCAGCTAAACCTAAGACATCAGAGGACAAGTTCTGTTCTACCAAATTATGCTTGTAGTTAAAGATGCTGTCAAAAAATTAATTAGTACACACAACTTCATCGAATTGCCGATGCTTATCTGATAGCCTTCGTGATGATCAATTTTATGGGTCCACAAGCATGGATCTAGAACATTACTTTTTCGGTTCTTTTTCTAAACATAGGTGTCCAGAACTCTTTGAGTACCTGAGTAATGCCTCAATATATTATTCTTACACTGATTAATTACTAGGAATAAAGAATCCCTTGGACCACTCTCAAAGCCTCAGCTAGGAAACTTAAATCCAGAACCTCATAGATCACACGAGGCCGGAAAGCCAATAAACCAATCCCTTAGGGTTGAGTGGATCTAGAAAAAGGGACCCTTGATTATAATACGGTGACCTCAAAAAAGGGACCACTGACCTGAGCAACTTCAAGAGGTAAATTGAACCCTTGATTATGGGAGCGCCCTTAATCCTGGTATGGGTCATTGAGACTGATATATATAACTTTAGTTGTCTAGTCATGTCTACTATTACTCCAGTAGATTTAAGAAAGCTAAAAGAAAATTTTGCATTTTATTTCATTTCCATCAACATATTCTATACACCATTTGTATAAGTTATTCAATTATTACGGGCATCAAGACTTTCTCTCATTGGAAACATTGCCTCAAGCAGCACAGCTAACACAATAAGAGAAGGGATAATAAGTTTCCAACCAGAGGGTTGAGGAAGAAAGTATACATTTCTAGAGGCGGCTTCTTCGGCTCGATACAGCTGGCTTGAAGCTAGCAATGCCAGTGACTTCCCTACCTGTTACCAAGCTGTTGATGTCATAGGTGCCTTCATACGTGTAGATCGGCTCCAAATCGCAGAATGCCTGAAATGAAACTCCCAAAATTGAAAAAGGAAAAATAGGTAAATAATTGTTTGGGGGTGGGTTACTGCAGCTCAATTTTCTCAAAAGAAACAGTCCCAATTCTTCTGACTGCAAACTTTGCCACAACTTTTGTCACAACTTGCACATTTGTCAACTTGTGATTGAATTACATCCCTTACACATGAGGTGAAAAGTAATCCAATCACCACTTAACATGTGTAAGTTGTGGCAAAGCGTGTGTCCCTAGAATTTTTTGTCAGCCCGTCAATTGCATGTCTAAAATCTTAATCCTATAAGATTCCATTTATCTATCTAGTCATGTAAATAAGCAAAGGTTCTGTCTATTGGATTGGGCATCTGATAGCTAGCAAGTTCAATTAATAATTGTAATTCAAGCGATCTCTCACTTGGATTATGTCTCATAAAATCACATTCTAATTTAGACCCTTCACAAACCAATCCTTTGCAATTGTTAATTCAAACTTTTTCTAATAAAATTACAGCATTAATACCTTTGCAACTAGAAAATCAGCCAATATTCCATTACCACCAAGTAACTCCCGCCCAATTGCAGCAGTTTCTCTTGCCTTCAAGGTGATCCATGACTGAAGAATTATGGGGAAAAAAATGTCAGCACAAGGAACTTACAGCACCTATCACAAATTTAAAGATTTCTAATTATACCTTTCCCAAGCTTGCTTGACCTGGAGTCATTTTACCGTTCTCATACAACTTGCAAAGTCGCCAACCAACAAGAATCATTGCTTGAACATTACCGAGCATCTGAACAAGTTTCAGTTGATTGATTTGGAAAGCTGCTAGTGGTGCTCCAAACTGTTTCCTCTCCTTCAGATATCTTTAAATCAATTGGAAATATAATCACATCACTTCCAAAAGCTTAAAATGAAATAGCACAGTGCAGAAGAACAGAATTTACTCTGGTACCTGTGACACATATCATAGATGCCCATTGATATGCCAATTGGTTGCCAGGCAACCATAACACGTGAAACTGCAAGAATCTGTTTTGAGGCAGCAATTGCATATAAGCAACATGAAAAAACAGGAACACACATGAATACTATAAATCATGGAACTACACGGAAAAAGAAATTGAAAACCAGCAAAGTATATGCAGAAAATTCATGCACAAAAGCACTGCAGGTGTTTCTACAAAAGACTACCATCGGCAGCATCATATATTTGAAGGAATATATGCTTTATGGACCCAACAAACACATTTTGATTGCTCTCTCTTGCTGGGACTCTGCAATTTCATGTGTGTATGGTTGAATGAACTACTACTGATTGATCTGGTTGAAGTTGATGCCCCGACATTCCAGATGGTGAGCAATGAACACGTTAGTAATGCAATGAGGTCAGAAGAACACATAAAAGTGGCATGTTTGCACAATGGTGGCTAGCATTCTGTTTTGGTGCACTCAAGTCTAATGGCTTGAAACCCAAGGTGTTCAAATTCTCTCTCTCTCTCTCTCTCTCTCTCTCTCTCTCTCTCTCTCTCTCTCATCTGGTTGAAAAGAAAAAAACCAAACTATTGCAGAACCTACAAGACTAAAGTTGAAGTTCTGTATATAGCACATACTATGTGTTGTTTTCAAAGGAATAAGGTATTGATTTTTTCATTAGATTACTCTGCACAAGGACTAACAAAGTTGTTCACACAATAAAAAGATATTAAAAGCAATCATTTTGTGTTGATATGATATTAGGGGTAAGGCTACCTACCAATCACCTCTCCAAAACCAGGCAAAAGTGGGAGCTTTGTGTATTGGGTACTACCTCTATAATATTACCATTTTTTTTCTTTTTTTATAAGTATAATATTACCATGTTTCCAATACTGACATGTAAAAAAGATAAAATCTGACCAAAGTAGATGATACACGATATATGATACTCATTGGGTTTTATTTGCACAATAAATGATGTATTATCACAACCGAAGACGCCATTCTGCCCACTTATAGATGATGGTCAGCCCAAAAAAAAAAAAAAAACCATACACAGCAGGAAGTATACAAATGATGAAGGACAAGCAACATTTAAGACAACTCATCACACCCATACCTTGTTTGTATCCTGAAAAGAATCAACGCCAGGTATCCTGTCCTCGTCAGGAATAAAAACTTTCTTCAAGAGAATATCTCCATTTTGAACAATCCGTAGGCCAATTTTATTTTCTATTTTTTTTACTGTTAATCCAGGTGCATCCTTCTTTACTATAAATCTGAAACAGAAAGCAGAAATATCACACATGAAGAGGATGCCAATACAGAAAACCAACTATCTGCCTTTTCAAACAAAAGCCAGTAAAGTTGTACCACTTAAATGTAAAAGTTTAGAATGACAATCCGCCAGCAATACAGGGAATCCTACAAAAGATCATCTAATTGAGCAATGACAGGCAATTGATGAAGGTTTCAAGGTTTGCTTTGGCCCTTAAAGTTTGGGGTTGTTTTCATTTTGGCCCTTTATGTTTCAAAATATTAATTTTGGCCCTTCATGTTTGATTTGGTTTACATATTGAGTATGCAGTCCATTTTCGTTACTAATCTAACCATTAACTCATTAAATTCCCTTCATATCTAACTATTTCATGAAATACTAACTCTAAAGTCTAAAATCCTGTGGAATGTAAGAATTATATTGTTGTACAGAAAAACATATTATGGACAGTCATATTACTAACAGAAATAGACAGAATGACAATATGAAAAGGGAATCAAAAATGAAGAGCTAAAATGAAAATTTTAAAATGTCAAGGGCCAAAATGAAAACAAAAGTGTACTTTAATCTAATTTTTACTTTCATATAGGGTCTCCAATACTAACTTTTGTGGGTTGTTGGTCTCTACTTTTCTCAGATGAAAGGATTGATCCTTACGCTCTAATGAGTATATATTGAGGAATCACTTGGTGCAAATTATGTTTAGATATCACATAAACTGCTTTGTGAATGTTAATTTGATGTTCATCTAGTTATCAAGGGAGAATTTTTGAAAAGAAGAATGGATGTTATAATAGGTCTGACATGGGTAGTAAAGAAGGATGATAAATAACAGAAAATCCACAGGCATGGATATACCATGTCCAACATGACAGCCATCCAAAACCTCAATAGAGGGCCAGGGCATAAGTGCATGTTTACCAACAAACTAGAAGGAACAAGCATATAAATTTGTACATAAGTGTTTTTGTCTCTACGAACAATAGAGAACAATGTCAAGAGGAAAGTAGCACTATACAACACATGACAAGTTTCACAGGGAAAAAAGAAGAAGATATGTTTGTAAGTAGAACAAAAGAAAGAGGAAAGGAGCACTATACAACATAGAGACCAATTAGGCTCTTTTAAGGACCCACACATATGTTTGAATAGGTTTCCAGCCCATAAATTTCCAGCATGTCAATGCTCGGGTAAAGCATCCTGGATATCATAGAGCAGATCACCTACCCATTTATCTGATTTGTTGTGGTGTTCCTCGCAAAAATAACCAACAAATCTGCAAAGGTACTGTTTCCAATCCAGCGCTTTTGGCCCTCAAGTATCCAACCTCCTTCCACCTGATCATCCCAATACAACAGCAAAAACATAAAGTTCCAGATATGAATGTATGTATGAAAACTGGTGTTATTTGCTGTAGATAAATAAATAGAAAAGAAGTTGAGTGCAAGAACCTTTGTTGCTATCGTTTTCAATGCACTAGCGTCACTTCCATATTCAGGCTCGGTCAAAGCCTTAAGATGTGGAAACAACATATTTCAGTAACTAAAGTTTGACAGAAACTCATATTAAACATGTTTTCGGAATCCCATATGGTAATACAATGCCAAGGGCTTCTTACCCAACACGCTACAGTTTTTAACTCTGCCAAAGAAGGTAGATATTTTTGCTTCTGTGCCTCCGATCCACACAATGCTATTGGCAGTCCAGACAAGTAATATTAAGATTTATTAACAGCATCTCGTTTTTATTAATTAAAAATTTAATATAAATAAAACCCTTCCACTACTCTTATCAGGTCAAGACAATTGAAAGGTAATATGGAGATCTCACCAATAGTGAGCATTGCCAGAGATGAATGCACCAGTATGAAAGTAGAGCAGCTTGCATCAACTCTAGCAACTTCTGCTGTAGCAACAGCACTTCCAGTAATGGAGTGACCAGGACACCCATAACCCTGAGAATCAGAACTAGCTAAACATCCCATTCACCACATCTAACAGCTCAAAAGGGAAAGGAAAAAAAATGCATATACCTTGATTGTGGCACCAGCAATACGCAAGGCACCAAGTTTTGGAATAACATGAAAGGGAAACTTGGCCTTCTCCCAATACTGGAAAGAAAAAAAAGTATAACTATTTATTTGCATTTGAACATCTATCGTCTTCAAAGACAAAGCATCACTTTTCCAATGACTAAATACCATTCCAGAATTTTACCATTGTATTCACAAACTATAGTTTCCATCTTCTGAAAATAAAAATAATGATAAGAGTAATGTGATAAAAATATACCTCTGTCATTATTGGGGCTATTTCTTTTTCCATACACTCTCTTACGTTCTTCCTCACAGTCTGCTCCTCAGGACTCAATAGATCATCAAGTTGATAATAGTCTGACGCTGTAAGTTTTATATACCATGAGACAAAGATAAGAAAGTGACCCACCAAAGAAAATTTTGGTTATTCTCATATAGTGCAGCATGCCAAGGCAACTACAGGGGAAACACTAGAAGTACAAAACACATGTTACCAGTTATAGGAAATAAAAAACACATGTTACCAGTTATAGGAAATAAACTATCATATGCACCAAATCTTATAATTGGGGAAATGATGAACAGAACAATGAAAGAGAAGGCAAAATATAAGATGATGACTTTGACAACTACGAAATGTGAATAGAAATAGTTGAGATATAAATTTCCGAACAATCTCTTATTTGAAAAAAGGAAGAGAAATCGCAACAATCTACATTAGAACAGACAGGACCAAGAGATTGTTGGTGAAGCCTGTGGCACATTTAGAACGATAAACTAGCAAAAGACACTTAACTTCGATTGGTAAAAGGGATAGAAAAGTGAAGTGAAAACAAAGCATCTTGTCTTAAATTCTAATTATATCCTTGTATTGAATTGTTTTTAATTAAACTAGAAAGATAAGAATCTCAAATTACCTATATAAGACATTTCTCTCCCATTTTCTTCCCATTTCAAAAGATTAAAAATAGCGGTCCGGGATATAAATTAATCATCCCTCACTTTTTTCTTCCCATCCCACTTTTTTTTGGGTAAATTTCCCATCCCACTTTTCTACTCTACCAAACAGGAGAAAATATCAAATCCATCTTCCATTTTCTCTCCACTTGGTTCAAAATGCACCTTATCAAACATATATACATATAAAAATTTGTTCCCCTATGCACAAAGTTCTAAATGCATGAATTATCTTCACCAATGACAGAAATCACAAGCAATAAATAATTTTTCACAACTGTTAACGCGACTTGCTATGATAAGTACATAGTAAAAAAGTTACGTCAGTAGTGGGACAACGTGAAAGTGACCACGAAAAAATAGTCATGCCTTTAACAATACTAAAAATCACAAAAGCTAAAAAAATGAATTTATCAATTCTTACTACAAGGAGGGAAAATGGAAGCTGGAGTTGCTTGTGGGAACGCAACAGAGATATCCAACGGTGGTGAATTAAAATAAGAGGTCCTTGGATGGTCACGATCATCTGCAAATCATTGAAATTAAACCATTCATCAGAATAAATTGATCAAATCGAAAAAAAGCCAATTAAGATGCAGTTACATCAAAAATTGATCATTAATGAGTTCAACCAAAGCTTCAAATTGTGAACAAACCTTGCTTTGTGGAAGAGAAAACTGTCATGGTGGAGTGCTGCGATAAGATTAGGTTTCTGAAACCCAAAAGAAAAATAGAACTAGCAGCAGAGGTGGAAGAAATGAAGAAGAAATGTACAAATTTAGAAGTAATATTATTTTAAGGGCTATAGTGATGGCGTTGAATTGTTTTGTGGATGATAGGATAAAGATGACACGCAAGTTTAGATTTGGTTAATATTTTAATGCTAAAATGGTTGTATCATTGCTTCTTACAAAAAATTGTAGTATTTACCTATATATAGTAAGAGGGTTCCGAAAGTTTTTTTTTTTTTTTTTTAATCTTGCTACGTTAAGAGCTAGAGAGGACTATGATCAAAGTAAAAAATTAGAAAAAATGCAGAGACAAAGTGCAAAAAAAAAGTGCCACCCCTCGAAATAGAATTTAAAAGGTAGGTACTCTAATCTCTCTCTATATTTTGTTACTGACATTTGAGTTTTTGTGTTGTGATCTCCAATTTTGGTTTTTGTGGGTTGTAATTTATTTATTTATTTAAATTTGATGCTGTGTAAGTGTAGGTGGGAATTTATTGATAAAGATCTGATATAGTATTTTAATTATATGCTAAACATCCCTATTTCTCTTTCATGTTCTTTTTAAATTTTAGTTTTTTGTTTACTAGGTTCTGTTTGCCAAAATATTCCAAGACCATGATAACATTTATTCTGCATGCCTAGAACTTTATTATGCCCAAATCTTTTAATTTAATTTTTTTCTTTTTCTTCTTAGATTTTAGAATTTCTTATATAATTCTATCAGCAAATTATAGCATGTTAATTTTGTTGGTTGGTTTATGTATTTTGTAGAAAATTTGCACAAACAGGCCCTTTTGATATTGGAGCAATATCTTTACACTCAATTAAGTGAGGATCAACATGTTGAGAATTGATGCTCATGACCACGTCTAACTTATTCTTTGAATTTTTTTTTTCCTTTACTTTTTAGATTTTAGAATTTCTTATAAAATTTCATCATCAAATTATGGCTCCAAAAAACCGTGAATGAGAATATGTCTAAGATCTTACAAATCAGTGAATGAGAATATGTCTAAGATCTTACAAATCAAAGTGGATTTCAAATTCATGTATAATATGAGGGGTATTTTAAAAGGCATGCTCTGATCTCCCACACACACACACCCAAAAAAAAAAAAAAAAAAAAAAGTCTCTACACGAATGCATACAAAACTTTTAAAAATATCATAACTTTTGCAGGATATACAAATCATTTACCTTTCAAGGCTTTTTCTTTTTTCTCCATTCTTTTCTCATTTGAATTTAGATTCTATAAAAATTGCAAAGTTCTCCCTAATGATTTTTATTCTCTCTTCCAAGAATAAAAAATATATATATTAAGAATATTTTAGTATAAGTTTTTTTTTTTTTTTTTAAATATATTAGTTGAAGTTGAGTCTTAATTTTGTATCATATTAATTGTAAGGGTGGATTTGAGTGCCAAGCCCAAATGGTTTTGAATTGAGGCCCAAAGAGTCCAATACAATGAATTTGAAGAGAGCGGGCTAGAAACTAGGCTTTAATGAAGTGGGCAACGCTCACTTTGGGCTAGATAGTAAGAAAGCAAGGAAAAACAAGTGTTGGGCAAAGAAGTTCTTCCTCGGCAATGTCCGAGGAGAGTAGTTCTTCAATTTCTATTTCTCTTAAACTGGGTTACAATTATAGTTCTCAATGCTACAGTGTTTTTCCACAGATTCTTCGATCCCCTCTATAATGGGATTTCTCTCCTTTATATTACCCTCCTTTACTCTTTCTCAACCCTCTACGTGTAGATCAAATAGTCGGCTCTTATCCTTGTCTCATCAGCACCTTCTTGAAGCTTTTAGTGACAGCTGTAAGGCTGAACATCACTATTCAGGTATCACTTCTACATTCATGTGGCCAGAGAGTTAGTTACAGAACATTTAATGCGGTAGTAGTAGCTTTTCCTTAGATATTTCTTACCTTCCCCTCTATCATGGGATTTCTCTCCTTTATATTACCCTCATTTACTCTATCTCAACTCTCCACATGTAGATCAAATGGTTGGCTCTTATTCTTGTCTCATCAGCACCTTCCTAAAGTTTTTAGTGGCAGCTGTAAGACTGAATATCACTGTTCAGGTATCACTTCCACATTAATGCAGCTAGAGAGTTAATTACAGAGTATTTAATACGATGATAGCAGCTTTCCCTTAGATATTTCTTACCTTCCCCTGTGTCTTATTCCTTCCTGATGCTCATCCTTTCCATTAGAACTACCTAGAATATTGTCGCTGACGACACGTCAGCCTTTCTGACCTCTACTCTGTTAAGCCGAGGATGCAGTTGTCCTCAAACAACCTTCCTCCATTCACTAGCCCGTACCTCTATATCAATGTTCCTTTGTCCTCGGACTACTAAGTGTCCTCGGACAAAACCCAAGGCCCAATATATATTTTTGGGCCTATCCCTCCTACATTAATCATGACACTAATACGAAGTATTGTTACTTGAATAGTAAATTCTTTGTTGGCTTTAAAGTGGTAAAAAAATTATGAATATTTTAATAGTCGATTCTAGATGTTTACATAATTCTTTTAAGATGTTGGGATTAATTATACACTAATTTTTAGTAATTTTTCTTTATAAATCAAGTAAAGGTAGGAAGAGATGAATCCATGGACAGAAGTTTGTTCTTTTTGTATCTTATCATTATAATTACAATTTGTATATTAATGGAATAAAATTAAGATAAAGAAAGTATTGACATTTAAAAAATAGAAAAGTCTCTAAACATGCGTAAAAGGGCTATTATGTACATTGTAGCTCATTTATGTTATTGGATAGAAGCATTAGTTCGAGGAGCATTCAAATTGGGTAATGTTTCTAAAACTAATTTTCTAATGATATAAACAATTGACAATCACATTAGAATAAACTAGCCTTTTTGCATGTTCTTGGAGACTCTTCTTTTTATTTTTACTTTTCTCTAAGGGACTACTTTTCATTTATCATAATTTAGGATTGATTCATTTTTCAATCATGAAAATATCTAGAGATGTGATTAGATTTATGTATTTCCAAATGTGTATATATTATGTGCTAAATGTCATCACACTCCTAGAGATTTTTGTGATTGAAAATACATCAACCTCGAAAAGATTTTTCCTTTAAAAAAAATAGAAGAGCTTCTGAGGACATTAAACCAAAAAATCCTAAGGGTGTGATGAAAAATTATTTATTTTTCAATCACAAAAAAAACCTAGGGGTGTGATGAAAAATTATTTCACTTGCAAAGGCATAATACTCATCACACCCCTAGATTTTTGTTGTGATTAGAAAATGTAATAATTCTAAAATATAATGAATACTCTAAATTAATCCTAACCCCAATAATAGAAGAGCCTCTAAGCACGTGCGTGAGTGCATGCTCAAAGGCTAGTCTGTATATATTAAGAGGATTCGGAAAGTTAGTTATTACTTTTTTTACTGTCAAAAATACCCCTAATTTAATTAATCTATTCTTATTCCTTAAAAAGAGAAATAAAGTTAAAATGGTAAATCAACTAAAATTTTCTCACTACTCTCACACTTCCCACTTCCCAGCCCTACTACCCCACGTTTCTAACCAGAAATAAGAAAGGTTGGCTACCCACCCACGATTCCTATAAAAAAAAAAAAAAAAGCTACCATCGGTTCCAATAAAAAAAAAGTACTCACATCACATAAAATTATTTCACCACAAATACTTGACACTCATCACACCCCTAGGTCTTTTTTGTGATCGAAAAATATATTAATCCCAAATTATAATTTATGCAAATTATTAACTTTTACAAAAAAAATAAATAAATAAAAAATAGAAGAGAGACTCAGAGCCTAGTATTAAAGAAAGGAGATAAAAATTGCTTCAAATCAAGGCATTACCCAACAGTGGTGATGGGCTTTTTGCGTATTTGTAAAGCTGACCTTATCTAGCACTAGTAGTACTTCAGACAGGATGGACCCGATAAGGGCCCTAGGTAGTTTATTATATTTTTCATTTTTGTAGTTAGCCTCTTTCTTCTAAAATCTTAGGATCTGTTTGGATACAGTTAAAAACTGAAAACTAAAAAATATTGTAGTAAAATAATTTTTAAATGTGTGAATAGTATCTTGGGACCTATTTTTAATGAAAAAAGTTGCTGAAAAGTGAGGTTTGTGGATCCCGTGATTGAAAAGTTGCTGAAAAAGTTATTGTGTGTGCACTGTTCATATCCCAAAGTCAACAATCATGGCTTTGAAAAAAAGAAAAGAAAAGAAAAAAAAGTTGAAAATGCAGACGTGAACGCTGGAAAGCGCAAAACGCGCTTCCCAAATGCACACTTCGACTATTTTTCTCTTTTAATTAAGTCCATTATCGCACACCCTTATTGCAATGTTCATTTCACAAATATAAATACTTTTGAGATGTGGGGGGTAAGGGTCGGGATTCAAATCTCCAAGATGGAGTTTCACACATATACACTTAGATTATACTAGAATAGAATTTCTATCTTGTATATATATATATATATATAATTAATCTAGCCCAATTAGCAACTATCTAACTCAAAAACTTGGAGTATTTAGCATTCAGGAATGCAAAAAAGTGTTTATTATATATTCTCAAAACTTATTTTATCACCCCATTTTACATTTCCAAACAATCCATGTCTAATTTTACTATGAGTTTGGACCTTTTGGGTAATATCTCTTACACCCTCATTTGGGTGGTATCTTTTACATCCAAATTTTTGTTGTCAAGATTTGGATGTTGCATGTCGCCGTGATGTCAGCTTGGTTCGAGAGGAGAGATTTTTCTAATTCCTACTTAAGGCTTTTTGCTTTCTAATAAAATTTTATTTAATAAAAAAAAGAATAAAAAGCTATTAGCATTGAACCAAGCCAAACTAATGATATGACATGATCCAACTCAAGTCGGATTTGAGTATCCCTAATGGCACAAATTTTTCCACAACTTTACTACAATTTTGCTATATGGTGCCACTCATGAATAGTGAAAATAAAATAATGAATCTATATGGATCTATGATTTTACCACTTATAAGTCGTTGCATAATAAAGTTTAAAAAAAAATTTGTGACAGCATACTTACTCCTCGAATTTTGATGATTTGTGGTATGTGCAGTGCACTACAGCCAACGAGCTCATGAGTCATGACTACTCGATGGAAACACAAGTAGAATTCACGCACCACCATTGCCCAAGAAAGAAAGGTACCCAAAGGCTAATCAATGAGAAAAAAAAAAAATTAAAAATAAAACAAATGAAAAAGAAAAAGATAAATGGTCGTTATAAAACAGATACAGTAAAAAACCAAATGAAAAAGAAAAACAGGTAACGTTTTCAAATGGAGAAGTGGGGTATCGATCCCCATACCTCTCGCATGCTAAGCGAGCGCTCTACCATCTGAGCTACATCCCCTTTGTGCCATTCTGCTGCGCAATTTTATATCAAACACTTCATTCCAAGGTTTCAAAAAGTCGAAAAGGACAAAAGCAAGAATCACATAGGACATTTTTACAAATTAAAAACAACGGCTCAATCAAAAATGCCTATTGCATTGACTACAAAACAAAGAACTTCAAAAATAAAAATAATAATAATAAAAAGAAAAAATAGTGTGTATAAACTATAATAAAGCTCCAAAAAACTTTGCATCGATATAATCACTATAAAAAAAAAAATTCAGTAAGTAAAAAAAGACCGAAGAAACAAAAAAGTCTCCGGCGAAACCAAAAGATTTCAAATTCTTTCAAACTGAATCGTCATGTTAGCCGCGAAGCGATTGATTCAGAAAGCTGTGCAACACCATCAGGTAATGAAATTCCAGCAAACTCACTGTGCACTGTTTCTCACTCTTTGCCACTTTTGCTTTTCGAAATTCATCACTTTCCATTTCCAAACAATACGTGTTGTTTTTGTAGTTTTACTTGAAATGCGATTGATCTAGGGTTTCATTTCTCACTGAAAATTTCCATAACTGTCGAATTCTATGCGTTCCTTCTTTTCTTTAAAGCTATATTCAATATAAATTTTTTTATTTTATATACTAATTAAGCATTTTCATTGTGATTCCTAAGCTATAGTTCTCGAATATACCTGAAAATTAAAGAAAAGAAAAAAAAAGAGTTCGATGAAGCTCAAGCTTAGTTATATATTGCTAGCTGTTACTAATAGAGTCCAATTTAGTAACGATTGGATATGTGTGTGTGTGTGTGTGTGTGTATTATTTTCATGATGCTATGTTCTTAGCTGAAGAACTTGCTAGAGATACATTAGGAGTTTCACTGATCATTGAAATATTTTCAATTTCTTTGAATTTGTTTTTTTTTGAACTTAAATGTGCTCAATGTGTGATGTTATATATTGTATATGTATATGTATATGAACTTTTTAGGGTGTCACTGATTATAGAGATTTGTTTGTTTGTTTGTTTTGATTTAGCGTAAAGTGCAACGTGGTGATTTGACAACGGAAGACTTGGATCCGCGGGTTGCTGTTCACTATGGTGTTCCATCTACGGCTTCGGTTCTTGCTTTCGACCCCATTCAGCGCCTTTTGGCCATTGGGACTCTGTGAGTTGAAATATGTAGTCTTTGTTTCTGGTATTGGTAGAAGTTTAAAGCTGCAAGCTAGGTTTGATATTGTTCATTAGTTATTTGCAAGTATCCGTCTGATACTAATATTAGAATATATGATAAATTCCGTATTATTCAGGTTTTTTTTGGCAAATGTGATTTGTCTATCGATAAATTTTGGGATTATAGCGAGATGATCCTCGTGATGTCAAATGATAATCAACATCTATATATTGTGGCGCATATAATTGACAATAGTGAACTGAAATTGAATAGGTTTGTGTGCTGCCTGTTTGGTTCAACTTATTTTTCAGCCTTTTGAAAAGGTTGTACCTAGAAAAAAGTGAAGTTTAAAAAAGCAGTACTTTGAAGAAGTGAAGTTTCAAACTGCAGTGCCAAGCGGGCCTTTGTTGGTCGGTGGGATTGGTATCGCTATCAGGCAATTTAACCTTGCTGCACAAAAGTTCCCTTGTGCAAAGTGATAACCGTGTGCACGACATTTATCATGACATTAGAACTCTTAATTGCATCATTTAGTGACTTAAATTAACAAATGGAGAATGCAGGGCACAAAATGGTGTCCTTATCACTTTGATTCTACTGCAGGGATGGGAGAATTAAAGTTATTGGTGGAGATGGTATTGAAGGACTTCTGATATCCCCAAAGCAATTGCCTTACAAACACATAGAGGTAAGTACATTTAGTATTCAGTTGATTTTAATGTTTGCAAGTACTTTTGATAGAGTTAAGGGAGAATACTGCTGCCATTTTGACAAAAAAGAAAATGTCAATCTTAATATGAATATTATCAAGTTAATGCTTGCAGTTTATCCTTAAAAAGGAAAAAAAGAAACCTATTTCAGCAGCACTTTTCTATTATGAAGTCTCTCATATTTAACAGAGAAGCAGCTAGAAGCTTGATGCCATTTAGAATCAAATATTTGTAGGAAGTCAAGAAGCATATCCAAATATGATACAAAATATCATACCTAACTTCTGATGCTGATTTTTGAATGATTCATTGAAAAACTTGGAATATATAAAATATATTTTTATCAGTAAAAAGTAAGTAGTTCATTAAAAGATGAAAAATGAGAGTCACAGTATACAGGAATTATACTACAGTACAAATCAAAAAAAGGAAAAGAAAATAAGATTCAGCATACAGAGATACTATCTATCAAGGGCAATAAATCTGAAGGACAATCAGGGGATATGGAATGAGCCTGATGCTATGAGAGTAGCAAGCATTCCTTCCTGTCATAGAAACATACAGATAACATGAGTGATGTTGCTCTGGTCGACATAGACAAAAAAGGATAGGTTCTCTTTACACCTGTAAAGGTTTTTAAATGAGTGTTTGGGAGTACTACAAGATAAAAGTTATAACAATGTTGATTTTGTTACTGATATGCTATACATAGCTTGGACAATTGGATAAACCATGTTGAGTTTTAGAATGCTGTTATTTAGAACCAGTAGGCAATGCTAGTTGATGAGAGCATTATCAACCATTTATCTTTACAAAATCCTGAGGATATTCTCTCTTTCCTTTTTTGTTTTTAGCGGCAGATTGATACTTAGTATCTTTTGGCAGTTTCTACAAAACAAGGCATATATAGTCAGCATTTCAAATGACAATGATATTCAGGTATTGGATCTTAATCATATGCAAATTTCATATTTCTTATCATTATCCCAAAAAAAAAAAAAAAAAAATCTATTTCATATCTACCATGTCTTTAGCTTTTGGCATTTTGGAAGAATTACAAGATAACCTTGTTGAATTTTCATATTTTATGTCTTCTTAAGATTGTTGTGAATGGTCATCCACATCAAATGTCTCTTCATTAATCATTTAGTGCAGTTAGTGATCTTTTGGTAGTTTTTTTTTCAACTTCAATATTCCTTTTAGAGGGATACAATTCGAAAGTTCATTATTTGGTTCTCATCCATATGCATTGTTTTTGGTAATCATGTATCAGAACAATTAAAACATTGCACAAACCCTTCGATATGGGTGGGTGATACTTAATAACAGCAACACAGTTGACGTGGCAATCTATGTCTTTCATCAGGTGCTATAGTTTTAAATGTTAGGGAGGTGCTTACACGTAAAAGTGTGTTTATTTATTCAATCGTTTGATAGCTAATTTATTTTTGGCAGGTTTGGGATCTTGCGAGCAGGAGTATAGCTGATTCTTTACAGTGGGCATCCAATATAACTGCTTTTTCTGTGATCAGTGGCTCCCACTTCATGTATGTTACTGGCAAAAATTTAAAATTGGTAACAGATCATATTAATCAGGTATTTGGCAATAACTTCTTGAAATGTTTACTCTATTACTACATGCAGGTATGTTGGTGATGAGCATGGTTTGATGTCTGTGATAAAGTTTGAGGCTGAAGATGGAAAACTTTTCCAGTTGCAATATCATATTTCTGCAGGTTCTATAAGTGGTAATTTCTCCTTCTCTTTGTTTTAAATGGTTGATAAGAATAATGATGTGATGATGTGACAGTTGCAAGCAATTTTCTACCAATTTACAAAGTCAAGTATTACTTTCCTTGTACAAACTTGTTCTTAGATGCCACAAAGATGCAAGTGAATGTGAATTCTGCAACTTGATATGGACAAATATGTCAATTCAAGCCAAAGAAACTTTCTTTCCCAATCCCTCCATTGCTGAGTTCAGCAATGTAATTCCTTTTTATTTTTTGTCAATTACAATCTTTTCAGGGTCGTATCTTTTCTTTAACACATGGTATAATGGTATCATACTAACATGTGCTAAGAAATTTCTTTTGGCATTAAGTGTGCCAACCTGATAATTGATACATATTCCTTCTCCTTGCTGGTGCAGTCAGTGGTCTTTGATGTATGTGCCAAACTCAATAGGTCATGAATTGTAATTTGATGAGTATTTACATGTGTATTTTTTACATTCATTTTGAGTTGAGATACTGCTATTTGTTATCTTAGGACTGACATGTAAGATTGCCAAACGAGCTATTACTCAAATGACATTTCCTCCTTCCTTAATGATGGCATGGAGAGGAAGGTCATGAGTTCAAGACTCATGGGGTGCATGTGTAACTTATCAATAAAAAAAAAAAAAAACTAACATGTAAGATCAATTAAGCATGCATATTTATATGATAACCCATCAAATACTTATGTAACTGAGAGCATTATATCTTAGGAAAGGCTTAGCCACTTTGAGGACAAGTTCCTTGGATTTCATTTTAATTTAACTTTACATCAAATATTCATATAACAACGACTGGTTTAGTTCTGTTGGTATGCACCTATTGCTTTGAGTTTATATCACTAATTTTTTTAGGCAGGGGGGTTACATGCTTTTGTGATTAGCTACTCGACCTGTATGTCTTGTATTTAGTTATTGAACATATGTGGTTCTAATTTGCTTCAATCTTATTTACTGCATCTGTTTTGTGCTATTTAACAGAAGCCGCTGGGTTCCCTCTTCCTAATGACCAACCTATCATTGGAGTTCTTCCTCAACCGTGTTCGTCTGGGAATAGGCAAGATGCAAGCAACACTAAGGCTTTCCACTTTACTTTCCTGCTTTTGATTCTGAAACAGGAACGGTTTACAATTATTTTTAATGTTGCCAAATATGTTACCTATTCAGGAATATTTTGTTTTTAGATTAACGTACTAAATTGCTAACGGTTTAGACTAATATAAGCAGAAATTATGCTTAAATAATGCCCAGCCATGGCTCTCCTAAAGTTATTCTTTCAAGTGTAACAAAAAAGATTAGAAAATATGTATGTTTGAAACCCATGATTAAAGTTCCATGTTTCTCACTAAGCAATGAGTGATGCTTTCAAGTCTTTTTCTCTCCTCTGTATAATCACTTTCATTCATTTCTTATTAAGGCAAGTATTAGTGTCATGTTTGCAGCTAAAACCACTGTCTCTCTTGGAATGTCTTATTGATTAAAGGATGTGATCAAAGTACCTCAAACTCATGTATACACTCTCCATTAGAGGGTAGTCTTGGTCATCTTTAGATTTCAAAAGGAACATCATATCAACTTTTTTCAATGTCATGGTAGGAATTAAAGAAGCATTGGACATTGTAGGGGATAATCTTATTAAATATTGGAGGTGGAGGGATTATTGTGATATTCATTAGGCGGGCAGACTATAGTGATATGGGTAGTAGTAAATAACTTCAGATTCAGTCCTTTTTTCCTTCTTGTGTGTAAACTGATTAATGTTAGTTGTTCTATGTCCCAAGAATATATCTAGTCATTGATTTTGTTTGGCATGCAATATAGCTATTTACTAACATTAGTCTACATGATGGAGTTATAATGTTATATCCTTATCACTTGAGACAATAAGATAGATGATGAAAAATATTACAGTATATTTTGTCTTTTTGGACTTTTGCAGTTCCTTTTTCATTCCTTTCTTTTTTCTTCTCTTTTTCAGAGTATTGCTTGCATATCAGAATGGATTGATTATTCTTTGGGATATTTCTGAAGGTCAAATTCTCTTTGTTGGAGGTGGTAAGGATCTCCAATTGAAGGATGGAGTTGTTGATTCTTCAAGTGAAGTGGATGCTAATCTTCCCGATGCTACATTGGAACATCATCTTGAAGAGAAAGAGATAAGTGCTCTTTGTTGGGCATCTTCCAATGGGTCCATTCTGGCTGTGGGATACATTGATGGAGATATTTTGTTTTGGAAAACATCGTGTGCTGCATCTAGTAAAAGTCAACAAGCTTCATCATCTAACAATATTATTAAGCTACAATTATCATCTGCAGAAAGGAGACTCCCTGTCATTGTCTTACAGTGGTCCAAAAACCAACAATCCCGTAATGATTGTGATGGCCAACTTTTTATCTATGGCGGTGATGAAATAGGATCTGAAGAAGTTTTGACGGTGTGTTATTCATCTCTAGCTATTTAACATTATCTTTAATATATTTAATTTCATACGGTTGTATTAAAGATTTGATGTAGTTACTAAAATTCCTAAGCTTTCTTGGAAGATATTTTTATTTTTAGAATATATCGATGTGTTTAAAACTGTTGTGAGCTTGTCATAAACAAATAAACAGTTTCAACGAAAAGTTTCTTTCAAAGCAAAATTCTTTCTTTTTCTTTCTTCACACAGAGAGAGAGAGAGAGAGAGAGAAGAAAAGAATAGAAAAATAGGTGAAAAAAACCAAAAAAATAACTCAGGGTGACAACGCTGGTTAAGATGAGAGTATGACTGTAATTAAAAGTAAATCATGCAAACTTTTGTTTGTTTTTCATCTCTTGTAGATTTAATCTCTGTACTTCTACCCTGGGATTCAGAAAGAATTTCTGGTCTCTACAATGTTTCAGCTTGATCACTTTCAAATAGTAAATATGATTCCTTTGGCCCAATTAGTAACAATGCTGACATTTTCATAGTTTGTTGTCAGTTGAAGCAGGTAGCTGAAATGGTTTTCTACTAGTTTGAATTTCTCCTAGCATCCAAAATCAGCTCTTTAAAATTTCTCAATGTTGCAGGTTGTATCTCTTGAATGGTCAACGGGGACATTAAGATGCGTTGGTCGTGCAGAGCTTACACTTAGTGGCTCTTTCGCAGACATGATTTTATTACCAAATGCTGGGGTGATGGGGGGTAACCAAAAAGCTGATCTCTTTGTGTTGACAAACCCTGGGCAATTACATTTCTATGATGATGCTAGCCTATCTGCCTTAATATCTCAGCGTGAGAGAAGACCATCCATCTCTGCGATGGAGTTTCCTGCAGTGGTACCATCATCTAATCCTTCCATGACTGTGGCAAAGCTCAGTAAGATACCCACTGGGGGGGACTCATCAAAGGCTCTGTTAGAGGTATTTCATTCAATTATCTATCTCTAAAGATAGTGAGGTTGAAACTGTGAATCTAGTAGGTTATTCTGTTATGAGAAATTAGTAGCTCATATATGTGTCTGTCTTATATTTTCCAGTTCATTTCTATATTATCATCTTGTCTTCTTTTCTGTTCTCTCAGGTGGCCTCAGTTATGAAACTTGCCTCAACAGTGACTGCAGTTAGTGCTGCCAAGTGGCCCTTGACTGGAGGTTTACCCAGTGAATTGTCTATTACTAAAAATGATGGGGTTGGGAGAATTTATTTAGGAGGTTATTCTGATGGGTCAATTCGGATATGGGATGCCACGTATCCTGTCTTATCTTTAATCTGTCTTTTAGAAGGCGAGGTTAGAGTTCCATCAAATATTTCTGTCATATTCTGTCCCTTGATGAATGGAGGATATATGTTTAATAGTGAATGATATCATCTGATTGGTAGGTACAAGGTGTGAATGTGGCTGGTTCAAGTGCTCCAGTAACAAAGTTGGACTTCTGCTCCATCAGTTTAAGGTTGGCTGTTGGCAACGGATGTGGTCTGGTGAGATTTTTTACTGGATGCTTCATTCAAGGCTGTGAGGCATTGCACTATATTATTGCTTATTGTATTTTTGACTTTTCTAGGTTCGTCTCTATGACCTCAAAGGCTGTTCAGATGGGACACATTTCCACTTTGTCACAGAAACTAAAAATGAAGGTGATCTAGATGCCATTTATCCATAATGGGGTACACCTCCATGTTTTCCTGAAGTGTTGCACTGTTTTTCTTTTATCAAGACAATGCAAGTTTTGGCTTTAGTTATGACTTCCTGTCACAGGGAAAAAATCAGAAATAATGCATATAAAAAATTCAATATGATGGACTTTGGAACTTCAATATTTCCAATGGCCTACATCAACATAGATCTTAAAAATCTATATTTTTTTTTGGAAAAGGACAATTTTGTTTGATGCTGATTGGAGAAAGATTGGTTGTCCAAAATTTGAGTGGTTAAGCTTCTAAATTAATCTTTCAAAATTTGCAGAATGTGATATGTAGTTATGATATTGAAAATTAACTTATTTACAGATGATGCCTGTATTTGATTACGAAGTTTAGAAGAACCATTAGCTGAATATGAACAGGTTAAAAGTTAAGTGATTCGATGATGTGTATGTGAGTTGTTAAAGAAGAAAAGTCATGCTTGTGACTTGGTAATCGAGGAGTTTCTGCGAGCAAGAGTGGACCAGTTTCCTTTGCAGATCTCTGAACTAAGACTAGGACTCTTTTGCTTACCTTGCTTGATTTGCTAGCCAGCCAAATTGTAGACAGTTGAAGACAAGCTAGCTTTTTAATAATACCACCATTGATTCCTTTAAACCAATAATGAGATTATTCTGAATCTGTTTTTTATTTATTCAAGTACTTCAATATCTTGATATAGTTTCTGTATCTGGATATCTTTTGCTCCTTTATCTTGAAATACAACAATAAAATCCTTATTTTCCCAAATTAAGATTGTTCGACTTGCTTCACAGTTTACATTTTGCCTCAAGGAAAAGGACCTCAATGTAGAGCTGTTTTTTGCCTTCTTAATTCCCCAATACAAGCACTACAGTTTGCAAATTGTGGAGCTAAACTTGCTGTGGGATTTGAATCTGGTCGTGTGAGTGATGTTATCTAGTTGTTTTATTTCACCTCTTTATTGTTGTAATGAGTTTGGTGATTAGCCAGTAATTTCAACCTTCTTTATTCAGGACTTCTGAACATATTGCCCCTGTTACAGGTTGCAGTGCTCAACACAAGTTCATCGTCAGTTTTGTTCTGGATAGATGGTGTGTCTTGCTCTAGCTTTCCAATAATTTCAATTACTTGGAAAGAACTTACATATACTCATAGCCTTGTCAAAAGCCCTAAGCACTCTGAAACAAAAGTCCCAGCCTACTCTGCAGAGGAAGTAATATTTGTATTAACCAAGGATGCAAAGATTAATTTGTTTGAAGGTGGTACTGGTAAAATTATAAGCACTCAGCCATGGCACTTGAAAAAGCCATCAGTTGCAATTTCAATGTATGTTATAGGCAAGTACAATTTCCTTCTAGGAGCAATTAGATAATTTTAAGTTTGGTTTCACTTATTATAAAATTCTAAGATATTTTGCTCTCCAGCTGTCAGTATCTCTGTCTCTGAATCATCCAGTGAGATGCAGCTGGAGTCCCATGAGGATAGTGCTACCAAGAACGAACCTATGCCCAATAGTACTACAGTTAGCATAAATTCACATGAAGGTGAACAACAGCCCTCTTCAGAAACTGCATGTTCTGAGGAAAGATTGTTGGATTCAATTCTTTTGCTTTGTTGTGAGGATTCATTGCACTTGTACTCTACGAAATCTGTGATTCAGGTCTTCTATCTGCCTTATTTATTTTAGCTTACAGTATTATAAAATTTCCATTTGCAAGCTAATTTGATATAATTTTATTAGGGAAACAATAAATCCATTCGTAAAGTGAAACATGCAAAACCTTGCTGTTGGACAGCAACTTTAAAGAAAGATGAAAAAGTTTGTGGACTGGTCTTGCTGTTTCAGACAGGTGTAATTGAAATCAGGTAAGTGCAGTTTTTTCTTTGCTTTTGTGCTTACCTCAGTAGAATAATCAACAAAATAATATTTACAGTTGTAGGACACCAACCATTCTTTTGATTTATCATGCAATTCCAATGGTTTTGATAGAAATTTCTCTCTTCCACTCTTGTTATGATAGCATGTTCAGCTACCATCAGTAATGTTTGAAATAATTGGTACTGGTGATAACTTTCTTTTGGCAGATCCTTGCCAGATTTAGAATTGGTGAAAGAAAGCTCCTTAATGTCAATTTTGAGGTGGAATTTTAAGGCAAACATGGACAAGACGATGAGCTCTTCTGATAATGGGCAGATTGCACTGGTATTGCTTTTGTGAATGGGGATGTGTGCATTTTTCAGCCAAAGACATGTTTTCACTTCTTAGATCTTGCAGCCTGCAAGTTTTGTAATTTTTTATTATTATTTTGACTTGTCTGATGTTGAGGAACTTCCATAGGCAAGTGGGTGTGAATTGGCGTTCATCTCTTTATTAGCTGGTGAAAATGATTTCAGGTATATTTCAGAACCTAATGTGGCAACACATTCATAAATTCAGGCATGAAGATCATTTTATAACTTTTAAATAAACAAGATAAGGTTTTATGAGGGACTATGCTGTGGTTTTATAGGATTCCAGAAACTTTGCCTTGTCTCCATGATGAAGTTCTTGCAGCTGCTGCAGATGCTGCCCTTAGTTTCTCTTTAAATCCGAAGAATAAGCAGGTTCAAAGAATAATACCCTTTTTTCTTTCAAGTTTTTATTCTGAAGACTGTTGATGTTTTTAACATAGCTTTTCTGACTTTGTGTTGCTACAGGGTACTGAACCTGGCATTCTAGGTGGTATCATCAAAGGTTTTAAAGGGAGAAAAGTTCCCCATACTGAGGATTTTATTCCAAATCCTAAAGTAAATTTTTCTCATTTAGAGGGCATATTTTTGAAGTCCCCATTCTCAGACTCGTCTCCAGCTGTTACAGATAATCAGGAAGCTGAGGAGCTTAATATAGGTTTTGATCTGTCCACCTGCCCATACACTGTCTTCCTTTTTGTTGTCTTTCTTGTTTTTACCAGTCTTTGAAACTTTGGGCTTGGACAACAAAACTTGCTACCCAACTACCAAGGCAACAAAGAAGGCTGGTTTTTGTTGTCTTCTTTTGTTTGGTTCTTTTTAGTTGAATCTTTTTCTTGGCTAAGCTTTTCTGTTGATTTTTTCTCACTCTATGTTTTTGGTACAGATGACATCGAGATAGATGAGCCTCTACCAGCGGCGTCTTCTTCATCTCATGATTTTCAAAATATAAAGACAGGTAAATCTGACTTTTTAATCTTCATCTAATGCATGTTTTGACTTGATCAGGTTGGTATTAAAAATATTGTTTTCCTCCTGCAGAGAAGGGGACAGAGAGGGAAAGATTATTTCAAGGGGGGACTGATGATACCAAACCCAGACTTAGAACACCTGAAGAAATCATGGCTACATATAGAAAAGCTGGGGTAATTTCATATGATGGTTTTAGTTTAACTAGTACTGTTTTCCATAATTTAACAGCTCACTGAATGGATTGTCTTATTATCTGATGTGGTAATTAATTTAAGGACGCTTCTTCGGTGGCTGCACATGCTAGAGACAAGCTCGCACAGAGGCAGGAAAAATTGGAGGTAGGTTATTCATTGGATATTTCCATAAGAAATTATTTGGTCTGGATTGACTGTGTTGCTTTACCCTTGGTTACTTTCCTAGAGAGAGAAAAAAAATGAAGAGAAAAGTGTGACAGTTTATATGACTACTGTATTGATGTCAAGATTGAATTTACAGTTTAATCATATCCAAGTTAATGAATATTTTATTGATGACCTTGTAGCCCAATAGTACTCCTTCCTTTCAAGAAGGTACTAGGGTTAAACCTTTTAAAGATAGGATTTGTGGCTGTGGAGATTACAGATGATTACATAGATTACAGATGATTACATCCTTTGGAAAGAAAAAAAATTATACTCCCACCTCACCTTGTCCTTGGAATTTTATCAACTTTTCTACTAAAACTTCTTTACTGAGGTGGAAGGTTCTTGAGTGTTGGGCAATCACTTCCACATGCGGTTTACCGGCAACACCATTTTTATCTGAAGTTGTGAAAAAGAAAAGAAAAAAATTTGCAATGTCACTAAAGCTTATTCGAATTCAATTCCAGTAAGTAGCACTTCTTTGACTGGCCCCTGAACTAGCTTTTCTTGTTACGTGCATCAGAAAATTAGCAGGCGCACTGAAGAGCTGCAAAGTGGAGCTGAAGACTTTGCATCATTGGCAAATGAGCTTGTCAAGACCCTGGAGGCACGAAAAAAATGGTGGCATATATGAAAAGAAAGTCCGGCTATCTGTGTGTGCTTTAATATTTTAGAGGCAGGAGGATTACCACGATACCAGAAATATTCTCAGAAACCTGCAATCGGCTTTCAATAAAAAATGTGATTTGTAGCCTTTAATCAAGCTGACAAGCAAAAGTCCATGCCGTATATGGTGTATCTGAGTTTTCCAAAGCCCTTCATGTAAATTGTGTAACTACGGCATAAATATCATTTTTGGAGGGAGTAAAACAAGACAGATTTTTATTGTTTTATTCATTGTACAAGATTGAGAAAAATGACAAGTGATTGTCTAATTATTGTACAGGATTGAGAAAAAATGAAGGTAAATTATCTAATTGATAATTGATTTCACAGCATAGAAGAAGTCATCAGTGTCATTGGTTTTGCATTGGTGTGGGCCTGAGTGATGGTGGCTCAGCAATTCTGATGTGTACATGTATCTGTTTACCACCAATAACTAATCCAAAATTTGTAGCTTCAACTCTTCGATGAAGAATTAATCAAAGTAAAAGAATCTATTACTTCCAACTCTTCAATGAGGAATTAATCAAACTAAGAGACTACATCACTAGGTCCTTCGATGAGATTTGAAGCTCACTCACTTCCAAGATGATCTCTTACGAACACCATGGCAATGTGTTTTTGAGCACTGCAAGCCACCGAGTTCTTAAGTGATCTCTCACCAACACCTTCATAGCACCAAACTTTCTCTTGCCCAAAGCATGGTGATTGGCAAAACAATTACTTAGTTAATGCTTAACGTTGCGTTATGCTAGATTTTTTTTCATCTATTTGAAGAAAAGAGGCCATAGTGTGATGTATTCAATCAGAATTCTCCAACTTGACCACTCTCAGGTTCCAGAGAATAATCCCATGTGAATTAGCCCTCCACTTTTCACTATTCTAGTGAGAGAGAGAGATTGAGGGAGTGCCTGATTCACAGAGAAATGTACAATTCAATTGGAAGAACAAGTTTTGGTAGAATTGTTAAAGAGTGGTCATCTAATAAATGAGGAAAAAAGAAGTGCCTGATTCACAAAGGATTTTTCTTTCTTTTTTGTAAATTATATCAGACACAAGGCGATGCCAAAATTAAAGGGTATGTAACCATTGTTCAGTACATGATTAATGAGAACGTTACAGGGGTTAAAAATTCACTATGACAGCATTTTCCTCAGTATGTCACCGCAAATTTGTGAACAAACTTCAGCCTCCACTGGGCACTAAGACCAGACACCTCCTCCTATACCATCCACAACTCTCGAGCTACTAAGTTTCCTGCCAACAAGATCTCTCAGCTCAATTTCGCTAGGGAATCTATTCTCCTTCAGCTTAGAGAAAACCTACAAGTCCAAAGAGGTAAAAGTGATGAGAGCCATGCAAAAATTGAAGAGTTTTTCACGTGTCACAATAACTGCCCTTAAAATCAACCAAGAAGACTTCAAAAATATCCCAAACTGGTATCTGACATTGAGTTTACTACCCAAGCAGGATCAACAAAAATACGTTAACTGGACCTAAAAAGTGAGCAAAATCTATGTATCGAAAGAAGATAAGAACTTTACCAGTTCACCATTACAATATACTTCAAAAGCACCAGAACTCTGCAGGAAGGATTGGATGAAGTTCCCCAAAAGCCAAGTGCTTGCAATACTTCGAAATTTATTGGCACGCAAGGAGTAGAACCAAGGAGGTGGTGCCGCAAATCCCAACCTTGGAAAAATCTGTTCACCTGCCATTATTGTCCCAATAATTCCAAATTGAACAACAGGTACAGCTTTGCTCAGTAGGCGTTTTGGAAGTGGAGGTGGGTGGTTCGCCAGAGCAACATTGATCCCAGGAAATGATGTGTCTAGCATGTTCTTCATTGTTACTGCATTTCCTCTGCCACAAGAAACATAATTTACATGTGACAATAGATAGAACAACTGCCACCACCACTAAGCCTTAGTCTCAAAATTTTGGGGTCAGCTATGGATCCTCAACAAACTACTCGTGGTCAGCCACATGAATTCAAATTTAAGAGAGAACACCAATGATCTTACAAAGTACATGTCCAAAATTTTAAAAATGAACCTACGTATAGATTGATGTAATTCGAAACAGTTTCCTATTACAACAGCGACGTACTGATGGAAACAAGTAACTTGACCTAGTTATTATTAACAAACACAATTGAGCTGACATCATGGATTTAAATTATACTACTGTCACAAGTAATAGTTTGGGCGATATTTAGAGTTAAAACAATATAAAAATTATAGAAACTACTACGATGACAATTAAGTTATATTCGTGATCAAAACTGTCAAAATAGGACGGAGGACGAAGTAAAACATTTCATAGAAAGAAGAATTGACAAAATTAGTCTGCATAAACTTACATATTTTAGAACATATTTCCAAAAGCAAGACTCTACTACCAGAAATTGAAGAGTATGCTAAAGTTCCATTGACCAAGGAATTCTAAGTTTCTAACATCAAGATGCAAACCAATGACTCGTAACAGTAATTTAGCAACACAAGTTGCCAATCCACACAATTCACATGTAGAATTTAAAGTCAAAAGTATATATCATAACACACCATTTCTTCATCAATCAGTTTCACCCTTTTTTCTTTTCCTATATTTACTTTTCAAAATGGACGACTTGGATATAAAAACCACACAAGTAGTGTGCACACATCATGACAGCTAAACAAAACACAATTAGTCAATCAATTATTTGATGATCAGAATGAGCTCAACTCAACAGTTTGGTCTTGTTAACGACTAACTTAAGACCGGAGTTCCCGGAATACTTAATCTTCTATTATGAACTGTAAACCCACAAATTCATAGCAATTATGTAATTTTCTTAACATTTAGGATAAATTATACTTTTAGTCCCTGAAATTTAAAATCAGAAACATTTTGATCCCTCCATAACACACCCCATTTATGAAATTTATGTACCTAAAAATAAAATTTCTGTTTAAACACATACATATATATATATATACACTTTTTATTTGTTGAAACGGTAAAAAAAAAAAAAATCTAATGTTAGGTACACTTGCTAATAAAACCCATCAAAGATTTGGGATAACCTGTAAGAACAGGAAGAGCAAAAGTTGATGTTGACAGTGCTGCCCAGACCAATTCCTCCACCGACAATGCCACTTGGTTTCTGCATTTTCACCCAAAAAAACAAACAAAAATGTTAGGTACATAAATTTTTTTCTCACATGTAAAATACCAATATGGACGCAACCCATTATAATATATGTTACCAAAAAAAAAAAATGTGATAAGAATTGTAAAATTGAGAGGAGGACCTGTGTTGGAAAATCAAGAGGTTGGTTGAGAATTGGTTGTTGGGGAATTGGGTTAGGAGGTTTGTAATGGAATTGATTAGTAGTGGGTACTTTGGGAGGTGGGGTTATGAAGAGGTTTACAATGTCGGTACAAAACAGAAACATTGGTATACCCAACAGAAATAACTGGGCTCGATCCATTGGAATTGGAATTGGAATTACTGGGAATATGAAATCCCAATCTATCAGAATCAAGGAAACAGCGACAAGACCAGAGGGAAATAGAGAGAAATGGACTTTTTCGGGTAATGATTAATGTAAATTTCAGGTGAAGTGAAGGGTAAAATTGACAAAAAGAAAAACAAAAAAAAACAATATGGGTCTATCGGGTCGTGACGTAGCGCGAACCAATCGGTTGATCCGGATGCGGTTGAACAAGACACGTTTTCTCACCTCATGTGGCCTAAATTTTTGGTGGGTGTCGTTTACTCTTGAAAAGAAAAAAACGTGTCGTTTAGGAATGGATTAAAAGGCAACTAAAACTTTTTTTTTTTATTTTTTTTATTTTAAATTTGCATATAATTCTTGATTAATTAATCCTTCCTAATAGTAAAAGTACAAAATATAATTTTTCCTAGTTCTATTAAGTCGGAGTTGTCGGAGAATCAGACTAATTGAATGGTGGTATAAACAATATAGTTTGACATGAAAGTGAAACTAATTATAACAACAAATCTTAATCCTAAATTTTGAAGTTGATTTTGGTTGAAACTAATATTATTTTGCTATTTAACTAGGTTGAGGAGTTTAATAGGCTTGTTGACTAATAATTATCTCTCATCATTCTTTTAACATTTCTTTTTTAGTTCAAGTAAGATTCAATATTAAATTTTTTATGTGATAATAAGAGTTTTTACTAGTAATTTTTATCGCTATCATTCTTCATTGTCAACTAACATTTGCAATTGTTGCTTTGGGGAAATCCCATAAAATTGGATCTAACATTTACAATTATAATTTATTAAACTCGATTTTAAATAAGTGAAAGGTGTGTATCTAAGGTTGGAGGTTGTCTAAATAGTATCCTATTTTGTCACCACTCTTGAACAGTTTAACAAGGATCAGAGGAAGAAATGCCACTTCTTGAATACATGCATTATTCTCTTATGTAAGGCCAATACACCGTAAGAATATGTGGGTGCGAGTAGTGGTATGTTCTGTTGTGTGTTGGTAGTTTTCTTAGGCTTACTTAACCTGTATCTTAAAGTGTAGGGCGATGATTACACAGGCAAGCCATTTTTTCAAAAAAAAGAAAGATAATTACTTTGATATCCAAAATTTGTTAAATTTATACCGAAAATATAATTACAGATCAAATCATAGCATCAATTAAAATAAAAAATAATTTATTTATAGAAATAGAAAAAGATGTTAAACATTTTAGAAGTTAAGGGGTTGGGTTATTATATGTATATTTAATTTTTTTTTTTAAGTTGTTTAGATTGGCAAAATTTTCAACCCAAGTTACCCAATTCAACCCAATATTATTGAACAATATATGTTTTTTTTTTTTTAATGTTTTGTAGTTTGATTTATTTTGGATTTTGACTTAATTTAAATTTATTAATTTGATTAAGTTTGGTATTTTGAGACCTAGTTTTTTAAGAAATTTGAATATTAGGCCAAGTTGTGTACATACATATATAATTTAATCTATTTTATGCATTTTCAATTTATAATTTAATTTTTATACATATTTTATTACAACTTGAAAACACTTCTTTATCTCTATAAAGTCTCTCATGACTGCTTCTACCTCTACTTTTCATCTCTACCTCATTAATTTTGAAGCCACCTCATTAGGACGGTAAAATATTTCAACCACGACAAGGAGACAAGGCGTCCTTGATCTAATTGCTCTTGATCCGATCCTCAGGCTTTGTAAACACCCCAAACACAACCTAAATCAACTCATTCACACTCCTAATTATACTAAACACTCCATAGGATCCCAATCCAACAAAAGACATAATGTTGATGCCTCTTTTTTCTAAAGGTCCACACAAGACAAGTCTAATTCTTTTGGGCCTATTTTTGTTGTATTTTGTTAAAAAATTTTAGAATAAAATATCTTTTTCGTCCTTAAATTTTTATAAAAGTTATTTTTTCATTTCTAAACTTTCAAAAGTCATTTTTCATCCCTAAATTTTGTAAAACATTCTACTATACGTCCTTCCGTCTATAACAGTTAGTTTATCCATCTATAACATCTATAACAGTTAGTTTATATCCTTTATGCATGACACTATCTGATTTGGATTAGAGTATTTTATTTAAAATTTTTGCACATGTGGCACATAGCTATTGGGGCGTGGAAAGAATAATAATATGATGAAATTACCCCTCCCACCTGGGGCCAAAACTAACCACGAAAACCCATGCCCAAACCCCTCGGCAACAACCAGCAACCCCAAACCGTCAGGTGGTTTAACTCTCCATGGTGCGAAGCACGTTCAATGGAATTGGACGATCATATTCATGTTGTTGGGGCTGTCAATCTATCAAAGAAGACTAGGAAAAACTGAAATCAGTTCAAATCTAAGTAATCGCAATCTTGCAGGTTCTCCAATTCTTTTGACTTACTACAGTAGGTCCTTGAAGTGTGCAAATAGGACAAAGAAGACTTTATGATGCTTTGATGGTGCCCGTGGACTAGCAAAAACAAGATTCAACAAAACAAGCCCATACCAACCTACAATGATGGTATATGTGTTTAAAAACTGAAAATTATTGTTTGAAAATATTTGTGGAAATACGTGTAGGTAAAAAAGTGTGTGAAAATATGTGTAATATTGTTTAAAAACTAAAAATGGTTGTTTGAAAACACAAACCAAACACCCCCAGTTTTTCCAAAAAAAAAAAAAAAAAATCACACTAAGTCCAAATACAAATTTCCTAAAGCTTCACGCAAACCTTTCACAATGACATAAAGATTCAAAACAGCCACCCAAAAATTAGTGTTGCCAGTCTGGGATCGGGATTTCATAGTTGGGGTCATTGCCTTGGAATAGCTGACTGGGGTCGCCAGTTGAGGCTGACACTATGGGAGGTTGGGTGTTGGGTTGCGTGGTTCTAGAATAAGGTTAGGTTCTACTTTAAGTGGAGATAATTTAATCCGATCTCTTTTTTCATACGTGCCAATAACTTTGTGTCACATGTCTAAAACTTTTTAAATAAAATAGTTTTGTCCAAATCAAATGCCATGTCAACACTCTGTTAGGTCATAGAGAATATAAACTAATAGAGTAACAGATATAAATGGAAGGATGTAAAGTAGAATGTTTTAAAAAGTTTAGGGACGAAAAATAAATTTTTAAAAGTTTAAGGATGAAAAACGAACTTTTGTTAGAATTTAGGGATGAAAATGATATTTTGAACTCTTTTTTTTTTTTTTTTAACATGACCTAAGTCCATGTAATTATTGGGGAAATTAGAGGAGTGTTGTATAAATGGTAAAAAGTACGTAGATTTTGGGTTTATACCCATAGACCCAAGAGATAGAGTTTGTTAGGTGGGGTTGGAACACTTGCATAGTCTATGAGCCCATGTGTTAGCCATAAAACACCAAAAAAGAGCCTGACTGATCTGTTGAATTTGCCCAAAATTTCGGCCAAATTGCTTTCACAATTTTGGGCCAAATTGCTTTCACCATGAAAAAGCAATTTGACCTCACTTATTGTTAACTGACTAGATCCCTTAAATTTAGTAGGTTTTTTAGGGGTTGTTTTCCCCTAAGAGGACACAACAAAGTTGGTTTGGTTAATAGATTACCCAAAATTGATATAAAGGCATATTCCTAATATCCAAATCCAATCAAGAACAAAACTCAAGGTTGCCAAATATCCGGAAACCAAATGCTTTGATCCTCATTCAACGATGGACATTAGACATGTCTAAACTTATTATAAAACTTGGTTTCAATCCATGCATTAATCTGATTTTTTTTTTTTTTTTTGGTCTAAAGGAAAATATATTAAACTAACTGGAAGAACAAGAACCAGGACAAAGCCTGTTACAGTAATCACCCAAAGAGTCAGCCTCAATCAGAGGGATCAACTCTACAGGGGGAAAAGAATGAACAGAAAAATCCAAGGATTGAACCAGACCTAACTTAGCTAAACGATTTGTACATTTGTTAGCTTCCTGGAAAGTATGCTTAACACGAACCTGAGGGAATTGATCAATTAAGTGAAGTCCAAGCTTCTAGTTTAAGAAACAACATATTCACAAGGGACTCTTGCCGTGTTATAATCAATAATCATAATAAGACAAAGATTATTTTGGTAGATATTCCTTCTATGAGTTAGTATATTTTTTCCACGATGCACCACTAGCCTCCATCCGTGTATTGGAGAGAGTAGCATAATTAGTAAAATATAGCACGCGTATATTACGGTAAACATACAGCAGATACAATTTGGTATTTTTTAATAAAAGTATGTTTTGAAAATTCGGCATAAAAATATAGAAACAGAAAAATAACGGTGCATGTGTAGTACCAGTATTTTTAAAATAATTCGTATAAAAAATACAGAAACATTTAACACACACATATATCATATATTATATAATAAAAGTTGGGCTTAGATGTCATGGTTGCGCCAAGTAACTTCACCAAATTGTAGAACTTTTTTTAGATTTTTAGATTTCAAAATATATATATATATATATATTTTTTTTTTCTCCTATAATCCATAAGTTGAAAAAAATTTTAATTTGGTTACAATCCAAAATTTTCATTTTATCCATGTAATCCTTATTTTTTTACCTGCAGAATATATTACTAATAAAAGTCTAATCAATATTACAGAACCCCTTTCCCTCTTCCTTTTTGTGTGTGTGTGTGTGTGTGTGTGTGTGTGTTTGTTTCTAAAAAAAATGGTAACTGTCTCACATTGCTTAAGAGAGTGTGTTGTGTGTAGTATAACTTACCCCACCCTTTCTTAAAAGTTACCATGACTTTTGAGTGGAGTTGTGGTGTGCCTTTGTGTTAGAGCCCCTTTCCTTCTTTCTTGTGTGTGTGTTTGTTTCTCAAAAAAAAAAAAAAATTGTAAAATTTTTTTCATATTTAAAATGATAAGACACGTATAAAAAAAAAAAAAAAAAAAAAAAAAACCTTAGAAACATGTATAAGATAACTAATTTACTTAGGTTAGGATTGTATAACCATTAGTATTTTATTTAAAATTTAAAATTTAAAATTATAGATAAAAAATAATTTTAGAAAAAATTACACGCTATTTTTTTTTTTTTTTTTGGATAAAAACATTTTTTAACAATATATAATTGAAGAAGTTATATGAACAAAAAGTCTTCACATTGAAGAAGTGGATATGAACAAAAATTTGTGCCGTGTGATGAGAGGAAATAGCAAAATCTAAACTAACGTCTAACATAAAATTTGTAGATAAAAAAAGAAAGAAAGGATTTTAGACACCTAATCCAAAAAGTTTTAGATGAAAATGCCCTATATCAATTAACACAGACCTCATGTATATCAATTGAGAGATACTACGTCCACAACATTTTCACAACAAATCATAGATGGTTAGTTGTTATTGATTCAAATTTGAACCTAACACTAAGATTACTTTTTTGCCCCAACAATAACAACTAGTAATAACTTACCACTTAAGATTTTTTATAAAAATGTTGTGAAATTGTTGTGGACATATTATTTCTCATATCAATCAATCGGAACTCTTTTGTAGATAAAAACAAAATAATTGTATTACAGGCACTTAATCCGAAAAATTTTAGATTAAAAAGCCTCATGTATATCAATTAACTTAGGCCTCATGTATTTAGAAATCTATATCTATATTAACATTAATCATAATTCTATATTAAATTTTGGAGTTTATCCAAAGAATAAAAAAGTAAAGAAAAAAAATAGTTTGATATGACCACAAAAAAAAAAAAGTTGCATTTTTTTGTTAAAACACCGAGGAGAAAATGATAAGTTTGAAGGAACTTATCAACTACCAATATGTAAAATTTGAGACAGGAAAATTACCCTATAAACATACAATGCATCAAGCACCTTCTTTTTGGGATTAGCAGACACATCCCACGTACAAATCTGCAGTCATTGGAGCCATTCAAAAGGTATCCCTCCTTGGTTGGACTCCAAGACAACCCGTACCCTTCCCTTTCTAGATCTCTTTAAAAAAATAAAGTCCATGAGACGTTAAATTAGTAAATTAGAAAAGATATAGATAAACAGTTTTAGTTTTTGTTATTCAAACTGGTTTGGTTTCTCTTAGATTTAGTAGTTGTATGCCACTAACTAACTAAATTAAAAAAAAAAAAAATACTCGTTATATATATATATATATATATATATATATTTTGGATAGAAACATTTTTAACAATATATAATTGATTAGTATTTCATATAGGATAGGTGTCTTTAATTCCAAACCATCTAATAATTTCTCTTATAATTTAACTTCAATATAATTTGAATTCTATGTCTAATAGAACTCTCTCAAGTCCTAACTTCTAAGTTTTTTGGTTAAACATGCATCCTAAGTGATGAGTTTTAGTGTTTTACGTTTTTTTTAATACATATATCTTTTTCCTAAGAATTCTATTTCTCTTATAATTCCTAAATTGATTAGAAATCTAACATCTTCACAATTGAAAATTCTCTATATATACGGGTTTTTTTAGTGTATTCTTATATATTTATATGCACAACTTCTTCATTAATAGCTTCTTTCTTTCTCTTTTTTTTTTTTTTTTTAAATTTAATTTTTTGGAGATAGAAACACTACTTATTGTTCTCATCAATTTTCTCTCTCCCCATTATTAATAATAAGTTTTTTTTTTTTTTTTTTGAGAAACCAGACCCCAAGTGCGGGCTGGGCTTTATTGAAACAGGAATTAAACATCAAGATACATCACCCAAAACCAGAGGGATAATGTCTTCAGGACAATCCTCTAACCAAACTTGTAACTCAGGCCCTGCTTTAGCACGTTTAGCTAATGTATCAGCTACTGAATTACATGAACGAGGAACATAACAAAAATCAGAAAAATGTAAAAGAGAAGCTTGGCCAAGAACATCATCAACTATGTGACCATACAAAGATTGGTTAGCTGATCCTTTTGAAATGGCATTGATCACTACTGCTGCGTCACCTTCAAATATCACTTCGTGTAACCCGATCTCAACAGGAAATTGGACAACGCGCCTACAAGCTAAAGCTTCAACCATTGCCACGGACTGAGGAAGTGGTACTCGAGCTGAAAGCGCACCTATGACAGCGCCATTAGTGTCTCTGATGATCACGCCCAAACCAGCAGAGTTAGAGCTTTTGAACAGAGCTCTGTCGAAGTTGGCTTTGTACCATGGCCGTGCAGGGGCAAACAATTTAGGCTGGATTGGATTTTGGGCTATGACTGGTTCATCATCGTGAGCCTCAAGGAAGTCTTGTAGGAGTTTGGCAGCTTCAGAGAAGATCTGGTTCAGAGGTCGAGCTAGACGCCTAAAATGAATTGAATTTCGCCGATTCCAGAGCAACCAAGCTAAGATAGCAAAGATCTCCACCCTATAATCATCCTGGACTTGCAAAAAACTTGAGAAAAGGTTAGAAAAATCCCCTGGTGAGTGAGGGATAGTGTGTTGCATCTAGTTGATAGTGCTCCACAATTGTGCCACCTCTAGGTAGCCCCACACAACATGCAGGATGTCCTCAGTTTGGGTTTGGCACGTGTTGCAACAGGCAAGGGGAGTTATGTGACGACGAAACAAGTTGTCCATTGTTGGAAGTGAGTTGTTACATGCTCACCAAGTGAAGTGCTTCACCTTATTTGGGGTTCGTAGCATCCAAACACCTCTCCAAAGATGTCTCTGGGGGTGTGGATTTGAGCCACTTAGGCTGTTGGTTGCAGCTTCATTAACCAACAGCTTGTAAGCACTTCGAGTTGAGAAAATACCCGAAGGCGTTTTTGACCATATGGGGCTATCTTGAGGCAGTCTGGTACTAAGAAGAATGCTCATGATTTTCTTCGCTTCATGAGGCAGAAAATTATGCATAATTTCAGCCTCCTTCCAAGTTCCATTCTCCTTATCAATCAAAATACTAACCTTTGCATCAAGGGGAATAGAGGGAAGAGGGGAACTAACCGGATGTTATACTTGATCCGGGAGCCACTTGTCCTCCTTTAAACTCATTGTTTTACCATCATCTATCCGCCAAACCATGCCTTTCCGCACCACATCCCTTGCACTTATAATACTCTTCCATGCATACGACCCATTAATCGAGGGATTAGCTTCAAGAATGGAACAATCCGGGAAAAATCGAGCTTTAAAAACTCTATGGCAAAGTGATTCCAGATTTTTCAACATACGCCAAACTTGCTTGGCCAACAAAGCATCATTGAACTTCTCAATCTCCTTAAACCCCATGCCTCCACAATCTTTAGCTTGACAAAGTTTCTCCCACTTTACCCAATGCACCTTCTTATTATCACGATGGCAGCCCCACCAAAATTTGCGGATCATGACCTCAATCTCCTAGATTAATCCCTTAGGAAGCTTGAAACAACTCATAGAATAGGTTGGAATGGCTTGGATGACGAACTTAATAAGCACCTAAGCACCTCTTTGCCTGCTTGAGATAGGAGTTTCTCCTTCCAACCTTGTATTTTCTTCCAAATTCTCTCCTTAATGTAGGCAAACCCTTGTCTCTTTGCTCTCCCCACAAATGCAGGTAACCCCAAATATCTCTCATATTGCCTGATAGCTAGAACACCCAACAAATGTTGTATTCTGACTTGGACATCATGGTGAGTGTTAGAACTGAAGAAGATATTTGTCTTATCTTTGTTTATTTTTTGGCCCGAACCCCTCTCATAAATTGACAAAAGATCAAGGATTACCTGACACTCAGATTCTTTTGCACGGCAAAAGAGAACATTGTCATCAACAAAAAATAGATGAGACACACGTGGCCCATTTCTTCAAATTGACACTCCCCTGATAACACCCTCAGATTCAGCTTTGTGGAGCAAGCCTTGAAGTCCCATGGCACATAGCAAAAATAAATATGGAGACAACGGATCACCTTGCCTTAGCCCTCTACTAGGCTTGATAGTTCTACCTGGCACCCCATTGAGCAAAACCGAATATGAAACAGACTTGATGCATGACATGATAGTAGCAAGAAAACTTCCAGCAAACCCTAAATGCAACATTGCCCTTTCCAAGAAATCCCACTCCACTCTGTCATAAGCTTTACTTATATCAAGCTTTAGAGTCATATAGCCATCTTTGCCTTGGGTCTTCCGCTTCAAGAAATGGAGTGTCTCGAATGCAACCAACACATTATCAGTAATCAGCCTTCCCGAAAGAAAAGCACTCTGTGAATCAGATACTACATATGGCAAAATCAGCTTCAAACGGTTAACCAACACTTTTGCAATGAGTTTGTAGACCACATTACAAAGGCTTATAGGTCTAAAATCTGAAACTTTCTTAGGGTCTTTTATTTTGGTAATAAGTGCAATAAAAGTAGAATTAATAGAATCTGGAATAGTGCCAGAATTTAAAGCTGTCAAAACTACTTCTGTCACATCTATACCAACAATATGCCAAAATGATTTGTAAAAAATAGGGGACATACCATCGGGGCCAGGAGCTGTGAGAGGGGCCATATGGTGGAGAGCTTTGAGAACCTCTTCAGCCTTGCAAGGTTTATTTAAGCTATTATTCATCTCATCAATTATTGTAGGAATTAAGCCATTCAAAATCTCATCAAAGCCAGTTGGATTTGATGTGGTAAACATAGTATCAAAATAAGTACTTGCCAATCTGCCCATTTGATCTTCATCTTTGATCCAAACACCAAACTCATCTTCCAACCCCACAATAAAATTATGCTTATTCCGTTGGTTGGCCTGACAATGGAAATAGCGAGTGTTGCGGTCTCCCTCCTTCAACCAATCACTATGAGAACGTTGCTTCCACATTGCTTCCTTGGTTCCATGTGCTAAGGTTAACTTGGCAACTTGCAATTTTTTTCAACAAAATACTAACCGGGTTTGAGTCAAATAAATTAACCCAAGATTGTTTCACCACATCCTCACAAGATCTATCTTTGAGCCACATTGCCTCAAATCGGAATGGCTGCCCCTTTCTATAGAACCTTTTTTGCTTAGCATCTGAAATGAGAAGGATAGGTCTATGGTCAGAATGAAAGCACTCTAAGTGATGGATACGGGAAGTAGGAAACCGTAAAAACCAATCCACTGTTGCCACCCCACAATCCAAACGGATCCAAACATTATGGTCTCCTGGTCTTCTATTGCACCATGTAAAAGGGTATCCATTAAATCCAAGATCTTTAAATCCACAATAATCCAATGCATCCTGGAACCCTTGCATCTGTCTTTCAGGCTGATCCAACCATCCCTGTTTTTCTTCAAGTCTAAGTATCTCATTAAAATCACCAAGGCATATCCAAGGTAAACTATGTCTGTGGCTCAAATCTCTGAGTAGATTCCAGGAATGTTCCCGGCTGGCAGTTTCAGGCTCTCCATAGAAACCCGTGAAACGCCAGGTGTCATCCATTCCTTGATCCACCACCTCATCAATGTGATTATCAGAAGAAATAAGGACTTTCATTGCAAAATATTCTTTCCACAGTAAAGCCAGCCCCCCCTCCCCTATTATGACGTGGAACAGCAAAATAATTTTTATACTGCATTTTACGACTTATCTTCTCAATAACATCCGTATCAACTTTGGTCTCCATGAGGAAAACCATTTTGGGATCTTTTTTGCTAACTAAGTCAGCAAGTTCGGCATCTGTCTGTGGGTTCCCAAGCCCACGACAGTTCCAGCTAAGGCAACTCATTGTGACTGGTGGTGCTGGGAACCAGCCACCACCTGATTATTCTCATTTCCCCCCTTACTTACTACATTAACCCTCTTCTTTTTTCTAATAGTCAAGTCCACAGCCTCCAACTCTGGTCGCCTACTCTCTAAAGTCTCCATATCTGAACTTGAATCAGATTCCCCAACCTCACACAATAGTTTTGTCCATTTTTTCTTGGAACTTGTCAAAGGCTGCGTAGCTAACCTATTTGTTATGTTTGCTAGTGGAGTCTGGGTTGCACCAAAAGAGAAAAAACCATTCAACCCCTCACTGTGACCAACTCCCCCCTTATTACACAAAGCAGTTTGCAAGGGCATTGTATAAGTTGGCTGACCCGGACCCACCAAATTCTCCATGCTTTTTTTCCAAAACTTCAGACATCTCACCATTAACACTAAAATCATTTCGGTGCAAATTATCATGATGAGAAATAAGCACACCTGATGGTTCGGCTTCCACGAGTACTGCCTCTGACCGAATATGTTCTGTTGCACCTCCCTTGCCAAGGTCTGAACCGTGCACACCTTTATTGTTCAAGTCCTTGGTGGTTGGCTGTTTACGCTCCATTGCCGGACCCTTTTTCCAGCTCGGTTTCCCACGAGCACTACCAGATATAACCTCCATTGTTTTCCTAGTGTGACGCACCGAATCAGCACGTAACCAATCCCCATATTGTTGCTCTTCTTTCTTCAATCTACCTTTTCCCCGAAGCCACACGTCGCAGTCGCTTTCACTATGGGAAACCTTCCCGCACCAATAACAAAAGTTGGGCAGCTGCTCAAATTTAAGCAAAGCCCACCCAACATGCTTTCCTTCCGACCACAGTTTGCAACACCGCGGAAGAGGTTTTTAAATACCAATCACAACCCGAATTCGCAAGAACTCACTTCCCTCACCATCATCCTCTGGGTCAGCCACCTGCACTAAAGCTCCAATAGTGTTACCCACTGCTTCACCCGTCGCCTGAGTAAGGCACTAATTTGGGACATTGTGGAGTTGCACCTAGAAGGTAACAGAATCAAAAGGGAGCAAAGGAGCAGATTCAACATCCACAGCGCGCTAAAAAGCAACTAAGCTTTTGTCGTAGTTCCATGGCTCAAACTTCAGGACTCGTTCTAGGTCCAGTGCATCATCGAATTCAAACAACAAAATATTGCCCCCAATATCCCGAATCTTCATCTCTCCAATGAGTTTCCAAAGCGGTTTGAACGTCCGACTAGCTGCCTCTGCATTAACCACTCGCTTTGTGAAAAACTTTGCTACTAAACGCACAATGGAGACCTCTGTTTTCTGAGGAACATTAGCCCCGTTCTCTTCTTCTTCTGTCGATGAAAATCGTGACCAAAGGTCCTCAATGGATGCCATAGCAATAAGACTGCCAGCCACACCACTCCCTAACAGGGACATCAACACACACCACTCACCGTCCTACCAGGCACAGGGCTTGAAAGGAACAGGAGAACCTCCACGAAGGGAAGGAAAAAATTCTACACTTGTCGCTGGGAAAACCTAACTAGAGAAACCCTAGCAGATAAACCCTAGGCGGCATGAGAGAAACTCTTTACTCAATAATAATAAGTTTGTATCTCTCTTTTTGTTTGCAGCAGACGGTAGAATACTTTATTAAAACCACAATATTACAAGTTTATTTTTATTCTTTGTTTTTGTTTTTATGGTTTTGCTTATGAGTCATAAATGCAATTTTAAATCCATGAAATCAATTATATGAACCTCTATAATATTTCACCTTTATGATTTATCAGGCATCAATTATTATTTGAGTTTGTTTTGTTTGTGGTAGAATATTTTATCAAAGCCACCATCCACACTACTAAAGGTATGTTTCTTCTCTTTGTTTTTGTTTTCTATGGTTCTATTTATGAGTCATAAAGTCAATTTTAAATCCATGAAATTCATATATAAGCCTATATACATATTTCACATTCATGATCTATCCATCATTAGTTATTATTTGAGTTGGTTTTGTTTGTAGTAGAATGTTTTATCAAGGCCACCATCCATATTATTACAGGTATGTTTCTCTTCTTTGTTATTTTTGAGTGTGTGTGTGTGTGTGTTTTTATTTTTATTTTTTATTTTATGGTTTTGCTTATGAGTCATTAAAAGGTAATTTAAATCCGTGAAATCTACCATATAAACCTCTATATATATTTCACCTTCTTTTATAAATATTTCACTTTCATGATTTGTTTGCATAAATTATTATTTGAGTTAAACTAAAAGGTATGGAGATTTATCCTTCTATCTCTATAATATTCTTCTTTTTTATCCTACAAAAATATATTTAGTTTTTTTCTTCTTCTTTTGTTTGGTTTTGCATTTATGAATTATTTGTACTCATCTTTTTTTTCCCCCTCATAGGCTTTATTTATTTATTATTTAAGAATTATCAAATTTTGTATTTCCTCCTACAACAAGGGTTTCATCTTTTTTATATATATTATTTCTAGGTTGTATTTGAGTTATGCTTATATGTGCATTATTAGATTAAATTAATTTTCTTGAATAGTAAAATTTTTATGTTACTATATCTCATTTTTATTTTTTTTGTTAGTAATATTAAATGTGAGTGCTACAAAAATATCATTATAAGACAACTGATAAGTTAGAAGAGAATTATGTTAATTTTTTTGGCAAATGAAATACCTTTGGTTAAGTTTCCATGGGTTTTTAATTATTAAATTTAGGAATTTTTTCATATAAATATGTTGTGTTATTGCTTGATACTTTTAAGAACAATAATTTTTATGCAATTTATATAATCTAGATTCAAGTGATTATTGATTTATTATTTCTCAGTAAAATTATACTAAAAGTTTATAACTAAAATCGTGCAACGCACGACTATAATACTATATAATAAAATTTGGGCTTAGATGCGGTGGTTGAGCCAAGTGGCTTCACTAAATTGCAGAATTTTTTTTTTTAGATTTTTAGATTTTAAAAATATATAAAAAAAAAATTTCCCTATAATTCTAAGTTGATAAAAATCTTAATTTGATTACTGTAAGGACCAAATTTGAGTCCCAAGCCCAAATGATGAATGAACTTAGGCCCAAAAGGCCTAAAAAGCCTAATACAATAAATTTGTAGAGAGCGGGTTGAAAAACTGGGCTTTAATGAATCAGTCAACAAATAAAGTGGATTCAGATGACAAGAAAATGTAGTTAGAATAGTTTAATCTAAAGAAAACTGTCCTCGGCACAGTCCGAGAAGATCAGTTCTTATATATTGATTCTCAAGTTTGATTACAAGTTAAATTCTTGATTACTACAGTGTTTCTCTCTCTATTTTCCGATCCTCTTTTGGCGCATTTCGCATCGAGGTTCTCACTCAGGCCTTTGGGTCCCGCTTCATTACACGCAGTAGGGTTCCTCGTCCCTTAGATTCCCTACTATCTATGGCCATGTGAGAATGGGAGACCTTGAAAACGTACTCAGACAGATACTGGGAGATGTTCAACGAGATAGATGGTGACTTTAATGATGTGGCCATTAGGACTTTCAAGGTTGGCTTATCTGTCGAGCATGGTTTGAGGAAGTCTTTGACTGGGAAACCCACTACCAGTGTATGCCAATTTATGGACCGAATTGATAAGTACAAGAGGGTCGAGGAAGACCAACAACAAGGGAAGGGAAAGGTTAAGGTTGTCCCTCAGGAGAGGAGGGACTTCAGGTCGAACCAATATAACAATAACAGACCCTGAAGAGATTTTGCTGGGCAATCTAGGCCTACAACTCCTTAGATGGTTAATACAGTGTTCCGAGAACCAGTACATCAAGTCTTGGAGAAAATCAAGAATGAGCTATAAAGTCTTTGATGTGGGAGCAAGTCTAAAAAATTGCTCATGTTGCTTGAAGGAACAAAGTCGTGCGGGTTCTTCGGCCCCAGAGCGGACAAACTGCTTGCGGGTTCAAAAAATCTTCCGCCACAATTACAATCCAAATTCTTCATATAATCCACCTAATCCTTATTTAATCTTAATTTGATTACAATCTAAATTCTTCATCTAATCTTTATTTTTTACGTGTAGTGTATTATAAAAAAAAAGCAACAACTTTCTTCTTTTTTTAATTAATACACTACATGCTTTAATGCATCTTTAATTGCAAAAATGTTTTTAGATTTTTAGATTTTTAAAAAATATATATAATTTTTCTTCTCCTATAATTTTTAAGTTGATAAAAAATTTAATTTGATTACAATCCAAATTCTTCTTCTAATCCATCTAATTCTTATTCAATTTTAATTTGATTACAATCCAAATTCTTCCTCTAATCCATTTAACAAACAAGTTTAAGTTTAAGTAAGACTCTTATTCTATTTTTCTTATCGCCTTATTTGGATAAAGTAACAATAAGTATTGTATCAATTTTTTTATAAAGTAACAATTTTACTTTTAGCCTATTTTAAATGTTAATTGTTGTGTTTTTGTGTGTGGATAAAATATCAAATGATAGCTAATATGTATTAACATAACAAGTTTAAGTTTAAGTAAGACCCTTATTCTATTTGTTCTTCTCGACTTATTTAGATAAAGTAACAATAAGTATTGAATAAATTTTTTTATAAAGTAAAAATTTTACTTTTAGCCTAATTTAAACGTTAATTGTTGTTTTTTTGTGTGTGGATAAAGTATCAAATGATAGCTAATATGTATTAACATTAATGTAAACTTAATTAAAAAAACTAATTTAGGTCAAAACAAAAAAATTAGGATAAAGTAACCCAAAAAAGACTAATATATATATATTGAATAATGACAAATTTTTGCAAAAAAAATAAATGACAAATTCAAATCCAAGTATGTTTGAAGAAAAGCATACAAATTTTATTTCATGATATTGACCAAAAAAAGAAAAAAAAGAAAAAATCATCTTATGCATTCTGAAAACAAACATATTTATTACACTCCTTTTATAAGTTATTACTTATATATATATATATATATATGCATTTCATAATACCTTAGTTTTACACAATATGAATTTATTATATAACTTAAAGGTAAAATATTTAGTTATTTTTATTATCTATTCTATTATCTAATTTTAAGGAAATTAATAAAAAAATATTTACATATGAATTTTGATTAAGTCGTGCATCACACGGGCATAATACTAGTATATATATTTATATTTTGTGACGTTTGACTAGTGAGGGAATGAAGCATGGAAAAATGTCGTGACAGCATCTCACTTTTTATGAGTATCACAATTTAATAAAAATAAAAATAAAAATAAAGATGAAATATAACATTTTTATAATAATTTTACAATAAAGCTTAAGCATTAAGCAGTTAATATTGGGTTAAAAAGTAATATAAGTGATGAACTCAAATTAAAATCATAAATAATTTATCACCTAAGCTTTATTGTAAAAAGGTTGTGAAAATATTGTTTGTTGAAGCACTATTTTAAAATAAAATATATTAAAGTTCTTGTGTTTGAGAGTAATACATACAACATTTTCATAATAATTTTACAATAAAACTTAGGTATTAAGCGGTTAATGTTAAGTTAAAATTTAAAAAGTAATATCATTGATGTACTCAATGAAAACTAGCAACAATTTACCACCTAGATTTTATTGTAAAATTGTTGTAAAAATATTATATGTTGTATCACTATTTTAAAATAAAAACATATTAAGGACGTACTTGGATACTGCTTATTTTGTTGAAATTGAAAACTTATTGCTAAAACTGTTGTAAAAATATTATATGTTGTATCACTATTTTAAAATAAAAATATATTAAGGGTGTGTTTGGATACAACTTATTTTGTTGAAATTGAGAACTTATTAATAAAAGTATTGAGATAAAAGTAAAGTTAGTTGAAATAATACATGGGAGTCATGAATAGTATCAAAAAGTATATAAACAGTAACATGGGACCCACCAAATTTTCAACAAAACACAAAAATCTTTTCTTCCAAAACGCAATTCAAACGCATGCTAAAGTTGATTCTTTGTGTGTTCGAGGGCAATACGTTTCATGTAGATTATTTTTAATATTTTATATTATTCTTTTTGTTTGAGGCGAGGGTAATAAGTTTCATATAGATTACTTTTAATATTTTATTATATGGAGTTTCTTATTTGAGTTTTTGACGGCAACAACAGGTTTCTATTAGAAAATTTTATGATTTATCTTTTATGGATTTTACTAATGTGTGGCTAAGTTCACACAATAATAAATCAATTTTGAAAAAAATTTATTGAAAATTGAAAAAGTTTGTCGTAATGTTTTTCTAATATTTACGCACGTATGTGAACTATACATGTATCTTACGTGTATTTATTAACTAGTATTTCTGCGTAGTACTGTACTAGCCTACTAGACTTGACTACCTTATATTCGAATTTGGATTGATAGACGCAGTCTCCCTTTAGATTGGTACCAAACATGACATATAACAACATCAATGGGGGATACAAATAATAATTAAAAAGATTTCTTGTTACAAACAATCATGACTTTGGAGATCAATTCCTTACGATCTATACCACAAACACAAGTAAAAATATTACCAAAAGAATTTTAACTTTTTTTTTTTTTTTTCCATTTTTAAAAAAATAAATATTCTCAATTCCTATTTAAGATACAAGCTTTAGGAAAATGTTAATGTTATTATAAACTATGGTACAACATATTTATGAGTTATGCATAAAGATAGTGATGTGTCACCACTCACCAGTCACCAAAAAAAAAAAAAAAAAAATTCAAACATTTATTTATTAGATAGTTTTTTTTTGAGAAAGTATTTATTAGATAGTTGAAACTCATTAATTATATTCATTCTCATATTAATTTGTAAACTTTATATAGTAATGTTTATAAGCGTCATGTTGACGGGTGGCAATTGTTAATTATTTTTAAAAAGTTTTAATATAAATTTCATGAAAAATATAAAAAATTGTCAAATAAATTAATTATTTTTTTTCTATAAAAAGTTTTTAAAAATATTTTCTATATGGAAAAGAAATTTCGTATGAATCAAGTTTCAAGTGATGAAAAGAATTCTTCTGAAGAATCCCTCAACCCCCCATATGTGACTTATTCTTGGATCTTTTGTTTTAGAATGATTCCTGGATCTTTTGAATATTCAAAAACAAAAGTTAAACCTTTTCCACGCGTGGGTCATGATCAATAGTATTAACCAATAACCGGCATATTGCCATCATTTCACCAAAGACCCCCAATCGTCAAATCGATTTCTGAAACAGATGTCCCAGCAGTATGATTAGACTAATCATAAGTCTCAAGAAACTTATTTAAAAATGAGCAAAAAAAACCATAGTATATAAAATATATGTGGCATGAAATACTCATGGGCAGCTTTTGTTTTGCAGTTCCCACTTCTCCGTCCAACATGCGGAAAATAATAGTAAATACTCTGTGTCACATGTGACTCGTGACTGATACTTTTCGGCCTTAAATCTCCTAACATGTGGCTTAATAAAAGAGAAATAATTGGAGCACACAAAGATTGAGTAATGTTGGGAGATATTATATTTCATACTTTTTTTTTTAATAATTATTAATAAATTATTTTAAAAAATTTTTGACACAATTTTTATAGAAAGTATTAGAAGTCATCGAAAATATTAATTGTTTTTTTTTCTTTTTCTATAAAAAAAATTTCTAAAAATATATCCTAAATCAATGCCGTATTGGTGCATCGTTAACTTTCCCTAATTAAAATGATTTGATGTAATTAAAGCAACTTCGCTTTTTATATAGATAGATTTATTATTGTTATTTTTTTTAAGCATTAATGACAACAAACCATACTAATTGTTGTAAAAAAATCATAAAATTTATTTAAAAATGTTACCGCAATTTATTTGTCATCTATTTCATCTTAGGTTGTTTCAAAATATTGTCCCGTTTTTAAAATTAAAAGCCCTTAATTTACTAATGTCCCCTATTATGCCTCTACTTTATTTCTAAAACTATTTTAGATTTAGTATTTCAATTTTTTGATAAATTTATTTTAGATTAATTTTAAATATTTTTACATTTTTATACAGCAGACAAGATAATAAATGATATTCTCTTAAAAAACAAGACAAAAAAATTGGGATGGATATATTAACTTTATTATCTTTTTATTTTATTTTATAATTATTGATATGAGAAGTTTGTAAAGTAATATCATTATAAGATAAGTTAATCACGGTCACACAACTTTTATTAACATTTTTTTTATACAAGATAGAATTCTACTTTTACCTAATCTAAGTATATATGTGTGTAAAACTTCATTCTGAACTTCAACCCCAATCCTTGCCTCCCATACCTCACAAACACTTATACCTATTAACATTTATTGAACATTAAGTACAACAAACCATATTAATTGCTGTAGAAAAAAAATTAAAATTTAGTAAAAAAAAAAATGTTATATCTCTAGATTTATTAACTTTACGAATTCTTAAAAAAAACAAATCAATTTAATCATTTAAAAAATACAATTAAATGTTGTCAAAAATGGTATTGTCAAAAGTTTTTTTTTTTTTTGATAAGATTTATTTAAGGATTAGAAAAAAAATTAAATGTTTATGTTGTCAAATCCTACCATTCACCGTCCTAGAATCCAGGTCAAAGCAGGAGTACAACAAAGTGGAATGAGCAAATTCCTAGGAACCACACAGCAAAAAGCGAGAGAAACACGGTTACAAGGAGTGGGAGACCTATTATATATATGATATATAATTTACCACATAGCTTAGCTACAAAAAACACCCAACTTTAAGCACTTTGCACTTGTTGGCTTGTCTCACCACCTCCCATTCCAAGGTTTTGAATCAAAAACCCTTAAAAGCCCTTTCACCAATTAGTGCTATTCTCTCTTTTTTTTGTGCACCAAATAACTGAAACAGATCCATATTATTTAACAGAAGAGAGAGATTTACTGAGAAACCCCGGGAAAAAACTTGAGGACCTTGTTGAAACTCGAAAGAGAAGCACAGACCTAGTGTTTCTCTTATTTTTCTCTCTGAGAAAAATATATTAATACTTTATTAAGTACTGTCAATTTGTTATAGATATTTTTTGCGGGTCAGACTTTTTCTCTTTTTAGTTTTTGCTCCACAAATTGATTCTTTATCACTGTACTCTCTTAACTTTTTCTCTGTCTCTTACTTGAGAGAGAGGGATCCAAAGCAGAAACTGTGTGTGTTAGCTTCATCTGGGTCATCAATGGCGAGCTGGGTCTTATCAGAATGTGGCTTAAAGCCTCTTCCTCAAGTTTTTCATAGACCCGGAGCCAGACCCACCTCATACAAGCCCTCAAAGATTAGATTTTTACATTCAAACAAAGCTGGTACAGATCTCAAATTTGCTTCTCCAACTGGGTGTTTAAGAGACAGGAACTGGGGTCTAAAAGTGAGTGTTCCATTAAGGGTTCCTTCCATTGAAGGAGAGGAAGAGAGCCAACAGAGAATTAACGGTGTAAATGGGTTCAATGGAGAAGAAAAAGAAGAACTTAAATTCAATCCTGGGTCACCACCACCATTCAAATTGGCTGATATTAGAGCCGCCATTCCAAAGCATTGTTGGGTTAAGAACCCTTGGAGGTCTATGAGCTATGTGGTCAGGGATGTTGTTGTGGTTTTTGGATTGGCTGCGGCGGCTGCTTATGTCAACAATTGGTTTGTTTGGCCTCTATATTGGGCTGCTCAGGGAACCATGTTTTGGGCTCTCTTTGTTCTTGGCCATGACTGGTAATTTACAACCAAGCCCTTTTGATTTTTTTATACCTTCTCTGCTATTTTTAGTTGTTAATTTGAATGCCAATTTGTATGTTGTAATGTAATTGGTCTTCGGTCTTGCTTCTGCAGTGGTCATGGAAGTTTTTCAAACAATCCTAAGTTAAACAGTGTGGTGGGGCATATTCTACATTCTTCAATTCTTGTACCGTATCATGGATGGTATGCTTCTGATAAAAAATTCTTCTATGGTTTATACACAATCCAATGCGTTTTGGCCTTTAATATTTGTTTCATTGCATTTGTTTTCTTTGGTAATCTACATAATTCTAAATTTGAGATTTGGAGCTGTTTATGGCCTAATGTATTAATTGTTGGATTAATTTTTAGGAGAATTAGCCATAGGACTCATCATCAAAATCATGGGCATGTTGAGAATGACGAATCATGGCACCCGGTTTGTAAATTTCCTCTGTTTATGGCTTCTCTGTTTGTTTGTTTTAAACAAATTTGATCAATTTTCAAACTAAAATTTAACAATTTTACATGTTATTCCTGCAGTTGTCTGAAAGAATTTACAAGAGTTTGGACGTGGCTACGAAGACTTTGCGATTCACTGTGCCTTTTCCAATGCTTGCATACCCCTTCTACCTTGTAAGTGTGTAGTGACTTGGTTGGTTAGGTTTGAACGTAGAGTCTTAGAAATTACTTGTTAAATTTTGATAAATCTTTTCCTTGCAGTGGAGTAGAAGTCCTGGGAAGACCGGTTCACATTTTGACCCAAGCAGTGACTTGTTTGTTCCCAGTGAGAGGAAAGATGTGATCACTTCCACTGTATGTTGGACAGCAATGGCTGCCCTCCTTGTGGGGTTAGGCTTTGTAATGGGTCCTATGCAATTACTTAAGCTCTATGGCGTTCCCTATTGGGTAAATCCTGTTTCTTCAATATTCATATTGGTCTATGCTATGGAAATAGAGAATGAGTTTTTCTTCTCCAATGGTTGAGTGTTAAAACCTGACTTTGCTTCATTCTTAGGTTTTTGTTATGTGGCTGGACTTAGTCACTTACCTGCATCATCATGGTCATGAAGAAAAATTACCATGGTATCGTGGAAAGGTATGGTTTTTAAAGTTGTATGTCACTTCATTTGTGTCCATTTGTTTTCTTCCTATATTGAAGTATGGAAATATGAAAAGATAAGATAGAGATATGCCTAGAGTTTTTGCAAGGTCGATGTTAGTCCGCATAGATAATTCTTTGTTTAAATTGCATATTTGATCCTCAACCTTTGACATTGTTTCCAAAATCATACATTCAAATTTGTTTCAAGAAGGTCCTTATCGTCATCTAATGAATGAAAAATGCTGGCTTAGGAAATGGAATTCATGCCTTGTCCTCCATGTTATCAAAGTAACCTTGGTTTCATGAGTTCCCTTTGTTAAGTATGCATTTTCCATATACTAGATGACTGTCACAATAAGGACCTTTTTGAAACATTTTTAAGTATGAGGAAAATTTTGAAAAAATAGTCTAAGTTATGCAATTTAACCTAATTCTTAAGACATAATAGCAAAGAAAAAAGAGAAGCCAAGGATATATATATATACACACACACAGGGCCGGCTTAATGCATTTGGGGACCTAAGGCGAAAACTAAAATTGAAGTCTTTTATATATTTAAATATGACTTAAAAAATAAAATATTATTTTAATTATATTATCTTGTTTTAGATGCAAAATTATTACTAATTAATATGAACCAAGTAGAATTTCTTTATTAGAAAGTATTTAGTCACAAAAAATTTGACAAAACTTTTCATATCTATTGACGTGGTAGATTGATAGTAGTAAGTAAAAGAGTGATGTTAATGGTAGACCTAGGTGAAAACTAGTTAAAGGTTGTCAACTCAATTATTGTGAAAAATATTGTAAATTTTTTATGTATTGCTCTCTTTTTTATTTTTTGAAAAGTGCTACATATACAATATTTTTCACAACAAATCTTAGGTGTTAAGTTGTTACTGGTTCTAATTTGTACTCCCAATTGAAAATTTTTTTTGCTATCACTTACATCCAGTAATAACTTGCTACTTAGGATTTACTGTAAAAATGTTGTGAAAAATATTGTGGACATATCGTTCTCCCTCTCTCTTTTTTCTTGTTTTTCATTTGATAAAAAAAAATTATTTTATTTGTTGGGTAATATTGGGCTTAATTAATTAAAGAAATAATTATATTGGTTAAAATTTGGGGGCCTTTTTTCTACTTGGGCCTTAGGCAACCGCATCGATTACATATATAGTAGAGCTGGCACTGTATATATATATATATATAATTTTTTTTTTTTTTGGTTTGAAGTTTGTGGTATGGCATTTTTCCTTTTAGATGTTAAAGTTTCCTCCTTTATGTTGGAACAGGAATGGAGTTATCTTAGGGGTGGTCTTACAACTCTTGATCGGGACTATGGACTGATTAATAATATCCACCATGATATTGGAACCCATGTCATACACCATCTTTTTCCTCAAATACCTCACTACCACTTAATTGAAGCAGTAAGTATCTCTTTTGTGTGATAGAACTAATTTGTCATTTCACAGTTGTGGAAAAACATTAAGACCTGCAAAATTTTGATGCTCTTGTTGTTGATCCACCTGTAGACTGAGGCAGCCAAGCCAGTTCTTGGCAAATATTACCGGGAGCCAAAGAAATCAGGGCCTCTTCCTTTTCACCTAATTGGAAATTTGATAAGAAGCTTGAAACAAGACCATTATGTTAGTGACACTGGGGATGTTGTGTACTATCAAACTGACTCTGAGCTGGATGCATCATCTAAGTTGAATTAAAAGCTTCAAATTGCATTCTTTCATTACAACAAGAAGAAAGGTTCTCGAGATTTTACCTTGGATTGCCTTTCTTAATTAAATTTGATGTTCAAGCTTGTGATCCAATGTGGCATAACAACGAATTTGTTATGCCAAGAGAGAACTAATGCCTGACAAATATGATTAGAGCTACTTCTTTTAGAACATAAGTTAAATATATATGCATATGGCATTCTTAACATTATTGCTGTAATTGGGAGGAAGATGCATATTTATTCTTCTTGGAGAGAATAATCTCTTCAGCAATAATGTAGTGTAATATTAAAAATTTCAGAATTGATGATAAGAAGAAAAAGAAGAAAAATAATTTATTCTAAAAGTTTTGAATTGGGTTGGCAAAGTGAAAGGCTATTGTTCCATTTGAGATACTGAGTACTGACTCGCATATTATTGTTGCTTTGTTTGGTTGTTTGTTTGTTTTATGGTTGGATTTAATCAGCTTATCTAAGGTTCAATCAAGGACTTGTACTTAAAAGTTTTCTCATTCTGTGATTAAGGAAGGATACAATAAATTACACATCTCACTCAACTTTTTTGGAGCACGCCTAAATGATGATTTTTTTTTGGTACTACACCTAACTGAATGATTGATTCTGAATGAAAAATCATTGTCAAAATTTTCAATTAAACCATGATAACCATCCAATTTCCACTTACTGATAAGTTGCCGTCAGTCATCTTAATTCACAAATCTTGGTTTTAGGAGCTAGCTAGCTCCCTATAAGGGCTGTCAATTTCTTTTCTAATGAAGCAATCGTTCATTTGTGTCCTATCCTACATGGAAAATTCAAAGACAGGGACCTGTGGTTTTGAGTAAGGCCAACCATGTGTCTATCAACACCATTGGCATGTGAGATATGTCGCTTATGAGATGGTGGTCCTTACCAGCAAGTAACAAAACGACGAAGAAATTGACTCCGTCCATATGGTATCCATTCACCTAGTATCAAGTTAAAGTTCATTACTTGTATGCATTTGTTGTTTGTGTCAGTGAAAAACTGCTATACATGCATTGAGTAACTGCAATTGGGTCAAGAATGTATGGTTCTGAGTGCTCCCATCCTCCCTCTTGGGCAAATTTTCATTCATCAGGACATTTCTGACTGGTGCCACCTAAATCTAGACTCTCAACTGAGCCCTGGTGACTATTATTTTCCTTTCTAACATTGTGAATATGGCTAGTAGGGAATAAGCAAATTTTCCAACTGATTTCGATACCAACACAACAAATTATTCATAGGAGTTGTCAGCATGCACTAGAATACTTTTCACATTGCTTATCAGCAGGCACCAACATCAGGCCTCACCACACTCATAGCCATTGCTTGGTAATCTCACCCTTTAGAAAAGTGAAACTGAATACGGATAAGAGACCCAAAGGCCATTAATTCTAGTCAGCAAGGTGGAGAAGGACTAATCCGTGACCACGTAAAAATCTGTTTGGGATGTTTCACGCTTAAGCTAGGCCATTCAACTAGGATCATTGCTGAGCTATGGACAACAAGAGAATGATTGGCTCTCACTTGGGATAGGGTATATAGAATTATTCTCAAGGTGGACTTTCTATTGGTCCATTAATTATTACATTATCAGCTAACAACCCATGTTGGGCTTCTGTACTTGTTTTTGATAGCAAGAACTTGTTCGATAGAGATCGGCGAGTAGAAATTTGGTACATCTATTGGGATATGGGAAGTTAATTCTTGGGCAGACTAGCTAATGGCTAAGGGAGGTGAACAACAAGATTTTTTTAAAATATTTGATGAGCCTCCTCTTGTACGAGGAAAATTTTGTTACATGCTAGTTATTGTACACTTTGTACACACTTCCTTTAAAATCGTGTTTTGAAAATATGATTTTAGTTAAAATTGTGAAATGATAAAATCTTGTTTCCTCACAATTTTAACTGAAATTGTGTTTTTAAAATATAATTTCATTCTATGTGGTAGTGTGTACATGGTGAGTATACAATAATAAGTGTGTGATAATTATTATTTATTTGTCATCTCTAAATTTTTAAAATTAATTATATATATAATTGCAAGAACCTACTCGATAGAGATTAGTGGGTAGAAATATGGCACATCTATCTATCGGGAAGCTAACTCTTGTGTGGACTAGTTGACGACTAAGGGAGGTGAACAACAAGAATCATTTTAAATATATGATGACCCTTTGTCTTTTATTGTATGATATATTTTGAAATGAGAGTCTAGTTTAGCTCATTGTTATTTGACCTGACATCTCCTACGTGTGAGCCTAAACTCTCTCTTAACATGTGAGATTTTTAATATTTTAAATGGGATGTAGAATGGAGAGAAAGATTGAATTTAGATTCTTATGCTTTGATATCATGATAAATTATCAATTGTTCCAAAGGCTTAAATTATTAAGAAATGATAAATTTAATCCTATAAGATAATTCTAACAAGTTCCTAGCTACACCATGTTCGTCTCATTATGCTATTGTTTTCAAAATCCTTTGTTATTTGAGGTAGAATGGCAAGAGATCCCATGAACTTCCATTCCAACACAAGTTTTTAGTTTTCTTCTTAGTGAATCCCTCATTTTTTCTTGGAAAATAAGAAGTATATTGTAGTTGCTCGCTCCAATTTTAAGGCTGAATATCACACTTGTAAACACCATGGTCGAGCTCCTCTAGCTGCATTTGCTCCTCCAAGTATATTGAAATTGCCCACAATATTGTATTTCATAAGCGTATTAAGCATATTGAAATTGATTGTCACTTCGTTTGTCATCATTTACTTCAAAGTATCTTGTAGCTATGTTTTGTCTTCTCACAGGATTAGTTAGTTGATGATATCTTCATGAAGCCTCCTCCACCAGGCCGCTTACATGAAGACAAGCCCATTGTATTTGTATAGTTGTATTCCGCTCCTATTGTTTGTAAAATACTCATATATCTCCCTTCATAGAGCACTGATAAAGGTTTTACACACAATTCTTAATACGTACACACTTCACTCATATTTCCTCACTTATCTCATGTTTGAGACACACCAGTGTAGAATCTGTAGATTAGAGCTTGGAAAAACGTGTTTTCATTACTGAGTCAAAGCCCATATCAGTTTAAATATTGGATTCAGCCGACATTTTGAGTCCAATCAAGAAATGACCCACCAACTTAAATCCGAATCAATGCCAGAGAGAGAGACAGAGAGAGCCTGATCCAAAATCTGAAAGTCAATCCAGTCGGTGGCTTGGAATTCGTACAGCGTGTAAGAGCAAAGACCACAGTGGTTCAGACTTTGATAAATATGGAGAGTACCAAAAGAAAGAAAAGTCAGCATCTTCGGCTGAAACCTGAAACACGATTTACACTCGGATTAGATAGATAGATGGTACCAAATCAAGTTACTATTTCGAATCAAGTTATTATTTCGCCGAGTAACGTTAGAATTGTATCTTTTTTCACAGCTTTAGCTGCAATTTGTACCTGTATTGTTAGAATTGTAACTTTTTTTTTTTAATATTTGCTAATTTGAATGGTAAAATTATAAAATTATTATTTTTATTTTATTACTCATAACTTATTAAGTAAGTTTAATATCACAAAATTTTCTACAATTCTGTGACAATTTTACTACTTGACAGCTCGTGAGGAATAAAAATTAAATAATGCTTTCATGTAAGTTTATAATTTCACGAGTTTAACAAAATTGTGAAAAACAAAAAGTTGTGATTTTTGCATTTTTCTATTTCGCGTAGTCTTAGTCTTAGTACGAGGCGCGTAGGTGTAGCCAAAAGGCTATAAGCTAAAAAGTGTGCATGACTGGTGAAAACACTTGGACAAAGTGACTCAAATTCGTCGTTACATTCTTTATCGTACAAAATTTACGCGACCTAATTCCGCGTACACCCATCCTTTATTTTTTTTTTTTTCTGCTCTCTAATGTGAATCCGACAAGTCCCATTTTGACTTTTCCACCGACAGCATTCAATTCCCAATCAATTGATGCCGTTACCTCACATGAAAAATTCTATTGTGATTTCATACTCCAACATGTACATAATTATATCATGTCCTTTTTTTTTTTTTCTTTATTATTATTTTTTTATTTTATAAAAAATTATTATAGTAAAAAATGAAATATTACAATTTATTTAACTTTTTGATGATTCTTTTTAATATTGAATTGATAAGTGTGTGATTCTTCTTAAGAAAATTGAAGTTTTAAAATACTTAAAATTCTGTCTATATAAAAAATAAAAAAATAAAGGGTAAATTCCAGAAAACTACCCTGAGGTTTGGGGAAATACCACTCAGGTCCAACACATTTTAAAATTGACCAATTAGGTCCCTAAAAGACATATTAGTCACTAATACCCTTAACACTGTTAAACCCTCCGTCATTTTTCTTTCCCTCACTCAGAATTCTCAGTCTCTTCTCTCTGGTTCCTCTCCCTCTTTCAATCCCAGCCAAAGCCATAACAAAAAAACCCAAATCTTACCACAAAACTCAAAGCCAAAAAGATATAGAAACCCTTTGAAGAAAAGAAGAAAACTCATTTGACACAATTCAAAGATCAATCATCTGCACACTCGAAAGCCAAAAATAAGATGTAAAAACAAAAACCCAGATCCAAAAACAGCTCCAAAACAAGAAACAACACAAAGATCCATTGATTATTGAAGCTGGGGTCACACGGTGGGATTTGGGGTAAGATTTGGATAGCCATCAACGCCATCCAAACCATCAAGCGAGCTCACAAGTCCTCCTCCACCACACCCGATTACTCCCCCATCCTCTCTCGCCTCCTCAAATCTGACCTCCTCGCTACCCTACGTGAGCTCCTACGCCAAGACCACTGTGCCCTCGCTCTCCACACCTTCTCCACCGTCCGATCTAAATACAACAATCCGGACTTGTCCCTCTACGCCGACGTGGCCCCCGCTCTCGCCAGGAACAGAATGGTGGAAGATCTCAACCGTCTGATCTGTGACTTGGAGACAGATTGTGGTGGAGGTGGGATCCAGTGTGACGACAAGGGGCTCATCGGGTTGATAAAGGCGGTGATTGGTGCTGATAGGAGGGAATCGACGGTCAGGATTTACGAGAGTGTAGAGATGATATAGTTTTGTTGTAAGATGTGGGTTTTTTTGTTATGGCTTTGGCTGGGATTGAAAGAGGGAGAGGAACCAGAGAGAAGAGACTGGAGAGAATTCTGAGTGAGGGAAAGAAAAGTGACGGAGGGTTTAACGGTGTTAAGGGTATTAGAGACTAATATGTCTTTTAGGGACCTAATTGGTCAATTTTGAAATGTGTTGGACTTGAGTGGTATTTCTCCAAACCTCAGGGTAGTATTCTGGAATTTACCCAAAAATAAAAAGCTAATCTAAAAAAATCCAAGACTGTTTAGTAAGTGATTCCATATAACATTTTTTAGCGTTTAAAAATTGAAAATTATAAGCTAAAAAAAAAATGTTTGATAAGAATGTTTGAGTTGTGATTCTTAATATAGGGTTTTTAAATACTATATTTAGAAAACTTTTCATACTAGATTTTAGTTTTCAAGTAACATTGTTTAATAACATTTTTGTAAATATTTAGAAAAGTGTAGAACCCACTTGATTAGACCTAACATCAACTACAACTCTCTCTCCCTCTCTCACGCTGAATAAAAACCTTCTCTCTCCTCTAATAAATATTAAAAAAATAATTTTAATGTCAAAAAGTTACCACTGTAATTAAAAAAAAAAATACACATATTAAACATACAATACATTTTTTTTTTTTTTTTTACATTTTAAAATATATTGTTTGAAACATGTTGCAAAATACATTTTTTGCATTATGAGTACTTTAAACACGTGTTTGATAAAAGTTTTACTCTTATGTCTATTCTATTATTCTAATAAGTCTAACCATGAAATAAATTTTCATAATAATTTTTTTACGACTATAAAAGTGTTAGATTATGATTGATACATAATTAAGATGTAAAAATGATATTGCATTAATTATATACTATATAAAGTCAAAAAGATGATAAGAAAAAAGTAATGAAATTTGTCTCTTGTAATGTTGCTATTATTCTATGCTTTTGGCAATGGAGGAACTGGTTACCTCCGAGTTACTTCCTGGTCCTCGTAAAGTCCTAATTGTTTCGCTGACAAACTTTGAATCCATCTCTACCATTATTCTAGTTATATATTGCATGCCAACCTTTGGCTACCAAAGTTAGCCTATCCCTCTCTCCCTCATTGAACAATGACTCATTCACACAATGCAAATTCTGGGTGTTTCTCCAACATGGTACGCAGGATTTCATGCCTTAAAAGTCTCCCTACTCACCCAGCCGATTATGTTACTAGTGACTCAAAGACAAGCAAGTCTGAGGAGATTCAGAAAGAAAATCCAAAAGCTGAGGCTGCAATCCAAGCTCCAGGTAACCTAGGAGTCGTGGCAAGACTAATGGGCTTAGACTCATTGCCAGAGACCAATTGGGTTCCAAGAAAAGGACCCCAAGACTCAGTTTTGCGAAGCAAGTCAGTGAATTTTGCGGATTATATGCTGGAGTTTGATTTAACCCAAGCTCAGCATCGCAGAGTTAGGACCTCGGTGTCATTTCGTGAGGTTCCAACTTTGTCACATCAAAAGAGCCATGATTTCTTGGTTGTGTGCCTGAATGAGGTGGATGAAAGTGAAACCAAGGGATCAATGAGGACCAAAGTGAGGAAATCTGAGATGGGTTTTGGAGATATGAAGCAGAGGAAGGAACAGAGAAGCAAGAGCAAAGAGAATATGAGGGCGAGTCAAGTAAGCAACAAGATCTCTAAGTTAAGGGATGAGCCTAGGAGAGTCTCAACCAAGTTCAACCTATCTTCAAAAGCTGGTAATGGTAGTAGCAGCAATGGAGCTAAGCGTTTGAGCCTTGTTCCAGCTCCCAAGAAGAAAGAGTATAGAAATAATGTTGCAAGTTTGAAGGCGAAAAGCCCATCGAAGCCAATAAATCAGAAGAAACTGTTGGTTGAACCCAAGTTCACAAGGAGAAGAAAAGTTCAGCATTTAGCTGTGAAAGTAGAGCCTGACTCTGACTCTCAAAATTCAAGTCCAGTATCTGTTCTTGAAGTCAGTGATTGTATAATACAACAAGGAAGTCATATATCAGGTTTGTTTTCTGAATAAGGCTATCATTTTAGAAGAAAATATCTTGTTATATGCAATTTCAACAACATCCTGTTAGGAAAATGCTAAAACTACTCCTAACTTACAAACTGACCTCATAATAAATAAATGTAGCTGGTGCCATTTCAACAATATATAATAAATGAATATCAAAATTACTTTTTGTGATTGAAAATACATCATTTGTAAGTCTTTTAAGTTTTAATGTGTACTAAAATTTGTAGTACATACCGTGTAATGATATCTTCTAACTTCATGTTCTTTGGTGATATTTATTACAGAAGTTTCAAGGCCCATGGAGTTGAATTTAGAGAGAAAATCTACAGCAAAAGTTTCTTATACTGATGATCCTAGAGTCGGATCAATCAAGAGCAAGGATTGCGAATCAATGGATATTTCAGAAGCACAGTATTACAGGGAAGTGTTGGGGAAGCTTTTTAGGTTGACAGAAAATGATACTAAAGAGTCAAATTGGAAAGCAACGAATTTCCATGGATGTGAAGAATTTGAAGAGGTCTGCATGGAGTTCGAGCAACAAGTTCTTGATGTACTACTAAACCAGGTTTTAGATGAACTTGTGGAAATTCCATATGAAAATTTCTTATATACAATGCCTGAAGAAACTCTATAAAATCGTGTATAGAGTTTCAAATTTGACACTTTTGAGCTATTTACATGTGATTTATAAACATTTGATGCACAACATTATGAAGAAAGCATATTACAAGAAAGAGTACGATTCTGCAAGATACCAGGCACAATGTAATACAATATAATTTATTCAAACTTTCACCTCATGACCATGATTCATGAGGTTAACAGTTTCAACTAAATTTCAATTTGACAAAGTCCAGAGGAGTAGAAATATATCCTTCCGAGGATTTACAAATTGAGTTCTTTTTTTTTTTTTTTTTTACCTCAGTACTACCAAAATGCAGAAAAGCAAATGAATCTTGAAATAGAGATCTAGAGAAATAAGCAATGGTGTTTCTCAACTGTAAATTATAGTGCTTATATGGGAGTATCAACCTAAGATCTAATTGAGAATGTCAATTGACACATGTTGGTTAGCATTTTATCAAGGATTATCGAAAACTTGAAAAATCTTTACACAACTCACAAGTAGTATCTTTGATTACAAGGACTTAACTATTAATAAAATCACAAAGGTTGATCTGTTTCTACAGACTGATTGGCAGATAATGCTTGTTATAGCAATGATGCCAAGTATTCAGCCAAAGAAATTCAGAAAGAGGGCTATTAGGCACACTAATCTCTTTATCAAGGTATAGAGCCACAATTGATGTATTTGATCTCTTAGCACATAAACCTACAAACACCTACTATGTGTATCAATTTCAATATTGAAATTGAGGACACAAACAGTAAGGAGAAGTAATCCTTAATGATGTATTCAAATGAAACTGAATACATCTTTCATCACTGCCTACCATTTGAATATAAGAGAGGAAATCCCCTGCAAAGCAATTGGGACAGCAGACACCAATTGTAGTGCCTACAGATAAATATATTGCACTACCTTTTTCAAGTAGTTGAAAGCGCTTACATGCTAACATACTAAAAACCATTAGGCCAAATTAACACATCCAAGAATCAATAGAAGACATCAGGGTGTAGGGAAGCGCCTTGGGATGGAGTTGCTTTGCTGAGTCTGTTGTAGATGGCTTGACGTTAAAAAATTCTTCATTTGCTGATTTTGTCTTGTCAATGCAAAATTCTTTGCCTGGTACCACATCATACAATCAAACAATAATCATCAGACTAGAGAAAATCAAATTTGTTTTTATTTTATTTTATTTTATTTATTGTTAAAGTAGACATATAGTTAATTAAAATCATGCAATGACTGTAGAGAAAGCAATGATCTAAAAAAAATGACCAATGTAGGAATATTAAGTTCACAATTTTCTGAACATTTTCTTTCTAATTCCAAACATCATATAGCCATGAAAAACTCTGCGGATGCCATAGAAAACAAGCTGAAATTCTGACAAAACATATGATCATATACAGAGTCAAGAAATTATGGGGTCTGTGAGCTAAACCTGTAAATTTCTCAGCCCAATTTGGTACTGGGACACCAGTTGTTGCAACTCCAATTTTTGTTTTTCGTACTCTTTCTGAAGTTCATGTTGGATAGCCACTGCTTGCTTGAGCTTTGTATTTTCATGAAAGAGTGCATCTCCATGTTCAAACACCTGTGAGAATTTAAAAACAGTGGAAAAAAATTAAAGATTACCTCCTGCTAATGTTGTTCAAATAATCTTGTAGAGAAACGCAATAAATAAGTTAAAGAGTTCTTACACATTGTAAACCCTTCGATGGACACAAGTTCTTCCTATAGATTAGGGACCCCACTGTAATTAACGAATGTTTTCTTTTCATAAAATCCTTCTATCAAGAGTTATCAACGACAGGTTTCACTAAATATCTATTCACAAATAGCCTTTTCTTGTTTTTTAAAGTGACAATTAGACTTCTAATAGGTAAAAAGAATATATAATAATTAACATATTAGGAAAAAAACTCTATACATGGGGTCATATTAAGCCTCTTAATGGAGATTTTTGCATCAGCATCTTATTTTTCTAAAATAAAGAAACAAGCTATTACATTGATTACATTTTATTCCAAATTTTAAGGGGTCAAATTTAAGCATAGAAAGTTTATGGAGAAAATTATATGAAATGGCCAAACTACAAAAGATAAATTGTAATTTTCTCTAAATTTAACAGCAACAGAATGATAACAAGATAAACAACCTCGTTAATCCCTGCAGTTGAAAGTTCCCAGATGGATTTCTTGAAATTCTCAAGCAATCTTGAAGCACGAGCTTTACCATCTTCTACAGTGGAGGCCCTCAACATTTCTCTAACAAAGAGCTCAGCCCAATGATCAATGCTGTCCATGGGATTGTTCTGTAACTTCTGTTTATATAAGAAGATATCAAGTTGGGCTCAAAAGCTTCTTTAAGCAATAAATGAGTAAAATTGCCAATAAAAAAGAAAAATTCAAGCCCAAAACATTCAAGGAAATCAAAATCGTAGAAACCCCATAAGAGATTATCTTAAAGAAAACAAAAAGAAAGTGTAGCATAAATGTAAAATACAAAAAGGAGCTTTCTTTATGCTCTGTTTGTTTACCAAGAAAAAGTTGGATAGTAAAAAGAAAAGACTTTTAATTTTTAATCTCTAATTTCTCATGTGGAACCCAGTAATTAAAGCCAAGTATCCCACACAACTAGTTTCTTTTTATTTTCCTAAGTATAAAATTAAACAAGAAAAATAAAGGTCAAGACCAAAATATAGTGCAAAAAGAATTGCATTCTTTATTGTTGGCAACTTCAACTTGCAAATATCAAAATGCCATAACTAGAAGAGAATCAACAAAATGAACCAACATGAAAGCAAATACTATGTATTGTATTGGGAACTCAAAGAGACATGAAAGGAAAAGAATAGAGAAAATAAGAGTACCCTTGAGAGAGAAGTATTATTAGCGATCTTGAAGTGAGAGCTAACAGCGATTCTTGTTTGAGAATTGAGAATTTTCAATTTTGAGAGCTCTTCGTTTGAATAGTGAAGAAGAGTGAGTCTACGAGAAGATATGGCTCTTATAAACCGACCTAGTAAATTAGTTAAGTTAGTTACTTCCCGCTACTTTTGGGTTTTGGCTTTTTTGTCAGCTTCGGTCAAAGTGACCAGCGACCGATAATTTGAGCCATGTTAACATTTATTAAATATGGTAATTTTTCTTTAGTCTTCGCTTAATTAGTATACAATGTTCATAATTTCACGTATAATAAAAATATTTTTTTAATTAATGTCTGTATTTAAAATATGAAATAGATGTATTTCTCAAAAAAAAAAAAAAAAAATGAAATAGATGATGTGTATGGGACGATGTACAATACAGTGTCTGTGTGTGCGAATGAGACTATGAGAGAATCAATGCCCTTAACAGAATGGGTCCATTAATGGAATATTATCATATGGATTAGTGGGTCAATAAAGTTATTGTGAAAATTATTTTGTGTAGCATTACTCAGGTATGATGGGTACTGGGTAGTAGGTGGTTGTTTTTTGCTGAAAGGTTGTGTTTGTTTCATCCAAAATATTTCCATGTTGACCATCTGAAAATAATTTCCCCCAATTTTAGGTGGTCAACATGGAAATATTTTTTTCCCTCAAAAAAAAAAAAAAAGGAAACATTTTAGGTTGGCTATAAAATTTAGGGCATTTTGGTGTAAAATGATTTTTGCCTTTATTTTCGGGCAAAACATTTTATGCCTCTCATAAAACACAGTAGCCTTTGCCTCCACCCTCCACTATTAGCATCTGATGTTAGCTTAAACCATTGGTCACCGATCTTATCTATAGTCACAGAACTCCCTAAAAACTTCTCTCTCTCTCTCTCTCTCTCTCTCTCTCTCTCTCTCTCTCTCTCTCTCTCTCTCTCTCTCTCGTTTTTTATTTTGGATTTTTGGGTTGGAATTTGTTTATTATATATAATTAAAATTTGAGAAAATGTGAGAAAGTATTAGAAGATACGTTTTCTAGAACATTTATTAGAATGCAACTAAAAACTTGAAAAAATATATATATTTTTGAAAATGTTTTCACTTGAAAATAGTTTATGGTTGGAAAATAGTTTTAAGTGGAATAAAAAAAAAAAAAACCTTAGATTGAAATCGTGAAAAAAAAGGAAAAAGAAAATAAATTTTCAACCTATATATTAATAAGAAGGATAGAAAATTAGGAAGGAAATATAATCGATCTTTCCAATGTTTTGATAGGAAAAATATGAAAAGGTTTAGCTCCATCCACTAATAGGAAGATGACATATATCCTGTCATATGCAATGTACATGACTTACTTGGACATATACCCTGTCATATGTAATGTACATGATCCATTTAATTCGTTGGACAAGTACAAATGTCATCTTCCTACTGGTGATGACAATAAAAGTAATGTCATGAGCGACCTTATATATTGTGAAATAAATTGTAAAGTTTATTGTGTTTGTAGCATATATTGAAGTAATACCACCACCAAGTATTCAGCCAAAGAAAACCAGAAAGAGAGATATTTAAGCCAAAGAGTCAATTTCGTACTAGAGGCCATTTTGGTTTGGCCAAGGGAACAAAATATTTCAATTCCGGTTAATACCGATGTACCGTTTTGGGATTACTGCTACTTATATATTTCTATACATCTATATATATATATATATATATATATATAAAAGCTAAAGCGTAACATTTATTATTGCTACGCTCTTGTTGAGCTATATCAGTGGCCACATCATCTACCTATTTATCATTTCTCTCCACTACTTCCAACCATAACTTCTCTCTTACCTTTTTATCTCTCTGTTACTCTTAACCTTAATGTCACTCTTGATCTATTTTTTCCTCTTTCTTTTATTTTGACTCTTCTTATCCCTATTCTATTACTATAAATATGACATTTTCTATCCCATTTTATACATATTTTCTCACATGAAAAAGGTTATTACTCTCTCTCTCTCTCTCTCTCATGTTTTATTTTGGTGTGAGTTTTTTATTTTTTGTATCTCTACTTTAAATTGATGTATTTATGTGTTCTTTAGAATTTTACTTTGGGTTGCAATTTGGTTTTGTGTTTTTAAGTTATTATCTTTTTTATAATTATTAAATGTTATTTTATTGCATATAAATATAGTTTACGAGAATATAATGTTATTTTATTATATATCATGGTTTGGATAATTTGGTGTTTGACTTATGACTTATTTTTAATTCAATGTTTCTTTTTCTCATTTTATTTTCTATTTCTCTCCCGAAAAAAGTGATTACTCTCTCTCTCTCTCTCTCTCTCTCTCTCTCTCTATATATATATATATATATATATATATTCTTTTTTTCAACTTTACTTTATGTTGATGAATCATTGTATTTTTTATATAATACTATTTTGGGTTAATACGATTTGGTAGTGTGTTTGATTTTTTTAAGTTTTCCGTTACAAGTCTTCTCTCTCCCTCTTTTAGCTTTTGTTTGATTTTTTTTTTTTTTTTGGGACATAATACTTTGTTATTTTGGAAGTGAGATTTTGAATTTATATCAAAATACAATGTTGGCTAAGTATTTGAATGTGTCTATCAACTATTAAAATTAAACCGCCCAAGATGAATATGTATAGACAATATTTTTATTTTTATTTTTCATTGATTCGTTATTTAGTTATAACATCAAAATTAAAGTAAATGAATATGTAAAATTAAAACTGCCTAAGATGAATTTGTAAAGCCAATATATTTATATATTTAATATTTTCAAAAAATTAAATGTAAAAAATAAATACTAAAAGAATAATTATGTGGCCAATGATGTAACAAATGAGAAGGCTCAACAAAGTGTAGTAACAAAAATGTGATATGAAGATCCAGTTAAAGGCAATAAAATCTTAATAAATAAAAGTGTATGTAATCAAAAAAGAAAAGAAAAAAAGAAAAGAAAAAAGATCATGTTCTCTTTATGTTATACTGATTATTTTGTTTCATTTTGATAGGTGAAGTGTTCAATATTAGACATAAACTCTACTTTTTTCCTACATATTATTTTAAATATTAAATTTATAATATGGTATAGTCACTTAGGAATGTCTAAGAAATATGCAGTTCCAATTTCATGTATATATATTAGTAAACAAAACTCAATCAATAGTTCGAAACTACTCCTATGATAAGAAAAATTATAAATATAATAATTTTTTTTAAGAGAATGAAAATTTTGAACAATATATTTGAAACTCAAATAGTTTAGTTGTACAGGAAAAAAAAAATTAGGAAAATATAACGCACGATAACATAATTTATCAAAATATGGACTGCCTAAAAAATGAATAATATCAATCAAATAAATTCAAATAATAAAATGATGATATATTTTTTGGGATAAATAAATGAAAAAAAATTTTAGAAATTTTTTAAGTTTTTGGGAGAACAAATTATTTTCCATAAAATTTAAAGAACAAATTATATATTATATCATAACTAAAATATAATTATCTATTCACACACATCGCGTGGGTCTGCAACTAGTGTATTTTAAATTGTAATGCCAATACTGGCCGAAACATCTCTGGTATAGCCAGCACAATCTAATACATTTTAGAGGAGTATTGATACTAGTTTAATAACTAGTATGGTATATTTCCCTAGTATATATGGCTGATATCTGAATGGTATTGATTTCCCTTAAGCACCATTGATCCCTTTATCAAGGTCTATACCTAAGATGTATTTGAACTCTTTGTAGAGCTTTGCCGTTGTGGAAACTTTGTCAAAATAAATTTGACACTCAATAGAAAAGTATTTTGTCAAATATTTTTGCTATGAGTTGTTTTCGTCTACCTGTCGGTCTTTGCCAAGACATTGAGATGCTCATTCGTGAGTTTTGATGGGGCCAAAGGGGAGAAAGGAGAAAAATCACTGGAAGAAGTGAGAGGTGATGTGCAAACCAAAAGTGGAAGGAGGTTTAGGGTTCAAAGACTTGTGTAAGTTCAACGAAGCAATGCTAGCAAAGCATGTGTGGAGACTCATTCATGACATGGACTCTTTATTCTATAGGGTGTTCAAAACAAAATACTTCCCAAACTGCTCAATCTTTGCAGCAAAATCATCCACGGGTTCATATGCTTGGAAGAGCATTCTAAGGTCTAGGCACTTAATTGGAAGAGGAGCAAGATGGCAGGTGGGTGATGGGCAGACCATTAAGATCTTTCATGATGCTTGGCTACCAACTGATGTAGGTAGAATCACAACACCTCAATCTGATCTAGCCCCGGAAGCAACAGTGGCTGTGCTGATAAATCCGGTTTCGGGATGGTGGAACGTTCACTTCATTGATCGCCATTTTTATCCGCCGGATGCAAAGCTTATAAAGTCTCTGCCTTTATGCTCGACCCCACAACCTGATATTCTGATCTGGCCCAAGGAAAAATCTGGAAACTACTCTGTAAAATCTGGGTATAAGCTTCTGTGTGAATGGCAAAATGAAGAGCTGAATCGGCACCAAGTTTCTGATGTTGAGAAGAGCTTCTAGAATAGCATTTGGAAGATTAAAGTTTCGGGAAAGATTAAGCACTTCATATGGAAAGCGTGCTCAAACTCTTTACCAACAAAAGATAACTTGATGAAACGAAAAATTCTTCAAGAGGCAGTTTGTCAACGTTGCTCAGATGGCATGGAGGACGTTTTACATTCTTTGTGGAGCTGTGACAAGTTAAAAGCGGTCTGGGAAAAGGATTTTGGCTGGGCGGTCAGGTCTGGGAATTCACTAAACTCTTTTTCCGAGCTTCTGCAGTTGATCCAAAGCAAACCCCATTCAGTGGCTTTGTTTGCAGCAACGGCTTGGTCGGTCTGGTACCACAGGAACAAGACTCGTCTGAATGAAACGGCCCTACCCTTGGAAAAGATCACTGACTTCGCAAGAGACTACATCCGTGACTTCCATAATCTGATAAAGATCCCTCCTTGCTCACGTCATGATATTCAGAGGAGGAGGTGTCCACCTGTACCAGATTACTGGAAGGTAAATTTTGATGGAGCCATGTTTGGAGAGTCCAATGAGGCTGGCATAGGCGTGGTCATTCGAAACTCCAATGGCGAAGTGAGGGCTGCTTTGTCCGAGAAGATCAAGAAGCCGCCTACTGTGGAAATCCTGGAGTTACTAGCAGCCAAGCGAGCAGTGTTATTCTCCCTTGATACTGGTACTACGAAATCAGTGATTGAAGGGGATGTTGAGACAGTGATCAGGGCACTTCAGTATGGCAGCTGGGAGAGAGCTCAAGGGGGTCACCTAATAAAAGATATTTCTGCTATAAAAAACTCTTTTCAGTGTATTTCCTTCTCTCATGTTGGTCAACAAGGCAATGCAGTCGCTCATGCCTTAGCCCAGAGAGCAAGATATTCATTTCCTTATTTTGTTTGGATGGAGCATGTTCAACATGACATTGTATCTTTTCTTTCATCTAATTTTCATATTCCTTAATTAATAAAGCAGCAGCACGTTTCCTTCTCAAAAAAAAAAAAAAATCTCACCACACTCAAGTAGATACTCAAAAGAGTTATCAATAAAATAGAAGCTTTTATTGATCCATAATACATTACACACACTTTACTACACACACCACTTTTTACTATTTCATTCATGGCTTAATTCCTTACACTTATCTGCTATCACTATTTTTTATTGGATATAGGGCAAAATTTAGGTATAATATTTAGGTGATATTTCTTAGGTTTCCCTATTAAAATTCAATCATGTGACTGTACTTAACTAAAAGCACGCTTCTGTCACATGAGAAAAGTCATATGATTCCTAAGGAACAACACTTAAATACTATATCTAACTTTTGTCTTCGAATATAATGTTTCTATTGGATGTCTTACATGCATAACCGTAGAAGCTATATACAAAACTTATAAAGGAGACAAGAAAACAAAACATTAAATGCTTTCACCTAAAAGAAAATGAAAATAAAACTACACTAGTTGAAATGTAGAAAACATGGCAAAAGAAAAGTCAAGAAAGGTGACGCATATGCATTTTGAACTTCTCTTAACCTAGCCTAAGCTATTGTCCCTAATATGCAAACACATAACACATGAAAAATATTTCACCGTCCAAACTAAAGTTGGTGATGAATCTTACACTTTTAGGGTATGTTTGGTTAGAGGTGGAATAGGGTGGATGAAAAATAATGTAGATAAAATCAAGGTGGTCGATACCGTATTGGTACCAGCCGGTATGTACAATATCGGTATGTTTACTAATATCGAAATATCAACGTTTCGTACCGGTTTAAATACCGGCCATGTACAGGCCATACCGGTTGATTTCGGGCATTACTGACCGGTATGCGTATCAGTTGGTACATAAAAAAACTTTTTATTTTTATTTTTTTTTTAAAGTTTTGTATTTTTTGAATTTTTGTAAGGGCAGAATGGTAACTTATTTGCATTAACTTATTAGTATTATTTGTTTTCTTAGTATGCAATGAACAATTAAGTTTTTTATTTTTTAATTTCAAAGCTAATTTCAAAGCTTTTTATTTTTTATATTGTTTTTTTATTTTTCTTTTAATTTATGTTAAAGTCTAAAACCATGAATAATTTGTTCTGAATTGAGGTAATGTTTTATGGTAAACTTTTATATTTATTATAATACACACACACACACACACACACACACACACACACATATTTTTCACAAAAAAAAATATTTATAAATATAAAAAATTATAGTAAACTCGAAATGGTACACCGGTATTGATCGGTATCAAAATATATCGTTCCACTAGTCAAACCGGTATAGCCTCTGGTACAAGATTGACTTCTTTGAAGAAAATAGAAGAGAAAATGAGTTTGTGTGTTATTTGGTAAGGAGGGGGGAAAGAAATTTTTTGAATGGGGCCATGCAGTTTCCACATAGGTCCGCTCAAAACTTGTCTCTCTGAAATGGAGAGAAAGCAGGCGTGAAAAACGCTATTGAATGTGAAAGAAAAAAGTGGAGGATTCTGGCCTTATGCCCTTTCTGCGAAACATATTTGGCATAATGCCCCTGTTTCGAAACTATATAGGGGCGTGCCCCTGTTTTAAAACTCGATCTCCGTAAAGCCGAGTTACTTAAGTAACTCGATTATGAAGAAACCGAGTTGTAGCCAGGTTCTTGCCACGCTGGTGTGCCAGCTTGGCTTTTGGGCAATAAAATATTCCAGCGTAACTGTTTATAACTCGTCAATGGGGAAAACGAGTACATAAAACCCGAATAACTGATAATCGAGTTATTGGTGTTACTCGGTTCTCATATAACCGAGTTTTATGCTATTTTGACGCCATTTCACATCAGTTTTTCACACGTGAAGCTGAACCCGATTAATAGGAAATTGAGTTATTAATATTACTCGGTTCTCTTATAATCGAGTTATTCTGCTATATCTACTTCTCAAGCAATTCTCCTCATCATTTTTAGATATTCTCCTCATTCTAAGAATTTTCGGTCAGAAGTTGGTGTTATCTCTCCATCATCTCAGGTTTACCTAACTCATTCTCTTCTTTGAAATACATTGAGGATTTTATTATTGTCTTGGTATAGTTGTAGATATTATAAAAATTTATCAATCATAATGTATGTTTTTTGTTAGAGTATAATTTTCATTTAATAATTTGTATTACTTATGCTTTGGTATTTTCTTGAATGGTATTTTAGAGGTATATTAGTTGTTTGATGTTACAAGAAACGTACAATAAGCTATAGAAATGGTGATAAATGTTATGTGTGTACATTGAGTTATATTGCGTGTTATGTGTGTAATGCTTATGGTAAAATTTGAGTGTTAGTATTTAATTTTTAGCATGTAATAGTACACAAATTGATGAATGTCTTTGTCATGTACCGGAGACGGAGCCAGGGGGGAGGGGGAGGAGAGGGGGCAAGTGCCCCCCTTGAGTTGTCCAAAAATATTCCATATGTACTACTATTAGGGAATATTTAGAATGCTTTACCCTGCTTGATGCAGAAAATAAACAGAAATCAGGAAAAAAGCTTCCTGGCCCTGCTGAAATAGAGGGAAAATGACAAGCTTACCTAAGTCAATGACACTGTGTAAAGAAAAAAAATAGGAAACAACCCAAAAGTTTCGTGACAGAAGCAAAAATAATTAGAAGAATTTCCGTTAGGCAGAATAACACACACCAAGAGCTTTTAACTTGTTAGCTGTTAGCTTTTAATTAGAAGAATTTCCGTTAAGCACAATAACACACACCTAGCATAATAATAATGCATTGTAGTGTCTTTCTTATGTCAATCGATAGTCCTATATTGTACACAATTTTTTTTTTGTTTTTTGGTCCTCAATTTGTTGACATTTCAGTTTTAAATTGTGGGTTTATGCTATGAACTAGAATTTTAATTAGTTTGTAAAATAAAAAGAAAGTCGAACTTTTCCTATAGTTTCAAAAACAATCAAGAAAAGATAGTGAGATGTGTATACAACTTTGCAAGTAAATTGCTATATTTTAAATAATTTTAAAATTTATTTATTTCCACAATTTATTTTATAGTATTAACTTAAATGTCTAAATATAGTTTACATAGTTTTTGTATGACACTTATAGTTGTTTTTATAATGTTTTTTAATATATATATATATATATTTTTTTTTGTTAATATTGACTTCTAAGCTTGCCCCCCCTGAATTGAAATCCTACCTCCGCCACTGTCATGTAGCATCTTATGCAGCATTACATTATTTACCAACAATTGATGCACAGTGTTAACTTGATCAGTTGATGTTATTGTATTCAGTGTCAATGTCTGGTTCTGGCAACCCACAACTCTATAGGCCTCACGATGTGTTCACTGCTATGGGTCGTTGCTGGGTATTGGAAGATGAGTTTAGCTATCCAATCAATCCAAATCTGCGAAATAGTGCTTATGTTCACAATACCATGAGACAGGAATGGGATTGGTTATTTCGTGAACAACAAATGTTTTATGATGAGTTGACTGGTTTTAAGTTGCCAGTGCCTCGGCGACTCGCATCGCAGATGCCTAGAGACACGATTGACGAACTTCGTAAAGCATTGAACCGCATAAGAGAAGAAAATAATCGAATGAAGATACGTCTTAATCGATATCGGACCCAAGTCGAGATTCGAGAGTCAGTGGAGGGAGGGTGGTACGAGCACGCACAATTCATGCAATCACTTCTTGCTGATCCCATTTATCAGTCAGATGTGGAGATGTCAGATGAAGACTAATCGTGTCGTGGTGTAATTAGACTTTGTTATTTAACTATTTTTGTTAACTATGTTTTAAATGTATGTGGGTCACTGTTGTTGCATTTGTACTATGTAAACCTTATTATTGATTGTGAGGACCATGCACATTATTCGTAATCTAGTTTATTCCCACAGAACGCATAAAAGTCAAATATTCCCACACATGATGTTTTTCAATAAGCACCTAGAACATAACAATAAGCACCTACAACATAATACAGAAAACTTAAAGTAACTTACACGATGTCACCAATATGCATGCATTGCATATTGAACACTAATGCTACTAACATTATTGACTTAACCTAGACATAACACACATACCACATAGGCATTCACTTTGACAGGTAGTCCTCATAGTTAAGGACATTGTTACATTCCGTCGGAGTGAGTTGCCGGTTCGTGGCAGCGGCCAGCTCTTCCGCTAGCTGTAGCATGTGATACCTGGACCTACGGAGTATCATGAGATTATTCTCTTTTTTTATTTTTGTCACTGCACGCTCATATTGATGCATATTTTGTCGTGATAGTGTGAGTGAGACACGATCAACAAGAGGCGCTCCGATTCGCACGAGATCATCGTGCAGAGCGTTGGACTCGTTCACACGAAAGTCCCACTCCCGCCGCAGTCTGGCATAGTATTCCCTCTCGTCGGAATCTCTCTCCCTCCTATAGTTATCTGGAAAACGAGGTAGCATCCAATTGCGCATTGACATTGGAAAATGTGACTTATGATCGGTATCTGTAGATGTTTTGCAAGGGTAGATGTAAATGGGAGTGGGACTTTATATAGGAGTTTTGCAAGGGTAGATGTAAATGGGACTAGGACTTTATATAGGAGTTTTGCAAGGGTAAATATCCACGTGGATGTGATTATATGTAAGGGTAAGTATTCACGTGAATAAAGATGATATGTCTGGACATTGTATTGTTTAGTGAGGTGTTGAGGAGCACATACTAACTGCGAACATGACTTGGCTATACAGTGGCACCTGTTGGTGCACGTGGTTCGCTGAGGCAACTGTTTGACATGGCTATAGCTAATGCTACAGTAGAAGGCAGGTGATGTGTACTGCAAAGGAGGTTGTGTGTTTATTCACGTGAAGACTATTCAGCATTCCTATGCTTCATCTGACATGACTTGATGAGACAGTGTCGAGTTGCATTAAATGTTTCATAAACTTTTCAATGATGCTCTGCATCATTGAAAACAGTGCATTGTAAAAATCTGCATATTTGTGTATTGACGAGCGTGTAGGTGATATGACTGGATAGTGTTCACGTGAAGACTATTCAGCATTCCTGTGCCTTGTCTGACATGACTTGACGAGACAGTGTCGAGCTGTGTTAAATGTATCATAAACTTTTCAGGAATGCTCTGCATCCTTGAAAACGGTGCATTGCGAAAGGATGCATATCTGTGTGTGCATGTGCGTGTAAGTGATATGACTGGACAGGGTTCAACAGTGTGACGCACTGTTGAGCAGCACATGCAGCACTGCAAAGTGTATAAGTAGAAATGGTGGACAGCTTACCCCCAAAATTAATGCATAAACTTTGAAGGGATGCTCTATATTTTCACGTGAGTGTGGATGGGTACTTGTGGTCAGGGTTCAACAGTGCTGAGCTATCCATGGTAGCTACACTCACTGTTCCCTATAGTGGTATTTGGCAAGTGGGATTGAAGAAAGTTGATAACAACATTTGGTTTTGTAATGGTTGGCAGGATTTCGTTGAATACCATTCTATCTGTTATGTTTATTTTCTAGTTTTCAGATGTGACGGAAAATCAAGCTTCCATGTTCTTATATTTGATAAGACTACCACTGAGATTCAATATCCACTCAATAACAACTGTAAATTGGAAGATCATCAGCTAGAAATAATAGATTTATATGAAGATGATAGAAACATATCCCTTAGCTGATTTGCCCATAAAACATGAAGCCAGACTAAAGTTTGTTACGAAAGTAACAAAAAACTTTCTTCTACATAAAGAGGAAGACAGAATGAGTGGTTGGCCTGGTTTGGATGAGTCTGTATGTAATGTATTTATATAAAGTAGGACAGTAGCAGAACTAAGATACACGGATTCGGGTATATGATACAGCAATTGATGGTGTCATATATATGAATTATTTGTATTATTGAATCATATGTGTGGTTAGTATGTGTGGTTTGGATGAGTCTGTATGTATTGGATCTATTAAATTTTCCTACAAGTAATGTGCAATAAATCTAAGTTGGGTGATGAGTGTTATGTGGGTAACATTCCAATTTACACAGAGAGAATATTGGAAACATCAACATATCTAAGCAGAGGACATTTTCCAACCAAAGCACAAGAATCATATGTAGCAACAAAGAACAACAGGGAAAGAATGAATTACGATTTCATATACACTTAGCTAATCCATTGAAAACATTGCAACATACAAACAAAACAATGTAATACAGTACCAGTTTCACAGAATGCATGTTGGAAGGGAGTATTATCTTGAACAAATGTGTGTTTTTACACCTCGCCGGTGATGGTCTCAGTTGGGCCCCACTCTACTTCGGCGAGTCCTTGCTTTAGGAACCATATGGTTTTTCTGTGAAAGAGTGGTTGGTGTGTGTGGTTTGGAAGAGTCTGTATTGTAGAAGGTATGAAATTTTCAGTTTAAATTTTCATATGTAGCAACAAAGAACAGCAGGTAAAAAATGATAAACTGATTTCATTTAAACTTAGCGAAAACCTACATGACCTCTCTCTCTCTCAAAATCTCAATTTAATTCCTACTTTTGTTTCTTTATTGCAATTTTCCATCTGCATCAAAAGCCTAGTGGCAATTCATATTCCATTCTTTTCCATTAATTAAATTACATATCAAACCCCATTCAAAACCCTACACTTTATAGAGTCAAAAATTAATTCCGACACACAGAAATCAATACCCTAGGGAAATAAGTATAGTAGGCCAAACCACCAAAAAAATAAATAAATAAACAAAGCCCTAGGTCCGTCAGAAGCACCCTAGAGGATGTACTATTTCCATTCCCAAAAGCCACCACAAATCTCAATGCTCCCTAACCTAACCCAATCTATTATGAAAGGATTGGGTGACCCTAAAAGGCCACTAAGGCCACTAAGTTCCCTTTTCAACCCCAAATGTAATAGATGATAATAATAATAATTCGATGTACTTAGTCACCAAACATAACCCACAGAAGCTGCTAATCTGACACAAGACAGGAGCTTAAACGGGCTTTAATACCAAATTTGATGTAGCCTTTTTAGGAATTTCAACACTAAACTAGATTCTTGATAACATATTGATTGTGTTGATGGCTGTTTGGTATTTAAACAATAAAAAGAACATCAAATAAACAAAGATAAAACATTGGCCAATCACACCTAGGCCTAGGCTTTCCTAAGCACTCACATTTAGGTAAGATATAGCAATTGCGATTGAAAAAAGTTGGAATGTTCATTATATAGGCTACTTCTAAATCCTTTCTTACAAAGGCTAGGAATACTAATAACCAAATAAAAAAAAAAAGTACTTTAACAACTTCTAAGACAATTCTAGTCTCTTAAGACAATCAAATATGCATCTGTACACAAAATGTAAGTGACTTTCAACTGATGTGGTAAGTAAGTTTATATGTTCCCGTATGATATTACAAGGATAATGACATGAAAAAAAAAAATTACAAACCAAAACTTAGATGTTGAATAAAAACAATATGGCACAGTTAGAGCCCTAAGCAGAGTAAATGGCAGCAAAGGTTTTAGGATGTCCATGGTCTGTGTGTACATATATGCGTGCATATCCATTATACACACATTATATCTATTATAATAAAAACTAAACAGAGTGGAAGCTTGTAAAAACCAGTAACTTTGAAGCTTGTAAAACCAATAGCTTCCCAATTCAACATCATTCAGCATTGAATTAAAAAGAAATTTTCCCTAATTCAAAATCATGACATAACTTGTGACATAATTTCTGGAAAAAATAGAGATTGATTTGATACACTTTCAAACTATATGAATTACAAACCAATTTCCCCTAACAATGAACACCGTTGTCATGCTAACTGTATTTTACATGAATTTCTGCCCTAGATGTGCGTCATAAAACACTTCAAAACCAAACCCACTTCAAAACCAAACCCAACAAAGCTAAAACAGCAACAATAATTATGAATATAGATAGACAACAATCTAACAGCGAAAAACTTAGGAAGCGACACTCAAATCAGATTACATGCAAAGGGAAAAAATTAAAATTTGAACTCAGCATTTACAAATTACCTTAATACGTTTGCAATCCTTTAACTCCGAAGACAGATTGGGTTGAGCTTCGGCCGTGCTGAGATTGAAGAAGTGTGGGTATGGGTATGGGTTTCGATTTAACTTCGGAAAAGGTCTACTGAACGGTTTGGTTTGGGTGCGGGTAGAAATAGGAGAATCTGACGGTGGCTATTGACGGTGGCTACTGAACAGACTGGCGGTGGCTACTGATCGGACTGAGGAAGGGAGAGAGACTGTAGACTGCAGAGGAAGGAAGACAAACAGTTTTAGAGACGTTACATTCAAAAACTGGTTCATATTCCGCATATAACTCGTTTTCCCCATTGACGAGTTCCAAACAGTAACGCGGGAATATTTTATTGCCCAAAAGCCAAGCTGGAACACCAGCGTGGCAAGAACCTGGCTACAACTCGGTTTCTTCATAATCGAGTTACTTAAGTAACTCGCCTTTACGGAGATCGAGTTTTAAAACAGGGGCACGCCCCTATATAGTTTCGAAACAGGGGCATTATGCCAAATATGTTTCGCAAAAAGGGCAAAAGGCCAGAATCCTCGAAAAAAGTGGCCAAACATTTTGAATAAAAATTTGAACCACCAACGTTCACAAGCTCCTTGATTGAACATTTTGTCTTTCCTCTTGGCTCTTCACTTGGCCACGTTCAAGCCTCTTTTTTCTTTTTTTTTTTTTTTTTTTTTTTTTTTTTTTTGAAGAATACAATTTTGATTCTTGAACTTGTGTGTGTGTGTGTTTTTTTTTTTTTTTTTTTGCTTTTTTTTGTTAATGAAATATTCATTCATACACAAATTTTTAATAAAAATATAATGAGTTACTTTTGTTTTTTCTAAAAGGGACATAATAGTAAATTTTTACCAATTCTATTTCTATCATTTTATTTCTCTTCTCAACCAAACAAAAAAGTTTTTCATCTCTCTACTTTTCCATCTTTTTAACCAAATATATATGAGAGAAAACTAAATTTTTTCTATCTTCTCACTTTTCTATAATTCCACCATTTTTTATCTTCTCACTTTTCTACCTCTCCAACCAAACCGACCCTGAGCACATAAACCTACAAACACTTACTATGTGCATCAATTTCAATATTGAAATTGAGGACACAAATGGTAAAGAGAAGTAATACTTAATGATGTATCCTAATGAAACTAAATGCGTCTTTCATCATTGTCTAGCTATCATTTGAATATAAGAGAAGTAAAACTTGGTTTTTTCACATACTAACCACCCATTAGACCAAGTTAACATATCCAAGAATTAATGGAAGATATCAGGGTGCAGGGACTGAGAGAAGCGGCTTGGGATGGAGTTGCTTTTCTGATTCTGGTATAGATGCATTGCAAAGTTCTTCATGTGTAGATATTTTCTTTCCAGTATAACATTCTTCTTCTGGTACCGCATCATAAAATCAAACAATAATCATTAGACTTATGGTTAATTGAAATCATGCAATGACTGTAAGGAAGCTTAAGTGCACAATTTTTATGAACATTTTCTTTCAAATTATGGAGTCTGTGAGCTAAACCTTTAATGTTCTCAGCCCAAGTTGGTACTGAGTCACCAGTTGCTTGAGAATCATATATTCCTGTAGTAGTGTTTCATGCTCCAATTTTCGTTCTTCACGCTCTTTCTGACATTCTTGTTGTTGGATAGCCATTGTTTGCTTGAGAATTATATATTCCTGTAAGAGTTTTTCTCCTTGTTCCATCAGCTGTGAGAATTTTAAAACAGTGGAAGAAATTAAAAAAAAAGGAAACAAGCTACCCCTTATTAAATTGAAGGATAAAATCCAATTTACTTCCTAGTTTGACTTTATAAAAATTTAATACACACTTTCTGTTGCTACATTTGAACTCCTAAAGTTTGGATTAAAATGAAATTGTTAGGATTCCATTCAAATGAACTAATTTTCCATTTTGTGGACAAGTAATTTACCCCCTTTTGGCCCACTCACAATTCAATCTCACAAACGTTAGTAATTACTACGTTTTAACCCCTAAGGTTTGAATTGAAATGAAATTGTTAGGGTTATGTTGGATGGATGGAATTTTAACGATTTCGTTTTAGTTCAAATTTTAAGGTGTTAATATAACAATTGAAAATTTGTGTAATAAAATTGTGAAATGACTAAGCCAAAAGAAAATAAATTGTAATTTCTCCTAAACCTAAATTTAAATCCTCCCCACACACTCAACAGTCAATGCTGCCCTAGCACCCCTTCACTTCTCTCCCCATTTCTCCCATCCACCAAAGAAGAAAAGGAAAGAACGATAAGGGAAAGAAATATGATAGAAAAATAAACAACCTGGTTAATCCCAGTGTTTGCAATTGCATGTATGGATGACTCGGAAGCATCAAACACTCTTGAACCACGAGCTATAGCATCATCTTCATTGGAGGCATTCTTCATTTCTCTATCTAAGAGCTTCACCCAGCCAACACGGTCCATGGGAGCTCTTTGTAACTTCTGTTTATGTAAGAAATTAATGATCAATTAGTTGGGGTCAAAATCATGCATTTAAACCAATATATGAATAATTGAAGAACAGTACAAGTCCATAACAATATTGCAAATCAAAATCGTAGAAACCCCATTACAGATCATCCAAAAGAAAACAAAGAATGTGTATAATAAATGTAAAATATGAAAAGGAACACCCAAGTATTGCTCGAATTATGATTAAAATTACACAAATAATTGTGCTTAAATCCCCAAGAAATCACCATAACATATTTACATAAACAACCTCAAATTCACTAATTAAAACCTATCCAATATACATCATGAAATATTATAATTAAACTTGAAAGCATAAATCACCACAACAATATATATATATATGCACATGCCAAAAAAGCCCCCATTTCAAAGATTAAAATAATCCAAAACAATTGAATGTAGAATTAAGCAAAAACCTAGATTTAATAATAAAAAATAATCCAAATTCTAAATATTAAAAAGATTTGGTCGTAAGTTAGCGTAGAGAGCCTCACATGAAAATTGAATTAATGTAGAAAGTGCCAGGTCCTTGTAGACAAACGAATTGCCATCAAATTTATCACCTCAAAGTTTCCTATCCAAATACAATTGTTATAAAAAAAAATCCTCAATTCAATAAAAAAAAATCATCCAAAAATAATTGAATGCAGAATTAAACAGAATACTAGATTTATAATTAAAAGTAATCGAAATTTCTAAACATTAAAAAGATTTGAAAGTAAGTTAAAGTAGAGAGCTAGAATCTTACATGAAAAAGTGCCAAGAGACTTGTAGACTGATAAACTGCCATCAAATTTATTATCTCAAAATTAAGCTAAGTGGCTAACTTAATAACTGTATATGGTCACTCCACAAGTATAAGTGCTTGTGGGGTGTGGGGGGCAAGGGGCAGGGTTCAAGTCTCCAGGAGGAAGTTTCACACACATATACACTTAGATTAGGCTAGAGTAGAATTCTATCTTGTAAAAAAAAAAAAAAAAAATTGGATAGACATAAAAGCTATTTTTTATATCAAATTTTATTTATTTATTTATTTATATATAATTTTTATTGAAAAAACAGCTAAAAGATTTATTATTACATAATGAACCTATTACCTGAAAGTTTTAATTCGGTTGCAGAAAATAACAGTCTAAAATTGTTTGCAATATAACAGGAGTTTTGCGGTTATAATGAACTTATAAGAACATGGGAATTCCATTCCTTTTGTCTTTAAAGGAAACCACTGTACCCACATCAAGCATCCAAAGCATATAAAAAATGCTTCAAATCAGTGCTGTTTTCAATTTTTAATGCTGAATTCACAAATTTAAGTACGTGTATGAGGAGTTTTATTTATCTTTTTGAAGTAAAAAGAAAAATAGCTTAAACAAAGGCAACCCATGCACAAAACCTATTCAATTTGATAAAGAAGTAGAAGAAAATAATTGATAAAGAAGAATAAGAAGGCAAATACATACCTGTTGAGAAGGGAAGAAAGAATACACTAAAATGTTTTACGGTACGTTGGATACGGTATGTAGGAGAAGAAGGGAAGAATCCATAAGAAAAAACCGAATATGTATATATAGAATTTTAAGTTGTGTATAGAAGTTGGTGTGAAAAAAGAAGAAGGTGTTTATGTTAAACTCAAATACTTATTTCCTTATTTTGTAGTAATCAACTTAGAAATTATAGGAGAAGAAGATAAGAATAAAAAATATTATATTTATTTTTTTAAAAAAATATTAAAAAATATAAATACAAAATATTTGGTATTATACTATTTTGGTCCCTAAACTTTACCAAAAGTATGTTTTTATTTCTAAACTTTAAGAAGTTAATTTTCTGTCCTTAAATTATTGAAAAAATCATCTTTCGATCCTAAACTATTGAATTTTTTTATTTTTTATTTAATTTTTGTCTTTAAACTTTACTAAAATTTTGTTTTTCATCCCTAAACTATTGAAAAAAAATTATTTTTTCATCCTTATTTTTGTTTCTAAACTATTGAAAAAACTCTTTACAAAGTTTAGGGATAAATTTTTTTTTTTTTTTTTTTAAAGTTTAGGGATGAAAAACAAGTTTTTGTTAAAGTTTAGGGACCAATATAGTATTTTACCCAAAAATATTCTATCTATTTTTTGTTTCTTATGTCCGTGTAGTAATATAATTTAAGTAAAAATAACTAGTAAAAAATAAATTAATAATAAAACAATTAGATGGAGAATTTGGATTGTAATCAAATAAATTTTTTTATCAACTTAGAATTTATATGAAAAGAAGATAAGAACAAACAAATATAAATATATAAATATAAATATATATTTATATATATATAATAAAAAAATCTAAAAAAAATGTTGCAATTAATTTAGTGTAGCCACTTTTTTATTATATAGTATATACTTGTTTTTGGTGTAAGTAAGGATTAAATCTTAGATTTCTTATTCAACCATCAGAAAATTTGTTTGGTGCAGGTGGTGATTAAATCCCAAATCTCTTATTCAACCATCAGAAACTTTATTAATTGAGCTAACTGTAAACCACTTATCATCCATATAGTATATGATATGATTTTGTATTCACAATGTTCATATTTTCAAGTTCAATATTTACATCTTTTATTGATTCCATATTTCAAACATGAAAATGATGAAATGTATGAATGATGTACAATAAGGTGCGAGTGAGGAACAATCCCTTAAAGAATGGGTCCATCAACAAATTATTATCATATAGTGAGTCAATCAATAAGTCTAGAGTAAGAAAAAAAAAGTTCACAATTGTTGAGAAGTTGTTCTTTGTAGGTCAAAACGTGACGTTAACAATAAATCTAAATGAGAATCGGTAAAACTTAATGATTCAACTTCTATTAAAAATGTTGCAAAAATTATTGTGTAGCATTACACTGGTATAATTGATAGTTAGGCTGTGTTTGGTGTGACTAGTAATATTTTTTTTTTTAAATATTTTTCTCAATTTCAAGTGTTTGGTGTGACTGATAATGTTGGTCAACCAGAAATGTTTTCATGTTGACTATAAAATTTGGGGTATTTTGGTGCAAAATGATTTATGCCTCTATTTTAGGCAAAATATTTTATACCTCACACAAAACTCATTAGCCCTAGCCTTTAATCCCCAGCCCCTCACTGCTAGCTATTGAGATTCTCACTCTAATCATTGGTCGTCTATATGGCTACCGATAGTTGATCTTGCCCTAAACTTCTTATTATTCTCTCTTGAAAAAGTGCTTATTCTATTTCTCTTGATTTTTTGTTCTCTCTTGCATCTCTCTCTCTCTCTCTCTCTCTCTCTCTCTCTCTCTCTATATATATATATATATATATAATAATAAAATTTAGAGAATAAATTATAAATATTCAGTATACGTTGGATATGAATTTTGATTATCAAGATAATTTCTTTTAAGAGAATGAATAATTTGAATAATTTATTTAAATAAAAATTATACACACATACATACATATATGTATTTATTTATTTATTTTGCTTAAATATATAATCAACCTCATGCAGTTCATTTAAAAGTAACGACGTTTGTATATTCATAACCTTTATGTTTAGAAGTCTTTCACTTAAATTTAGTTGTATCGAAGTAGATTGAAATGCTACATTAATGTAGCTCAATAAAAGTGTAGCAAAAATTAATGCTATGTTTAAAATTTTAGATATCATGAGTTTTAGATATATATATATGTGTGTGTGTGTGTGTGTTTTAATAATTTTGGATTTAGAATTAGTGCTTTCAACTCAAACATGTCTTTTCTCATTATGTAAGGGCACAAAATAGATCGAAATGGACCAAAATGAACCAAAGAGATTCGAATGGATCGAATTGGACCAAATGAAACAAAGTGGACCAAATGGACAAAATAGGACCAAATGGGAACAAGGTGGACCAAATAAGAACGAATGGATTGAATAAGACTGAAGTGGACAGAATGGACCGAACAGGACCAAATTGGACTGAATAGAACAAAAATGGACAAACTAGATTAAATAGGACCAATGTGGGCTGAATAGAACCAAAGTGGGCAAAATGGACCAAAGTGGACTGAATGGCTTGAATAGGACTTGATGTAGAATAGACCGCCATGACCTTCATGGACTCTTATGTGCACTTGAAATCAACACGCAAGGCAAAAAGGCACTAGTAGAAATCATGGGCCTTGGAGTTGGAATTACATAAAATTTGGTAGGCTGAAGAGAAATGGCTTTCTGAGCAATAGTCATAGCTTTGCCTCGAGGTATCTCTTGAAAATGACGAATTCCTTCATTTAGGCCCTAAAACTGTGATTTTGCTGTTTATAGTAAGATTTGTTTCCTTAATAACTTTTTACTCAAAAGTTAGAATAAGGTTTCGCTTATTTTGGGATGACTCTTAAGGTTAGTAGTTTATGATTTTGCATTTAACTCAATTTTTCCATTTTTAGTAAATTTTGGTATTTTGTCACCTAATCGTGTAATTAAGGCGAATTAGAGTTGTAGACGTTTTTCTTAGTATTTATATGTTTTGTGGACATTAGAGGCAAATCAGACTATTATCAATAAACATAGACTTTTTGTCAAATTATTTCTCTAGTGGATTCCAGTTTTCTTCTCCTTATGGATTCAAAGAAACTTCTCGTGAATTCGAGGTTTACTACCAGAAATTAATAGTTTAGTTTTTGTTCTATCAAAAGAGTATTGTGTGTACTTTTTTCAGACTTCCGCGACATTAGGACTAAAGTGGATCAAAGTGGACATAATGGATTGAATCCGACCAATATGGACTGAATAGGACCAAATAGAGCCAATGTAGATAGAGTGAACCAAATAGGACCGAAGTGGACTAAATGGACTAAAGTAGACAGAATAGGACTAATGTGGACTGAATGGACCGAATGGAATTGAAGTGGACTGAATAAGACTGAATGTATTGAATTGGACGGAATAGAAATCTAGTGGACAGAATGGACCAAATAGGACCGAATGGAATGAATTGGACCAGGATAGACTCATATTTCTAATTTTCAATGTCTATTTTAGTTTTTTTTTTTTTTTTTAAACTCAAAACTAAAGAGTTAAGCCCAAATATAATAAAATTTCATACTTTTCAACCCAAAATTTTTTGAATTATTTAAACTCTTATTTCTTTCTTTTTCTCTCATTTATTTTCCATAGCTCCTAAAATCACTCTAACCTGGGGAAATTGGCAATTCAAGGTGAGATTCTTTGGCTGTTTGAATTTTTCAAAATATTAGATCCTCTTTTGGTTGAGTAATTATTTTAGAGCCATGTTTAAAAATTACTCCTTTTGTTAGCTCTATGTTTGATTGAAAGATATTTAAGGTGAGAATTCAAAACTTTCACGAATTAATAAATTTATGGGTATTTGATGGACTAATATATGGATGTTTAAAAATCTCAAAATACATTAATTCCCACATTTTTTTGGGTTCTAAAATTAAACTTATTTGAGATCTCACCCTTAAAGCTAGTAAAATTTCTCACCATTTAGAATTTCTAAAATTATATTCTTAAGGCCTACCATAAACTAGTAAAATCTAAAATTTTACCGAGATCGATTACAACAAATACTATCACTTGGGTACATTTTCGTCGATCACTTAATTTACAAGGTGAACACAATCAAGACAAGAGTGGAGGATCACCCATGACATTCAATCATTTTGGAAGTAGGGAATAAACTCAATAAAGTATTCGAGAGATGCAAAGCAGTAACCAAAAAGAAAAAGAAAAAAAATCTAAATATACAACAAAACTCATAACTGTTGAGACTTGAGATGATAGGTTATATATTCAGCCAAAGAAAACTAGAAAGAAAAAGAGATTTAAGCACCACTAATATCTTTATACAATTACTTTACTTGATCTATAAACACATAAACCTACAAACATCTATGATGTGCATCAATTTCAATATTGAAATTACTTATCAAAAAAAGGTTCAATATTGAAATCGAGGACACAAACAGAAAAGAAATCTTTAATGGTGCATTCAAATGAAACGAAATGCGTCTTTAATCACTGTCTACCATTTGAATATTAGAGGAAACTCCAGCAAAGCGATTGTTGGGACAGCAGACCATTTGTAATGCCTACCTTTTTCACAACAGTTGAAAGCACTAACATACTAACATATTAATTGTTTGCGGAAACTGTAGTAGTTGCATTGTCAACGCATATTTTTCGTCCTAATAGTGCATCATAAACACAAACAATAGTCATCAGATAAAAGAAAAATTAGAATACGACAGTAGACATATAGTTAATTGAAATCATGCAATGACTATATGGAAATCAAGGATTCAATGAAAATTATTAATGTAGAAACTGATTTGCACAATTTTTATATACACTTTCTATCAAATGCAAAACGGCATATACAGCCACCAAACACTCTACTGCTAACATGAAAAACAGACTGAATTTCAGTCCCAACATAAGACAATATACAGAGGCTGAAATTCAGTGCCACCAGCCTAGAATTGTTCTTATGATGGTCACCTTTTGAACACACATTCTTTAGTTTTGTTTGTGTTATGCATATGTAACCAATTTGCACCCAAAAATCTGGGTTGATGGCCAATTTCTTTTAGCCATCATCTCCTCCGTTGCTCCAATCAAAGAGCCAGTTGCCAAGCAAGCTGCCTATTTGGCTAATCTCACCGCATGTATTGAGTAAATCAATTTCAAGTAACATCACCTTCATTTCCTTCATTGTGTTCTCTGTACAAACAGAGCTTTCTATTCAATTTCTATTAAAGACCCAATTTTTCTCTTATTTAAACAAAGTGTAAACTGTAAAGTCCTTTCCTTTACCTTATTACCCTGATCTTTTTGTACCTACTAACACCAAATAGACAAACAAACAACATGGGGTCTTTCTTTACACACACACCTCCCCAACCCCCACCACCCCCAAAAAAAAGAAAAAAGAAAATAAAATCCCTCCAAGCATCATAGTAAAACAAGCATATATGGGGTCTGTGAGATAAACCTCTAATGTTCTCTGCCGATTCTGGCACTCGGACACCTGTTGCCTCAGTTGTTCCAACTCCGAATTGAGAGATCCGTTTTGCTGATTAAGTCCATGAACTTCTCGCCTGAGATTTCTAATTTCCCGATTAAGTCTATCAACTTGTCCCTCTAGCTGTGAGAATTTAAACAGCAGAAGAAATTAAGCTATACCTCCTGCTAATGTTGTTTAAATAATCTGTAAAGAAAAAAAAAAAAAGGAAAGGAAAGAACATCAAAGGGAATTATAATACATTGTTAACCACAGGGCCTATACGGTTACGGATAAATGTCATGATGTCCTCAATCAATCTTCTACAATTAGCTGTGGCAATTTCTTCATTGAAGGTACTCATCCATTCTCTAACACTGCGCTCCACCCAATTATTAATATTGTCCATGGCAGCGTTCTGTAACTTCTGTTTATGTAAGAAATATCAAGTTGGGGGTCAAAAGCTGATTTTAAGCAATTAAATGAGTAATCCAATGTCAATACCAATAAAGTAAATCAAAATCGGAGAAACTCCATTAGATATTATCCAAAAGAAAGTGTAGCATCAATGTAAAATAAGGAAAAAGGAGCTTTCTTTATGCTATGTTTATTTACTAAGAAAAAGTTGGATAAGAAAAAGAAAAAACATTTAAGTTTTAGTCGATCTCTAATTTCTCATTTGGAACACTGGTCAAAACCAAGTACCCCACAAAACTAGATTCTTTTTCTTTCCTCAGTCTTCTCGCAAACCAAACAAGAAGTAAAAAATTATCAAGAAAAAATCTTTTGTTTCTTTGGATACAAGTTTTTAAGCCAATGAATAACAAGCTCTCAACTTTTCTTGAACGTTTCTAATAAAGGTCAAGACCAAATAAGCCACAAGAAAATTTAAAAAAGAAAAGAAAAGAAAAGAAAAGCAGTCGATATACTTTATTATTGGGGACTTCTACTCTGCTTTTTTTTTTTTTTTTTTTGAGGGGGGACTTCTACTCTGCTAATATAAAAAAGAAACAATATGGTTGCTACTGTGAAATTTATTTGAATTTACTCAAAGGAAAAGAATGAAGAAAATAGAGAGTACCCTTGAGAGAGAAGTCTGGTTTGAGAATTTGAGAGTTTTTCGTTTGAATAGCGCAATAGAGGAGAAGAGTGAAAGCTACGAAGCTATAGGCTCTTATAAACGGTCTGAGTAAATTAGTTAGTTACTTCCCGCTCATTTTTGTTTTGGCTTTTTTGTCAGCTGCAGTCAAAATAATCAGCGGGGGAAATTTTAGCCACGTTAGGATATAAAATAATTGAGTGTTGGTGACCCATTGTGATCGTAATATGTATAATCAATTTTATATGGGACCATCATTGAAATGGGTAAAACTTTAGATACAATATTTCAAATATTATTACTGTGGGGCCCGGCCCAAAAATAATGGGCTATTCCAAATTCAGGCCCGACCGAGGAGCGTCCTGTCCGAAGAGAAAACACATATGAAGCATTACTCAATCCCAATAACGCCAAGGAAACCTGTCCGAGGAGTAACTCCTCCTCGGACATCACGAAACCCAGACGAGGAACTCTCCCCAGCCAATTCAGTTCATCCTCCCAACATATAAAATGAATAAAATCCAAAATATCTCACGAAAGCTACCACCACATTAATTGCACCCCAACCACCCTCTTGGCCACATTAATGAGGAAAAGACCCATGAACAGTACCACCTTGGCCTCTGCAACTCACAAAGGGAGTGATGAGGGCGGCTGATGGGACAGGTGCTCAAGTAGATGCTTAGATGATCAACAAGTGTAAGGTGGAGATGAGAGAAGGAGAACTATATAATGTAGTGGAGTCCCTCAAAGAGAGGGACGGGGAAACTGTATTAGGAACTGAAGAAATAGAATCATACGTGAGAGTACCATTCTTGTATTTTTATTTTCTGCAACAATACTGTCCATGTATCAGACCGAATAGGCTCACTGAGGCTAAGTTCTTTGACCCATCCTCTACAAATATTTATTGTGGGTTGCGCTTTGGGCCAAGGCCTGATCAATAGAATTTGGGCCAGGAAAATCGTGCAACTACAATTACTTAAGTTCATCTCTTAAATTTTGGTATGTGATTTTTTTTTTTCTCATAGAATGGAATTATGGAAGTATATTTCTAGTTAAATAGTCACGTGATTGAATTTTAAGAAGAAAACCTATAGAATAACACTTGAATTTTAAGAGAGAAACCTATAAAATAACACATAGTACTATACCTAAATTTTACCCTATTGAAATCATTTTTATTGTACACCAACTACAAACGGCAAACTAAATAGTTGGGAAATTGGGCTTATAGTTATTGAAAGATTAATATAAATATATATATATATATATGTATATATATATATACATATATATTTTTTTTTAATCTCATGTATTTGATAGGAAGGATAGAAAAAATCGAAAAAGTTTGACTCTAAACATATTTGGAGCCTTAGGCTTCAACTCCTAATAGGAAGATGATATGTGCCCTTAAAAAAATGGGTCAATCAATGAATTATTATTATACAATGGGTTAATCAGTAAGTATACAATGGGTTTATCATCCCTCTTCTCAAAAAAAGCTATTGCACTCTTACCCTATTTTTCTCTCAATTTTCTGTCTATTTGGAGGGATTTTTTTTTTTTTTTTTTTTTTGGGTCAATGAAGATAATAACTCCCACCAATTTTCCATCTTCTCTGTTTTCTATCCAATCAAACAAGAAAAAACAAAAGCTCTTATTTCTTTCATTTTCTCTCATTTATTTTTCATCGCTCCTAAAATCACTGTTAGTGTCTATTTAGCAAAAATTAAAAAGCCAGCTTATTTTACTATTCAGTTTATTTTTACTACTATTTATGGGTCCTATTACACTTTTTGGTACTATTAATGGGTCTCACTGTTCTATTTTAGCTAACTTTTACCTTTATTTACAATACTTTTAGCAAAAAGTTTTCAATTTCAGCAAAATAAGCAGATCCTAAACAAATCTTAACTTGGGAAAATTGGCAATTCGAGGTGAGATTCTTTGACAATTTGAATTTTGCAAAATATTAGATCCTCTTTTGGTTAAGTAATTATTTTAGAGCCATGTATAAAAATTACTTCTTTTGTTAGCTCTATGTTTGATTGAAAGAAACTTAAGGTGAAAATTTAAAATTTTCACAAATTAATAAATTTATGGGTATTTGATTGACTAATATATGGGAAGTTTAAAAATCTCAAAATATATTAATTATTCCCACATTTTTTGGGTTCTAAAATTGCACTTATTAGAGTTGTTACCCCTAAAGCTTGTAAAATTTCTCACCGTTTAGTATTTCTAAAATTATATTCTTAAGACCTACCATAAACTAGTAAAATCTAAAATTTTACGAAGATCAATTACAACAACATACTATCACTTGGGTACAATTTCGTCAATCACTTAATGTGCAATGTGAACTCAATCAAGACCTAAGTGGAGGATCACCTATGACAGTCAAACCTTTTGGAGGTAGGTTAGAAAGCATTGGAGAGATGCAAAGCAGTAACCAAAAAGTGATATCAATGACATCACTTGTGAAATAAGTTGTGAAATTTGTTGTGTTTGTCGCACATATTTAAGCAATATTGCCTAGTATTCAGCCAAAGAAAACCAGAAAGAGAGAGATATCTAAGCACCATTAATATCTTTATCAAGGTGTATTGCTAGTTGCTACAATTACTTTATTTGATCTACATAAACCTACAAACAAAATGTGTCTTTCATCACTGCCTATGCTACCATTTGAATATAGGAGAGGAAACTCCCCCACAAAGCAATTGCTGGGACAGCAGACACTATTTTTAGTGCCTACAGATAAATAGCACTACCATTTTCACAGCAGTTGAAAGTACTCACATACTAACATACTAATTATGCACCCATTAGGCCAAATTAACGTGTCCAAGAATCAATAGAAGACATCAGGGTTCAGGGAAGCCCCTTGGGTTGGTGTTGCTTTACTGAATCTGTAGTAGTTGCATTGTCAATTCACATTTTTCCTCCTGGTAGTGCATCATAAAAACAAACAATAGTCATCAGACTAGAGAAAAATTTGAAAACAACACTAGACATATAGTTAATTGAAATCATGCAATGACTATAAGAAAAGCAAGGTTTCAATGAAACTTAATAATGCAGAAAGACTGATTGCATAATTTTTATGAACATTTTCTATCAAATGCAAAACAGCATGTATAGCCACCAAACACTCTACTGCTGACATGGAAAACAGACTGAATTTCTGTCTCAACATAAGAGAATATACAGAGGCTGAAATTCAGTGCCACCAGCCTAGCATCGTATTTATGATGATCACCTTTTCAACACACATTCTTTAATTTGCACCCAAAAAATCTGGGTTAATGGGCAATTTCTTTTAGCCATCATCACCTAAAGCCTTTGCTCCAATCAAAGAGCAAGTTGCCTATTTGCCTGATCTCACCACATGTATTGAAAGCCACAGCAATACCACGCAAATTCAAGCTCACACGAGTCTTAAAAGGAAGAAACCCAATATTAAGTAAATAATTTCCTTCATTCTATCCTCTGTACAAACAGAGCTTTCTATTCCATTTCTAATGAAGACCCAAATTTTCCCTTATTTAGACAAAGTGTAAACTGTTAAGTCCTTTTCTTAAACTTAATGGGAAACCAAAATTACCTATTGACTATTTAGAGAACACAACAACCCCCCCCCCCCAAAAAAAAAAAATCCTTCAAAGCATCATAGTAAAAGAAGCATATATGGGAGATAAACCTCTAATGTTCTCAGCCTATTCTGGTGCTCGGACACCTGTTCCCTCAGTTGTTGCAACTCCAAGTTGAGAGATCTGCTTTGTTGATTAAGTCCTTGAACTTCTCGCTTGAGAGTTCTAATTTCCCGATTAAGGCTATCAACTTGTCCCCTCAGCTGTGAGAATTTAAACAGCGGAAGAAATCAAACTATACTTCCTGCTACAATTAAACTATTCCTTCAAGAAAAATAAGAATTTTCATTGACACGTCTTACTAAAATACATATACACAAAGACATTTCAAATAGGATCCTATTACTCTCTCTAATTATTAAATATAAATATATAATAAAAATAATTAAATTACTATAATATACCATATATTTGTAAGTCACATATACATCACAATTTCCTAAAATAGGAAAAATAGGAAAATTCACAATAAGTAAACAAAGCCTAAAAAGAAAACAAGCTATTATTCGATTTAAGGGTATAATACAATTTCCTCCCTTGTAATTTGACTTGATTACAAAGTAATAACAAACTTTCTTCTTCTTTTTCCTTTTTTCTTTTTTTTGAGATCAATACGCAAACTATCAATTGCTACATTTTAACCCATAAATTTTGGAGGAACATGAAATCAGTAGGGCTACTTTGGATGGAATTGTAACAAATTAAAACTTTAAGGGTCAAATGTAACAATTAGAAGTTTGTGGAGTAAATTATGAAATGGCCAAATCACATGGAGGTGAACTGAAATTTTCCCTATATTCAAATCCTCTTTAGTTTTTACCCTAACCCCATTCGGACAATGCCCATTTCTCCCATCTACCAAAAGAAAAGAAAAAGGAAAGGAAAGAACACTTAGGGGAATTATATTACATTGTTAATCACAGGGCCTACACGGTCACGGATAAATATCACGATTTCCTCCATCAATCTTCTACAACGAGCTCTGGCGATACGTTCATTGAAGGTACTCATCCATTCTCTAACACTGCGCTCCACCCAATTATTAATACTGTCCATGGCAGCGTTCTGTAACTTCTGTTTATGTAAGAAATATCAAGTTGGGGGCCAAAAGCTGATTTTAAGCAATGAACCAGTAAGCCAATGCCAATAACAATAAGAAAGAAAGAATTGAAGCAAAATTCAAATCGGAGAAACCCCATAAGATATTATCCAATAGAAAGTGTAGCATAAATGTAAAATAAGGAAAAATGAGCTTTCTTTATGCTATGTTTGTTTACTAAGAAAAAGTTGGATAAAAAAAAGAAAAAAGATTTAATTTTTAGTTGATCTCTAATTTCTCATTTGGTACACAGTGGTTAAAACCAAGTACCCCACAAGACTAGTTTCTTTTTCTTTCCTTCTTGTAAACCAAACAAGAAGTAAAAAATTATCAAGAAAAACTCTTTTTGTTTCTTTGAATACAAATTCTTAAGCCAATGACTAACAAGCTCTCAGCTCTTCTAAAACTTTTCTAATAAAGGTCAAGACCAAATAAAATGCAATATAAAATTGCATTCTTTATTATTGGTGATTTCTATTTGCGAATATAAAATGCAATAACTAGAAGAGAATCAACAAAAAGAACCAACATGATTGCAAATGTGAAATTTATTGAATTAATACTCAAAGGAAAAGAATGAAGAAAATGAGAGTACCCTTGAGAGAGAAGGCTAATTTGAGAGATTACTTTGAGAACTGAGAAATTTGAGAGCTCTTCGTTTGAGTAGCGCAATAGAGGAAAAAGGTGAAGAAGAGTGAGTCTACGAAGCTATATGCTCTTATAAACGGTCTGAGTAAATTAGTTAAGTTAGTTACTTCCCGCTCCTTTTGGTTTTGACTTTTTTGTCAGCTGCGGTCAGAGTGATCAACGGTGGAAATTTTAGCCACGTTAGCATTTAAAAATTAAAATAACTGATTGTTCAGATACAGTGGGTCTTGATTGATAGATAAAATGAAAAGGTGAAAAGGGAATGCTACCATGCACCCAACAAATTTAACAATTTTTTGTCACTTTTTGAAGCCACACATTGTGATCTGTAATATATCACTTTTACATGAGATTATCATTGAAATCATTATTCATGTACACCAATTACAAAGTGCTGACTCCATAGTTGTGAAATTGGGCTTATAGTTGGTACAAACTTTGTGAAATTGGGCTTTTAGTTGAGAGCAGTTAGGGTGCTATTATGGTTACGCCTAGGTAGAAAAATCACACTAATTACACCCCTCTCTAACCAATTTTTTTACCCAAAAAAAAAAGAAAGAAAGAAAAGAAATTGGGCTTATAGTTATTGAAAGATACTAATTTCCATCTCATGTATTTGATAAGAGAATTTAAAAAAAAAAAAGAAAAAGTTTGGCTCTAAACATAATTGGAGCCTTAGGCTTCAACTCTCAACAGGAAGATGATATGTGCCTTTAAAAATATGGGTCAAATATGTATTTGATAGGAAGGAGAAAAGAAATAGGAGGAAGAAAAAATAATGTGTATGTCCAATGTTTTGACAAGAGAAAGAATGCTTGTGATTTGTAGTAAATTATTGTATCATCCCTCTTCTCAAAAAAAAAAAAAAATCATCCGTATTTTGGTCTATATAGTTATTGCAGGCTTACCATATTTTCCTCTCAATTTTCTGTCTACTTGGACGGAAAAATATTTGGTTCATTTCGGTTTATTTTGGTCTACTTTGATCCATTTGGTCTATTTGGTCTACTTTGGTCTATTCAATCTTCTTCGGTCAACTTCAGTCCATTTGATTCCATTTGGTCTATTTCGGTCCAATTAGTTCCATTCAGTCTACTTTGGTCAATTCAGTCCACATAGGTCTACTTTGGTCCTTTTCGGTCTACTTTAGTCCACTTCATTCTACTTCGGTGCAATTCCCTCCATCTGATCCACTTCGGTCCATTCGATCTACTTCGGTCTGTTCAGCCCACTTCGGTCCAATTTGATCTACTTTGGTCCAGTAAGTTTTCTTTGGTCCATTTCAGTCTACTTCAGTCTATCCGGTCCAATTTGGTCCATCTTCTCTATTTTGTCTAATTCGATCCATTCGGTTTACTTACTTAAGAATGATGGGAAAACACAAGTTTGAGTTGAGATTACTATCAATTATTTGAGTATATCAATTGTAATTATATGACAAGTTTTTGGGTCAAGGAAGAAAATAACTCCACCAATTTTCTATCTTCTCTACTTTCAATCTGAATAAACAAGAAAAAAAAATCAAATTTCTTATTTCTTTATTTTTCTCTCATTTATTTTCCATCACTCCTAAAATCACTCTAACCCAAGGAAATTGTAATTCAAGGTGAGACTCTTTGACAATTTGAATTTTGCAAGAGATCCTCTTTTGGTTAAGTAATTATTTTAGAGCCATGTATAAAAATTACTCCTTTCGTTAGCTCTATGTTTGATTGAAAGAAATTTAGAGTGAGAATTTAAAATTTTCACAAATTAATAAATTTATGGGTATTTGATTGACTAACATATGGATGTCGAAAAATCTCAGAATGTATTAGTTCCCACATTTTTTTGGGTTCTGAAATTGCACATATTAGAGTTGTCACCCCTAAAGCTAGTAAAATTTAGCATTTCTAAAACTATATTCTTAAGGCCTACAATACACTAGTAAAATCTAAAGTTTTACCAAGATCAAACCTTTTGGAGGTAGGGAAAAAAGCAATGGAGAGATGCAAAGCAATAACCCAAAAAAAAAAAATCTAAATATACAACACAATTCATAATTGTTGAGATGATAGAATATAATATTGGTACAATAAAAGTGATGTCAATGACCTCAAATGTTGTGAAATTTATTGAGTCTTTAAGTAATATTGCTTAGTATTCAGCCAAAGAAAACCAGAAACAGAGAGATAGCACATCTAATACCTTTATCAAGGTATATTTGCTACAATTACTTTATCAGATCTCTAAACACATAAACCTACAAACATCTATGATGTGCATCAATTTCAATATTGAAATTACTTACCAAAAAAGAGGTTCAATATTGAAATCAAGGAAACAAATAGATCGAAAAGAGAAGTAATCCTTAATGGTGTATTCAAATGAAACGAAATGCATCTTTCATCACTGCCTACCATTTGAATATAAAAGAGAGAAACTCCCCGCAAAGCAATTGCTGGGACAGCAGACCATTTGTAATGCCTACAGATAAGTAGCACGGCCTTTTTCACAGCAGTTGAAAGCACTCACATACTAACATACTAATTATGCACCCATTAGGCCAAATTAACACATCCAAGAATCAATAGAAGACATCAGGATGCATGGGAGCGTAGCCTTCTGTTGGAGTTGCTTTGCTGAGTCTGTTGTAGTCGCTCTGCCAATACATTATTTTCCACCTGGAATGCATCATAAATAGTTATCAGACTAGAGAAAATTTGGAAAACAACAGGAGACATATAGTTAATTGAAATTATGCAATGACTATAAGGAAAGCAAAAATTCAATCAATATTATTAATGTAGGAACACTAATTGCACAATTTTTATGAACATTTACAGAGGCTGAAATTCAGTGCCACCAGCCTAGCATTTACTTATGGTGATCACCTTTTTAACATAAGTTCTTTAGTTTTGTTTGTGTTAATAGCCAATTTCTTTTAGCCATCATCTGCTATGGCCCTTGCTCCAATCAAATAGCCAGTAGCCAAGCAAACTGACTATTTGGCTAATCTCACCTCATGCATTGACAGCCACAGCTATCCTACACAAATTCAAGCAAGTCTAAAATAAAGCTCACACAAGTCTTAAGTAAATCAATTTCAAGCAAAATCACCCTTCATTTCCTTCGTTTTATCCTTTATAGAAACTGAGCTTTCCATTCAATTTCTATTAAAGAGTAAAGACCCAATTTTTCCCTTATTCAAAAAAAGTGTAAACTGTAAAGTCCTTTCCTTAACTTTTTTAACCTAATCTTTTTGTACCTATTAACGCCAAAAAAGTCAAACAAACAACATGGGGTCTTTCTTTTTCCAATGAAAAACTTAATGGGAAACAAAATTACGTATTAAGAGAACCCCCCCCCCCCCCACAAAAAAAAAAAATCCCTCCAAGCATCATAGAAAAAGAAGCATATATGGGGTTTGCGAGATGAACCTCTAATGTTCTCTGCTGATTCTGGTACCCGGACACCTGTTCCCTGAGTTGTTCCAACTCTGTTTTGAGAGATCCGTTTTGCTGATTAAGTCCATGAACTTCTCGCTTAAGATTTCTAATTTCCCGATTAAGTGTATCAATTTGTCCCTGCAACTGTGAGAATTTAAACAGCAGAAGAAATTAAACTATACCTCCTGCTAATGTTATTTAAATAATCTGTAGAGAAAAGCAAAGGGTAGTGTTTTGAAATCTTGTCTTCAACTAACAATAATTAAACTAAAATAATATACTCTACATATGTAAGTTACATATGCATCACATTTTCCTAAAATCGAAAAATTGACAATATGTAAATAAAGCCTAAAAAGAAAACAAGCCATTATTAGATTTAAGGATATAATACATTTTTACTCCCTTGTAATTCGACTTTATTTCAATTTAATACACAAACTTTTTTCACATTTTTTTTTTTTTTTGAGATCAATACACAAACTATCAATTGCTACATTTCAACCCTTAAATTTTGGAGTAGAATGAAATCAGTAGGGTTATACTTTGGATGGAATTCTAACAGTTTCGTTTTAATTAAAATTTTGAAGGGTCAAATGTAACAATTAAAAGTTTGTGAAATGGATGAATCACAAGAAGGTGAATTGTAATTTTCCCTATATTCAAACCGTCTTTACGCTAGCCCCATTTGGACGCTGCCCATATCTCCCATCTACCAAAGAAAAGAAAAAGCAAAGGAAAGAACATTAAGGGGAATTATAATACATTGCTAACCACAGGGCGAACACGGTCACGGATATATGTCACGATTTCCTCAATCAATTTTCTACAACGAGCTCTGGCGATACGTTCATTGAAGGTGGTCTTCCATTCACTGATACTGCGCTCCACCCAATCATCGATACTGTCCATGGCAGCGTTCTGTAACTTCTGTTTTTATAAGAAATATCAGGTTGGGGTCAAAAGCTGATTTTAGGCGATAACTGAGTAATCCAATGCCAATGACAATAAGAAAGAAAGAATTGAAGCAAAATTCCAAGTCCAAAAAACAATAAAGCAAATCAAAATAGTAGAAACCCCATAAGATATTATCCAAAAGAAAGAGTAGCATCAATGTAAAATATGGAAAAAGGAGCTTTCTTTATGCTATGTTTGTTTACAAAGAAAAAAGTTGGATAAGAAAAAGAAAAAGCATATAATTTTTAGTCGATCTCTAATTTCTCATTTGGAACACACTGGTTAAAACCAAGTACCCCATAAAACTAGTTTCTTTTTTCTTTCCTCAGTCTTCTTGCAAACCAAGCAAGAAGTCAAAAACTGTTATGATTCTTTGAATTCAAATTTTTAAGCCAATGAATAACAAGCTCTCAGCTTTTCTTGGACGTTTCTAATAAAAAAGAAAAAGAATGAAGAAAATAAGAGTACCCTTGAGAGAGAGAAGTCTGGTTTGAGAGATTATGATCTGAGAGCTAACGGAGACTCTGGTTTGAGAGATTGAGAAATTTGAGAGCTTTTCGTTTGGGTAGCGCTATAGAGGAAAAAGATGAAGAAGAGTGAAGTCTACGAAGCTATAGGCTTTTATAAACGGTATGAGGAAATTAGTTAAGTTAGTTACTTCCCGCTCCTTTTGATTTTGGCTTTTTTGTCAGCTGTGGTCAGAGTAATCAACGATGGAAATTTTAGCCACGTTAGAATTTATATATATATATATTTAAATACAATATAAAAATTATACTTTAACCTAATCTAAGTGTATATGTGTGTGAAAAGGGAATGCTACCATAGTCGGAAGCCACTATGGTTACGTCCAGGTAGGGAAGTTACTCTGGTCGCCCTTCTCTAACCATTTTTTTTTTTTTTTTAAAGGGAAAATTGGGTTTATAGTTATTGAAAAATGATATTTTTTCATCTCATGTATTTGATAGGAAACATATGAAAAGAAGGAAACAAGTTTGACTCCAAACATATTTGGAGTCTTAGGCTTCAACTTCTAATAGGAAGATGATATTTACCCTTAAAAAAATCGGTCAATCAAAGAAATATTATCATATAATGGATCAATCAATAAGTCTAGAATTAAAAAAAAAAATCATAGCAGTTGAGATTGAGCAAGTTATTTATTTATTTTTTGTTGGTAAAACAGTGATGTTAACCAGTATCATTATTAGGGTATGACTGATAATTAGGCTATGTTTGTTTTACCTAGAAATATTTTTCAATTAATTATTTTTTCAATTTCAAGTGTTTGGTATCACAGGAAATGTTGGCCAACTTGTTGACTGCAAATTTTGGGCAATGTGGAGTAAAATAATTTACACCTCTAATTTTAGGAAAAACATTTTACACATCACTTAAAACTCATCGACTCCAACCTCCACCCCACACCCTACAATTAGCAGCTAATATTCTTGCCCTCATCACCTGTCGTCAATCTTGCCATTGACACCAATCATTGATTCACCCCAAAAACTGGGCTCTCTCTCTCTCTCTCTCTCTCTCTCTCTCTCTCAACTTCTTTTTTTATAGACATATTTTTTTTATTAATTTTGGATTTTTTTGGGATGGAAATTGTTTATTATATATCTGTTTGTGAGTTGAAAAAATGTGGGAAAGTAATAAAAAAATATGTATTTGATAGGAAGGACAAAAAATAGGAGGAAGAAAAAATAATGTATTTGTCCAATGTTTTGACAGGAAAAAAATGCTTGTGATTTGTAATTAATTATTATATCATCCATCTTCTTAAAAAAAAAAAAAAAAATCACCCCTATCATATAAAAAGTATAGGAGGGATACAAATACATATTTTTTGAGGGAAAAATATTCCTCTTAATGATGGCGTCCAATGTTCAATGTTCTTGCACTCTTACCCTATATTCCTCTCAATTTTTTTTGCCTATTTGGAGGGAAAAATATTTTGTAGCTAGGGAAGAAAATAACTCTCACCAATTTTCCACCCCAGTTCTATATATATTTGGTTGATGGAAATTGTATAAATATTACTTCTTTCACTAATTTGGTTGATAGAAATTTCAGGTGAGAATTTAAAATTTTCACCAATTAAGAAATAACTCCCACCAAATTAAATCATATTTGTATTTGTATCTCAAGATTTATTGAAAACACCTTCGTTTTTTCCTTTTTTTTTTTTTTGCTGGCTGGTTTCACCAGTTAAGTCTCTTCTTTTAATTAGAAGTTGGTCATACATTGTAATTTTTTTTTTTTTTTTTTGACATAAACAAAGTATTCATTTGTAAATTGGTACTATATAGACCAGAGATGAGAGCTTTTCTAATATGAATATCCTACTATTCACAAATGGTTTAAAATCTATGCTATCTTTGTAAGATGGAAGTAGATGTCATTTTACCAAGATCACTTACAAACTTGGGTATATTTTTCTCAAACCTTTTGAAGGCAGGGGAGAAACCATTAGAGAGGTGCAAAGCAATAACAAAAAAAAAAAATATATATATATATATATATATATAAATATACAACAAATTTCACAATGGTTGAGATGATAGGTTATAATATTGGTGTATAATAAAAGTTATGTTAATGAACCCAGCTAGATGATGTCTGGTGGTTAGTAGTGAGAGGACTCTTAGTACCTGCATACCCAAAAGAGGGTGCCTCATATATTTAAGCAATATTAATTGCCAAGTATTCAGCCAAAGAAAACCAGAAAGATAGAGATATATAAGCACCATTAATCTCTTTATCAAGGTATATTTTTACAATTACTTTATTTGATCTTGAAGTCACTTTTACCTACAAACACCTATGATGTGCATCAATTTCAATATTGAAATTATTTACCAAAAAAAAGTTCAATATTGAAATCAAGGACACGAACTGTAAAGAGAAGTAATCCTTAATGGTGGTGTATTCAAATGAAACTAAATGTGTCTTTCATCACTGCCTACATAAGAGAGGATCAGGAAAACCCCGCAGAGAAATTGGGACAGCAGACACCCTTTCTAGTGCCCACAGATAAATAGCACAACCATTTTCACAGCAGTTGAAAGCACTCACATACTAACATACTATCTATGCATCCATTAGGCCAAATTAACGTATCCAAGAATCGATAGAAGGCATCAGGGTGCACGGAAGCCCCTTGGGTTGGAGTCGCTTTGCTGAGCCTGTTGTAGTTGCATTGTCAATTCATTTTTTTCCTCCTGATAGTGCATCATAGAAACAAACAATCGTCATCAGACTAGAGAAAAATTAGAAAACTAACAGTAGACATATAGTTAATTGAAATCATGCAAATGATATGCAATGACTATAAGGAAAGCAAGGATTCAATCAAAATTATTAATGCCCAATTAATTTCTTTCGAATGAACAGCATATATAGCCACTGAAGACACTGCTGCTGACATGGAAAACATAAGACAAAATACAGAGGCTGAATTTAGTTTTGTTTGTGTAATGCTTATGCATTCAATTTGCGCCCAAAACAATTTGGGTTAATGGGCAATTTCTTTTAGCCAATCGAAGAGCCAGTACCAAGCTACCTATTTGGCGAATCTCGCCACGTGTTGACAGCCACAGCTATCCTACACAAATTCTTGAATCTATACCATATAAACAATCAGAAAAGCTTACAAGTAGAGCTGGTAGCACTAGTTCCACCATGCCCACCAGAGTATGGTTTGAACTTAAAGATCTACAGCAATTCCAGCCCACCCCTTAACACTTGAGACATCAACCCCCAAGTGGCAGGATATATTCGGTAATTTGGCAATTGGTTACCTCTCTCACAATAAAGCTCACACAAGTCTTAAAAGAAAGAAACCCAATATTAAGCAAATCTATTTGAAGCAATATCACCCAAACAGAACTTTCCATTCCATTTCTTTTAAAGATCCAATTTTTCCCTTCTTTAAACAAAGTGTAAACTGTAAAGTCCTTTTCTTTATCTTTTTATCCCAATCTTTTTGTACCTACTCACACCAAAACAGACAAACAAACAACATGGGGTCTTTCTTTTCCCAGTGATCAATAAAATGGAAACAAAACTATCAATTAAAACAACCTTCAAGCATCATGGTAAAACAAGCATATATGGGGTGCGTGAGCTAAACCTCTAATGCTCTCAGCCGACTCTGGTATTCGGGCACCAGTTGCTTCAGATATTGCACCTCCAAGTTCCGATTTTCAAGCTCTTTCTCACGTTCAAGTTGGGCTTCCTGTGCTTGCTTGAGATTATTAATTTGCATACAAGCTCCTTCAATCAGTCCCTGCAACTGCGAGAATTTTAAAACATCAGAAGAAATTAAACTATACCTTCTGCTAATATTGTTCAAATAATTTGTAGAGAAAAACACAGAAAAAGATAGATCTCCTCAAGCCTATAAATTATCCCATTAGAAAGTCCTTTGATGGACAGAAATTTCTTCCTATATATTAAGGATAGTCTCCATTTTATAAACTCCTTCCATCAAGGAATTTTCATTATCAAATCTCACTAAATACCTATCTATAATGAAATTCCTAATGGGGTGAGTCTTTATCTATTACTCACTCTAACTATTAAATATATTTTTTTTCTTTTAGGAATAAATAAAATACATTTCTCCTATCTACCAAAGTAAAGAAAAAGGAAGGGAAAGAACAATACATTTTCGCAATGAGAACCCACAGATTCAGCATTACTCCATGCTAGTTTACTATAGGTTGTGATGAAAGCCTCCAACAATCTTCTACTACGAGCTCTGGCCTGATGTTCATTCAAGGAATTCTGCATTTCTCTAACACAGTTCTCCACCCAAGGATCAACATCGAAATCATCCAAATCGTCCATGGGAGCGTTCTGTAACTTCTGTTTATGTAAGAAATATCAAGTTTAAACAATAAATGAGTAATCCAATGCCAATAACATTAAGAAAGAACTGAAGCAGGATTCAACTGCAAAAAATAAAGCAAATCAAACATGTAGAAACCCTGTAAGAGATTATCTAAAAGAAAACAAAAGAAGTGAAGCATAATTGAAAAAAATTTGGAAAATAAGCTATCTTTATTCTATGTTTGTTTACGAAGAAAAAGAAAAGACATTTAATTTCTAAACAATCTCTAATTTCTCATTTGGAACACACAAAAACTATCAAGAAAAACTCTTTTCAATACAAATTTTAAGCCAATAAATAACAAGCTCTCAGCATTTCTTGGACGTTTCTAATCAAGTCAAGTTCAAGTAAACTACAAGAAATATTAAATTAAAAAAAAAAAAAAAAAAAAAAAAAAAAAAAAGAAAAAAAAGAAAGAAAGAAGGGGTCGATATGGTGCATAAAGAATTGTATAACTATGAACTAGAAGAAAATCAATAAACACATGATTTCGACTGTGAAATTTAAAGAGTTGGAATCGTATGAAAGTACCCTTGAGAGAGAAGTTCGGTTTTGAGAGATTGAGATCTGGGAGCTAACAGCAAATCTGGTTTGAGAATTGAGAATTCTGAGTGCTCTTCGCAATAGAGGAAAAAGGTGAAGAAGAGTGAGTCTTTATGAGAGAGGCTCTGACTCTTATAAACGGACTGACTTAAGTAGTTATTTTTAGTTAAGTTAGTTACTTCCCGCTCCTTTGGGTTTTGGCTTTTTTGTCAGCTGCGGTCAAACTGATCAACCAATGGAGAATTATTTTTATAATTGTTCTCACACTTTTTATAAGTTAGAACAATGTTCACAATTTCAGGATCTGGATCCTCTCCATTTCCCTTTGAAATGGAGAGGCTCCAGTTCACGGACAGGATCACCTTTGCATTATATCAAGGGCCAAAAATGTGCCACGTCATAACTTAACCCACTTAACCCAAACCACACTTAACTACACTTAAACTAGAGGTTGTTTAACTCAACCGGACAAACCACAGTTTCTCTCTCACCAAACCCATCTGAACATTTCAAATTCAAACTCTCTTTCTCACTCTCTTCTCCAAGGTTCTCTCTCGCCCCGCCGTCACGATGCCTCCTCGCTCAGTTCCTCGCTCACCACACAGATTGAAATCCCTAACCCATGAACTCAGCTCCTCGCTCACCTCACACTGTGGGTTTCCTCTATCTCTCACACGGCCTCTCACATTCACACACACAACCCCGCCAGCACCGACGAGCGGAGCCGAGCCCAGCATCGATGTGCTGAGTCGAGCCCAGCCCAGCCCAGCGACGACGCCAATGAGGCTGAGCCACTGAAATTTTACTTTGATCAAACATAAAAGATAATGTTATACTATAAACCTAATTCATCCAACATTGATGTGGTTATTGTAGGACAACATTGAGTGTTAAATGGCCAACACGTTTGAATTTGCACCCATTGTCATTTGATCAACCTTTTTAGTAACTAGTAAGTTGCCTATATGATACACGGATAATTTTGTGATACTTTATGTAAGACAATTTTGGATATGTTGTACATATATTATAAAGAAAAAGTAAATTAAATTAAAGTAAATAAATATATACATTTTGAGATATTAAAAATTAGTTTAGTAACTTCACTGCATATTTGTAGCCTTTTTAAGGTAAATTTAAAATAATAAAAAAAAAATCATGAAACCAAAAATAAATGCAAAAGAGTAACGGGACCATGAAAATCAACTAATTTGTGTTGTGTTCACATATTTCATACCATGAAATGAAAGTATGCCCAACTCTTTGACCTTCTTCAACTCATCAATGGTGCGACACTAAGACATGGTGTGGGTAAGTGTGTGCATCTTTCTTATAGATGATTTAAAATTAAACCACGGTAAAATATAGTTTTACATTGCGCACCAAATATTTTATCTACTTATATACCTAAAACAAAAACTATCCAACCAAATTACCTAAACATAAATCGTATTTAAGCCCCTAATTTAAAAAGAAAAAAAAAATTACTCGTAGGGGTTTCGACGTCTTGATGGTAGTGGGAGGTCAGTATAACGGAGATAAGTGACCCCTCAGATTCTTCAATTTCTCTCTCAAATGTTTTGTTAGTCTCAGGTATTTTATTCTGGTAATATATAGTGAAATAGTGCATATTATTTAACAATCTACAATATTTTTGTGTCTCTCTATCTCTCTTCAGGGCCTTATCTGATTAGTTATTACTATTAGTCCTTAACTTATTTTATTATTATTTTATTTTTTTTTTAATGCTAAAACAGTAAGTATGCTGAATAACATGAAGAATAGAGAAATGTATGATGTAAGCTTAGGCAATTAATGTGATATTAATAAGATAACAGTAAAATAAGTTAAAGTGAACTATTGGGTAACAGTAAAAAAAAAAAAAAAAACTTAATAAAAGAGGTAAAAAAAAAAAGATTAAAAGCAAAATTAGAGTGCCACTTAGCAGGACCTCATGCATTCTTACATGAGGCCTCTGCTTATATATATATATTTTGATTTCAATAAAAATATTAAACGAAAATACGTGCAAGTTCCAGAAAAGCAAAAGCAGCTGTGTGAACAATTCTAATCACAATCATTTACGAACAGTAAGTAGTAAGAAGCAAATATCAAAATGCAATAGCTGAATGCCACACACATTGACTATCTTAATACATAATGCTCTGGCATTGTTTCGATCCATCACTCTCAGTATCAAAACAAGAAAAATAATGCATAGATGGTGCAAGCCTCGGGTGCCACTGTCAGGACTGCAGTCTATGTTAGAACAATCATTGGTTGGAGAAGAAACACTAGTTGACTCGGAGGGCAATTGATGTTCAGTTGATTTTCGCTTTTTATTGATCGCTAGCTCTGAAAGATTTTCATCAGTTAATTGATCACATACATCAATTTCCATGTATGAAGCAGTTGAATCGTCAATATGGTCCGCATCCAGATTTCTCTATTTGGAAGCACTTCAGGTGAATACAATTCCTCTTTCCTGTTGCATTTAAAAGTATCACATTAGCTATGTTGGGTAATGAAAAAAGTTGACAGATTCTGAGATGTGCAGCACATCAGCAAAATCTACTTGTGACCAAACTGCTCAACACTTAGACTCATTCATTACTACTGAAGCATTAGGGTAACTATACAAGAAACTAAACTTGTGTGTTTCTTTTTCAGTCTGAACTCATGAAATCATTCAAAATATAAATTCTATCACCAAATTAATTATTTTTAAGGCATTTAAGTTCCATTCCATAACCATTCATAAATAGTTCAATTTTCATTCTGATTATCTTTCTACTTCTAAAGTAATTCTTGCTTAAATAACCGCCAAAAGGGGAGGTGGGGGAAAAAAAGAGGACACCTAAGACAACTTTTAAATCGTCATCACAATTAATTTGGAGAACGGAAGAAACCATTCTTTGCATAGGTTTCAGAAGTTTTTTTTTGGGTAACTTTTATTTCTTAAATAAGACATCAAGGCAAGAAGAATATAAATAATAATATTTTTAATTAAAAAAAAAAAAGTTTCCAATGCAATGTGCATTTTATAGATTTAAAATTGTTCCCACACAAAAAAAACATTGGGTGATTTATGACAACAATGAGATTGTATCTGCAAAAACTATAAAAAGATAGATAGCTAATAAAGTAACCCTAAAACATTTTTTTTTTTTTTTGACAAGAAATATGTATATTCAAAAAACTCCTAAATGCAAAGAAGCATAAAGTATCTAAGAGAGTACCCTAAAACTTTATACTAAATAAAATCTTAAAATTTCTAAGAAAAAATTGAACTGCCCAATAATCTTTAATTAAAATGGTGATCTGCATAGTAAGGTTTATGAAACAAAGAAGAAGCACAGGCATTTAGAGAAGCACCAACAAACCTCAAGTTTTTTAAATAAGTGACAAGCTGCTTCTCCTCTTGCAATTTTTTTCTCCCCCTCATATCCCTCTCCAATCAAAAGGACGTCTTTCAGCTGTAAACTAAGCTCGGCATGCACCATATCTCCCTTCTTTATAAATGTTTCTTTTATAAAATACCCACGAGAAGCACATAGTTCTTTCAGTTTTCAAAATGGATGCAGTTCAAGCTTATCAGGGGTCACAATTGGAGATAACAGGGGCTTATATATTCTCCAAACTTCATTAAGATTAAGCTTGGTGTCAAGTAGTATTGCCCTTGCAATACTTTCCACCATATCTCCAAGAGCCTGTAACAAAAAGAAGATGGTCATACAAACAAACTAATCATAAACAGAAAAATAATGGCAACCAAACCACAAAGAAGCAAGTCAATGTAGAACTCACCAACCAAATGACTTACACAACAGCAAATATTTAAGAAACATTGACTAAGAATCATGGATACAAATGGCAACTGTCAAAATTCACATCAAGAAGAAGGAAAAGGGGAATGAGCATAAAAACTAACCTCAGGACCTTTTGGGCCTCGGAGTGATCCATCAGTATGAGATTCAGAAATAGACTTCACATATTCTGTTAGTTGACATAGAAGTAACCCTGAGCAGTGTTGAAGATCCTGGTGAAGGTTTAGTATTACAGCAGCTTGAGCGAAATTTTCATTATTTACTGAAGCTGAACACAAGTCAGTCAACTGTCAACTCACCTGGATCAATATCTGTGTAGCTCTGATAGAGATGCCATGTAATAAGCAGGTCCAACACCGAGTCACCAAGATATTCAAGCCTATGTCAAAAAATTCAAGAAGTTAAGAAGAGAGATTATATACAGCTCTTGCTTATTCTGTGTTCAATTTCTTGTCATTTTCAAAATTTACAGAGACTTCTTCAACAGACATTTAAAAAGGATATTTTAGGAAAAGGAAGAGGGGGTGAGGGGGCAGAGAGAGAAAAATTCAATCAAGTGATTCAAATCTGCTGAGAATGTCCATTGCTACCTGGTAACAATAGCCAACTCCCAGTTCTTGCTGGGATGCATGTGTTATGACCTCCTGTAAAAGACCCTTAACAGAAAATTCATAACCAAGCTTTGACTCTAGGGTTGCAACCTCATTATCTTTTGAGACGTAGGACCGTAGAGAAGCAGTAGTAATTGCTTCAACAACTAATGAGGGATCAAGTTCAGCATCAATTCCAAGCCACTTCATCAGATGGAGTGCAGCAATTATTCCACCACCAATATAGTATGCTCCTATGAGGGCTTCAACACAATCAGCCATGGTTTTTAAACTCATCCATCTATGACCTTAATCACAGCTATTTCCAATCATAACTTTGGGTCTTCAGTATGGAATTTTGCATCCAAAGGCACTTCTGGAGTATCCACCCCACATTTACAGGGAATAGGCCATAAAAACGCTGTCCAGGAGCAACCCAACGACGAGGATCAAATACACTGTCACGTATATATCCCTGTCAAAGAAAAAATGCAAAGCATCGTAACTCATAAACTCATTAAGGTACTAAAGCCTGTTAAAAGTTAGACTTGTACCCAGTGCATACAGGAATGCAAAGCAGTGTATAACAAAATAAAAACAAACAGGGATAACATATGTTCATATATTGTGGCATGTTCACAAAACATTAATGTCATTTTTCTAATGTACATAACAAAATCCCAGTGATCATTGGACCAAATAGCATCTCCTTCCCACATAAATGAGGGATGGAGAGTCCAGTTCCGGTGCCTGAGTCTTATATATCTGTCAAAGAAAGAAATTTATACACCAACATGCTGCTGATTATTACATGTTCATATTGACTTATCAGATACTAAATTTATTTTATCCAGGATGCCATCTCAATGTGCCCATATTGTATTGTAGCTGCATAGTCTTCCAAAATGGTTTGTTTGTATATTTTTATTCCACTAATAAGACAAATTTCATTTTCCACCATTGTAAACTAACTTAAGAAAATGACAGATTGATACATATTCCATAATTATGTTGCCAAAATAACAATTTGAAATAAATGAAACATTTTCATAATTTACAACTCAACTTGGTATCAAAGCGTCCTGATCCAACCCTAGAACTTACTAAAACACGTTGGAGGCTATGTTCCAATGAGAGGGGTGTGCTAATGTCAGCACCGACAAGGTCACCAGAATCCGAAGAACAAACCATCTGACTTGCCGGAATCTCCTGATATTTGCAGTGATTTTCCCAATATTTTTGGAGCCATCTGCAATGTCTTTTTCATTTTCCATTGTTTTCTTTTACCCTTGGCACCAATTCAACCCTAGAACTCACTAAAACGCATTGGAGGCTGTGTTCAATGATAGAGATCCATGTACCTCACAAGGTGATCTACTATATGGAGGTTAAGGGTGGCGTAGTGCAAGGAACCCGGTTTTGTGAGGCAGGTAGGTCCATGATTGAGAAAACTGTAGTATGTAAATGCCTTGTTTGATGTATTGTATTTAGCTCAGATTCAGGATGGGATAGAAGACAAAGTGTGTTAGACACTTAGAAGTCATGACAGGAGTTATCTATGGAACTATATAGAGGAATCCAAAGGGAAAAATACACAATAAGCTCAAAACATCATTCAGGATAAGAAATCACTTACTTTTTGTTGAAGTACTCTGAAAATGTCATATTTTGATGAGGCATTGTCAGTGTTTCCGCCAAAAGGACTCTCAGCAGAGATATTATTCACAACCTCAACAACAAAGTAGATTTTTCCAGTGTGAATTGCCAAAACTATCATCTCCTTGAGGTTGTTTATCTCAGCCATGCTATAAGCAAAGTGGATAACATTAGTTCCAATAAAGTTAGAAACTCACTCTACTTTAAGACTAAGAAGACAGTGATAATACTTAAGTTCCAAGAAAGTTAGAAACTCACTCTAGCCTCAGCAAATCAACCTTCTTGACTAGCTTGCTCTTGCTAACAACATTCTTTGCCTTGCCATGCAGAGAAACTTAATGTTCTTGTCATGTTACAACAAACCCACTTCCAACTTTCTTCAAGCTGACTCCTTTGTTTAGCAATGTATATATAACGGAAAATCTTATTTCGCACTCATTATTCCACACCCTATACACACTCATTTTTTAAATTATGTTTTTAAAACATGATTTCAGTTAAAATTGTGAAACCGGGGCTTGTTAAGCATATTCAACATAGCTGGTTCAAAGCAACTGCCTTATTGGCCACAACAAGTAGCAATAGTTCGATAAGCAAAGCGAGATATGTGTAGAAAGGACCTTTAACACATTAGCAAAAACATTTTAATTGTTGAACAACCACATTAAAACAACAACACGTGGAAGAGCTAAAGCTAGTTACAATATTCTGAATAACTGATTAAAAGTACTCAACATCCACAGATCACATTGTCTTTTCTCTTAACAGAATTTTACAAACAAAAGCGAAATTTGAGTCTCTCCCTCTTGATCTACTGTTGTTGGACTCAAGGGTGGAGCCAGGGGGGTCGAGGGGGGTGCCTCCCCTTGGCTCCTTGAAAAAGATCCTTGAAGTTGGTATATTATGAACTTTTCTTTGGTACTTTACCCTAACAAAAAAAAAAAAGACTCCCACTGTACAGACCCTTAACATAAAGAAAGTAGGAAAATAAATCTTCTCCACATATCAAATCATATCACTTTTTCACCAAATTTACCATTCTTATTAGTTTTATCTCACCACTTACATCTTCACCCATTTCATTGTTCCTTTTTTTCTCAATCATTATTTTCAATTTACTATTCACAACACTTTTCTTGCTGAGCAATGCTATGAATACTACAAATTTTACAAATTGACGTGTTATCAATCATAAAAATATTCATTCAAACATTTATTTATTATATTGTTTAAGTGCCATACATTCTTGTCATTGGAGAGCAAAAAAATATACTGAAATTATGGCTCAATTCCTAGCAAAAAAAAAAAATCTCAGAATTTCCTTACTAGCACATTTTCATTTTCTCACATCATAAAAACAAAAAGTAAAATCACGTACACCTCTTAATAAATTTGATTGAACAAAATCAAATTAGAGACCTTTTTTGGTCCAACCATAATCGCATGGGAGAACAAAATGAATGGAATAGCATTCTTCTTCTGATAATCAAGATTCATTCATTCAGCATTCTTAATTCATGACACAAGCAGACATTTTAAAAAAACCTCAATGGGTCGTCAAAGCACCACTACACTACATTACATTAGTGTTGTTAATATTTTTTTTTTTACCTAAAAAGAAAAGGACAAAAATATATAGATTAGTTGTTTCTTTTTGTTTCTGCTCCAAAACAGCAGCGGTATTCTCTACTAACTAAGATTGCGCCTGAGAATATTGATCCTGAGAAGATTGCTCCTCCTGAGAAGATTGATCCTGAGAATTAAATTATAATATAATAGTGATTAGTAATCAACTAAAATATTACAAAAAAAATGGATATAGATAGAAAGATAAAGAAGGAAATATAAAAAAAATATACCAATCGCCGAAGAGGCACCCACGAACCGTCTCCGACAAAGGGAAAGTTAATGACTATTTGTTCACTGCCAAAAACCCTGAATCCGAGGGCACTTTGGTCATAAAAGCCTCCCGGAAGAGATATTTCCATAGGGAAGTGCGGAATCGCCGAATCAATGTTACCATTCACAGTAACGGTTCCTGTGTTCCAATTCACGAAGACCCTGACGTCACGTAAATTAGAGCCCTGTGGATACACAATTATCTTTTGACATCCCTCGCTCAGTGAGCGATGATAGATATGATATGGACTCCGGCTGACAGGCAATGGGACTGGTTCACTCATTTTTTTTTCCGATAGAAACGGCGAGATGAAGTTGATCTGGTTTTTAGGGTTTTTGAATTGTTGTGTTGTGTGTGACTGAGAGGATGAGGGAAACAGGAAAGGGCTTTTATATCTTTAGGGTTTTGTTTCTTTGTTTTTTCGATCTATTCTGTCAAAAAAAAAAAAAAGTTTTCGGGCCCACTCCAAGTGACGGTCTAAATCTACAATTTTCTGGGCCTATAGGCCCCTTTACAAAATGTCTTAAGACCTTTGGGCCTCTATGCCATCACTTTGCCACCAGAGATTTTTCCTTCTTTTTTTTGTGATACATGTATAATAGGGTCCAAGGGCCAACATAGGCTCAAACAGCTAGCCTAGCCCGTGGACAAGCCATATATCAATACACAAACTATCAATTGCTACATTTCAACCCTTAAATTTTGGAGTAGAATGAAATCAGTAGGGTTATATACTTTGGATGGAATTCTAACAGTTTCGTTTTAATTAAAACTTTAAAGGGTCAAATGTAACAATTAAAAGTTTGTGAAATGGATGAATCACAAGAAGGTGAATTGTAATTTTCCCTATATTCAAACCGTCTTTACGCTGGCCCCATTTGGACGCTGCCCATATCTCCCATCTACCAAAGAAAAGAAAAAGGAAAGGAAAGAACATTAAGGGGAATTATAATACATTGCTAACCACAGGGCGTACACGGTCACGGATATATGTCACGATTTCCTCAATCAATTTTCTACAACGAGCTCTGGCGATACGTTCATTGAAGGTGGTCTTCCATTCACTGATACTGCGCTCCACCCAATCATCAATACTGTCCATGGCAGCGTTCTGTAACTTCTGTTTTTATAAGAAATATCAGGTTGGGGTCAAAAGCTGATTTTAAGCAATAAATGAGTAATCCAATGCCAATGACAATAAGAAAGAAAGAATTGAAGCAAAATTCCAAGTCCAAAAAACAATAAAGCAAATCAAAATAGTAGAAACCCCATAAGATATTATCCAAAAGAAAGAGTAGCATCAATGTAAAACATGGAAAAAGGAGCTTTCTTTATGCTATGTTTGTTTACAAAGAAAAAGTTGGATAAGAAAAAGAAAAAGCATATAATTTTTAGTCGATCTCTAATTTCTCATTTGGAACACAGTGGTTAAAACCAAGTACCCCACAAAACTAGTTTCTTTTTTCTTTCCTCAGTCTTATTGCAAACCAAACAAGAAGTCAAAAACTGTTATGATTCTTTGAATTCAAATTTTTAAGCCAATGAATAACAAGCTCTCAGCTTTTCTTGGACGTTTCTAATAAAAAAGAAAAAGAATGAAGAAAATAAGAGTACCCTTGAGAGAGAGAAGTCTGGTTTGAGAGATTATGATCTGAGAGCTAACGGAGACTCTGGTTTGAGAGATTGAGAAATTTGAGAGCTTTTCGTTTGGGTAGCGCAATAGAGGAAAAAGATGAAGAAGAGTGAAGTCTACGAAGCTATAGGCTTTTATAAACGGTCTGAGGAAATTAGTTAAGTTAGTTACTTCCCGCTCCTTTTGATTTTGGCTTTTTTGTCAGCTGTGGTCAGAGTAATCAACGATGGAAATTTTAGCCACGTTAGAATTTATATATATATATATATATATATATATTTAAATACTAGATAAAAATTATACTCTAACTTAATCTAAGTATATATGTATGTGAAAAGGGAATGCTACCATAGTCGGAAGCCATTATGGTTACGTTCAGGTAGGGAAGCCACTTTGGTCACCCTTCTCTAACCATTTTTTTTTTTAAAGAAAAATTGGGTTTATAGTTATTGAAAAATGATATTTTTTTCATCTCATGTATTTGATAGGAAACATATGAAAATAAGGAAAAAAGTTTGACTCCAAACATATTTGGAGTCTTAGGCTTCAACTTCTAATAGGAAGATGATATGTACCCTTAAAAAAAATCGGTCAATCAAAGAAATATTATCATATAATGGATCAATCAATAAGTCTAGAATTAAAAAAAAAAAAAAATCATAGCAGTTGAGATTGAGCAAGTTATTTGTTTATTTTTTGTTGGTAAAACAGTGATGTTAACCAGTATCATTATTAGGGTATGACTGATAATTAGGCTATGTTTGTTTTACCTAGAAATATTTTTCAATTAATTATTTTTCCAATTTCAAGTGTTTGGTATCACAGGAAATGTTGGCCAACTTGTTGACTGCAAATTTTGGGCAATGTGGAGTAAAATAATTTACACCTCTAATTTTAGGAAAAACATTTTGCACATCACTTAAAACTCATCAACTCCAACCTCCACCCCACACCCTACAATTAGCAGCTAGTATTCTCGCCCTCATCATCAGTTGTCAATCTTGCCATTGACACCAATCATTGATTCACCCCAAAAACTGGGCTCTCTCTCTCTCTCTCTCTCAACTTCTTTTTTTATAGACATTTTTTTTTTATTAATTTGGATTTTTTTGGGATGGAAATTGTTTATTATATATCTGTTTGTGAGTTGAAAAAATGTGGGAAATTAATAAAAAAATATGTATTTGATAGGAAGGACAAAAAATAGGAGGAAGAAAAAATAATGTATTTGTCCAATGTTTTGACAGGAAAAAAATGCTTGTGATTTGTAATTAATTATTATATCATCCATCTTCTTAAAAAAAAAAAAAAAAATCACCCCTATCATATAAAAAGTATAGGAGGGATACAAATACATATTTTTTGAGGGAAAAATATTCCTCTTAATGATGGCGTCCAATGTTCAATGTTCTTGCACTCTTACCCTATATTCCTCTCAATTTTTTTTGCCTATTTGGAGGGAAAAATATTTTGTAGCTAGGGAAGAAAATAACTCTCACCAATTTTCCACCCCAGTTCTATATATATTTGGTTGATGGAAATTGTATAAATATTACTTCTTTCACTAATTTGGTTGATAGAAATTTCAGGTGAGAATTTAAAATTTTCACGAATTAAGAAATAACTCCCACCAAATTAAATCATATTTGTATTTGTATCTCAAGATTTATTGAAAACACCTTCGTTTTTTCCTTTTTTTTTTTTTGCTGGCTGGTTTCACCAGTTAAGTCTCTTCTTTTAATTAGAAGTTGGTCATACATTGTAATTTTTTTTTTTTTTTTTTGACATAAACAAAGTATTCATTTGTAAATTGGTACTATATAGACCAGAGATGAGAGCTTTTCTAATATGAATATCCTACTATTCACAAATGGTTTAAAATCTATGCTATCTTTGTAAGATGGAAGTAGATGTCATTTTACCAAGATCACTTACAAACTTGGGTATATTTTTCTCAAACCTTTTGAAGGCAGGGGAGAAACCATTAGAGAGGTGCAAAGCAATAACAAAAAAAAAATATAAATATATATATATATATATAAATATACAACAAATTTCACAATGGTTGAGATGATAGGTTATAATATTGGTGTATAATAAAAGTTATGTTAATGAACCCAGCTAGATGATGTCTGGTGGTTAGTAGTGAGAGGACTCTTAGTACCTGCATACCCAAAAGAGGGTGCCTCATATATTTAAGCAATATTAATTGCCAAGTATTCAGCCAAAGAAAACCAGAAAGATAGAGATATATAAGCACCATTAATCTCTTTATCAAGGTATATTTTTACAATTACTTTATTTGATCTTGAAGTCACTTTTACCTACAAACACCTATGATGTGCATCAATTTCAATATTGAAATTATTTACCAAAAAAAAGTTCAATATTGAAATCAAGGACACGAACTGTAAAGAGAAGTAATCCTTAATGGTGGTGTATTCAAATGAAACTAAATGTGTCTTTCATCACTGCCTACATAAGAGAGGATCAGGAAAACCCCGCAGAGAAATTGGGACAGCAGACACCCTTTCTAGTGCCCACAGATAAATAGCACAACCATTTTCACAGCAGTTGAAAGCACTCACATACTAACATACTATCTATGCATCCATTAGGCCAAATTAACGTATCCAAGAATCGATAGAAGGCATCAGGGTGCACGGAAGCCCCTTGGGTTGGAGTCGCTTTGCTGAGCCTGTTGTAGTTGCATTGTCAATTCATTTTTTTCCTCCTGATAGTGCATCATAGAAACAAACAATCGTCATCAGACTAGAGAAAAATTAGAAAACTAACAGTAGACATATAGTTAATTGAAATCATGCAAATGATATGCAATGACTATAAGGAAAGCAAGGATTCAATCAAAATTATTAATGCCCAATTAATTTCTTTCGAATGAACAGCATATATAGCCACTGAAGACACTGCTGCTGACATGGAAAACATAAGACAAAATACAGAGGCTGAATTTAGTTTTGTTTGTGTAATGCTTATGCATTCAATTTGCGCCCAAAACAATTTGGGTTAATGGGCAATTTCTTTTAGCCAATCGAAGAGCCAGTACCAAGCTACCTATTTGGCGAATCTCGCCACGTGTTGACAGCCACAGCTATCCTACACAAATTCTTGAATCTATACCATATAAACAATCAGAAAAGCTTACAAGTAGAGCTGGTAGCACTAGTTCCACCATGCCCACCAGAGTATGGTTTGAACTTAAAGATCTACAGCAATTCCAGCCCACCCCTTAACACTTGAGACATCAACCCCCAAGTGGCAGGATATATTCGGTAATTTGGCAATTGGTTACCTCTCTCACAATAAAGCTCACACAAGTCTTAAAAGAAAGAAACCCAATATTAAGCAAATCTATTTGAAGCAATATCACCCAAACAGAACTTTCCATTCCATTTCTTTTAAAGATCCAATTTTTCCCTTCTTTAAACAAAGTGTAAACTGTAAAGTCCTTTTCTTTATCTTTTTATCCCAATCTTTTTGTACCTACTCACACCAAAACAGACAAACAAACAACATGGGGTCTTTCTTTTCCCAGTGATCAATAAAATGGAAACAAAACTATCAATTAAAACAACCTTCAAGCATCATGGTAAAACAAGCATATATGGGGTGCGTGAGCTAAACCTCTAATGCTCTCAGCCGACTCTGGTATTCGGGCACCAGTTGCTTCAGATATTGCACCTCCAAGTTCCGATTTTCAAGCTCTTTCTCACGTTCAAGTTGGGCTTCCTGTGCTTGCTTGAGATTATTAATTTGCATACAAGCTCCTTCAATCAGTCCCTGCAACTGCGAGAATTTTAAAACATCAGAAGAAATTAAACTATACCTTCTGCTAATATTGTTCAAATAATTTGTAGAGAAAAACACAGAAAAAGATAGATCTCCTCAAGCCTATAAATTATCCCATTAGAAAGTCCTTTGATGGACAGAAATTTCTTCCTATATATTAAGGATAGTCTCCATTTTATAAACTCCTTCCATCAAGGAATTTTCATTATCAAATCTCACTAAATACCTATCTATAATGAAATTCCTAATGGGGTGAGTCTTTATCTATTACTCACTCTAACTATTAAATATATTTTTTTTCTTTTAGGAATAAATAAAATACATTTCTCCTATCTACCAAAGTAAAGAAAAAGGAAGGGAAAGAACAATACATTTTCGCAATGAGAACCCACAGATTCAGCATTACTCCATGCTAGTTTACTATAGGTTGTGATGAAAGCCTCCAACAATCTTCTACTACGAGCTCTGGCCTGATGTTCATTCAAGGAATTCTGCATTTCTCTAACACAGTTCTCCACCCAAGGATCAACATCGAAATCATCCAAATCGTCCATGGGAGCGTTCTGTAACTTCTGTTTATGTAAGAAATATCAAGTTTAAACAATAAATGAGTAATCCAATGCCAATAACATTAAGAAAGAACTGAAGCAGGATTCAACTGCAAAAAATAAAGCAAATCAAACATGTAGAAACCCTGTAAGAGATTATCTAAAAGAAAACAAAAGAAGTGAAGCATAATTGAAAAAAATTTGGAAAATAAGCTATCTTTATTCTATGTTTGTTTACGAAGAAAAAGAAAAGACATTTAATTTCTAAACAATCTCTAATTTCTCATTTGGAACACACAAAAACTATCAAGAAAAACTCTTTTCAATACAAATTTTAAGCCAATAAATAACAAGCTCTCAGCATTTCTTGGACGTTTCTAATCAAGTCAAGTTCAAGTAAACTACAAGAAATATTAAATTAAAAAAAAAAAAAAAAAAAAAAAAAAAAAAAGAAAAAAAAGAAAGAAAGAAGGGGTCGATATGGTGCATAAAGAATTGTATAACTATGAACTAGAAGAAAATCAATAAACACATGATTTCGACTGTGAAATTTAAAGAGTTGGAATCGTATGAAAGTACCCTTGAGAGAGAAGTTCGGTTTTGAGAGATTGAGATCTGGGAGCTAACAGCAAATCTGGTTTGAGAATTGAGAATTCTGAGTGCTCTTCGCAATAGAGGAAAAAGGTGAAGAAGAGTGAGTCTTTATGAGAGAGGCTCTGACTCTTATAAACGGACTGACTTAAGTAGTTATTTTTAGTTAAGTTAGTTACTTCCCGCTCCTTTGGGTTTTGGCTTTTTTGTCAGCTGCGGTCAAACTGATCAACCAATGGAGAATTATTTTTATAATTGTTCTCACACTTTTTATAAGTTAGAACAATGTTCACAATTTCAGGATCTGGATCCTCTCCATTTCCCTTTGAAATGGAGAGGCTCCAGTTCACGGACAGGATCACCTTTGCATTATATCAAGGGCCAAAAATGTGCCACGTCATAACTTAACCCACTTAACCCAAACCACACTTAACTACACTTAAACTAGAGGTTGTTTAACTCAACCGGACAAACCACAGTTTCTCTCTCACCAAACCCATCTGAACATTTCAAATTCAAACTCTCTTTCTCACTCTCTTCTCCAAGGTTCTCTCTCGCCCCGCCGTCACGATGCCTCCTCGCTCAGTTCCTCGCTCACCACACAGATTGAAATCCCTAACCCATGAACTCAGCTCCTCGCTCACCTCACACTGTGGGTTTCCTCTATCTCTCACACGGCCTCTCACATTCACACACACAACCCCGCCAGCACCGACGAGCGGAGCCGAGCCCAGCATCGATGTGCTGAGTCGAGCCCAGCCCAGCCCAGCGACGACGCCAATGAGGCTGAGCCACTGAAATTTTACTTTGATCAAACATAAAAGATAATGTTATACTATAAACCTAATTCATCCAACATTGATGTGGTTATTGTAGGACAACATTGAGTGTTAAATGGCCAACACGTTTGAATTTGCACCCATTGTCATTTGATCAACCTTTTTAGTAACTAGTAAGTTGCCTATATGATACACGGATAATTTTGTGATACTTTATGTAAGACAATTTTGGATATGTTGTACATATATTATAAAGAAAAAGTAAATTAAATTAAAGTAAATAAATATATACATTTTGAGATATTAAAAATTAGTTTAGTAACTTCACTGCATATTTGTAGCCTTTTTAAGGTAAATTTAAAATAATAAAAAAAAAATCATGAAACCAAAAATAAATGCAAAAGAGTAACGGGACCATGAAAATCAACTAATTTGTGTTGTGTTCACATATTTCATACCATGAAATGAAAGTATGCCCAACTCTTTGACCTTCTTCAACTCATCAATGGTGCGACACTAAGACATGGTGTGGGTAAGTGTGTGCATCTTTCTTATAGATGATTTAAAATTAAACCACGGTAAAATATAGTTTTACATTGCGCACCAAATATTTTATCTACTTATATACCTAAAACAAAAACTATCCAACCAAATTACCTAAACATAAATCGTATTTAAGCCCCTAATTTAAAAAGAAAAAAAAAATTACTCGTAGGGGTTTCGACGTCTTGATGGTAGTGGGAGGTCAGTATAACGGAGATAAGTGACCCCTCAGATTCTTCAATTTCTCTCTCAAATGTTTTGTTAGTCTCAGGTATTTTATTCTGGTAATATATAGTGAAATAGTGCATATTATTTAACAATCTACAATATTTTTGTGTCTCTCTATCTCTCTTCAGGGCCTTATCTGATTAGTTATTACTATTAGTCCTTAACTTATTTTATTATTATTTTATTTTTTTTTTAATGCTAAAACAGTAAGTATGCTGAATAACATGAAGAATAGAGAAATGTATGATGTAAGCTTAGGCAATTAATGTGATATTAATAAGATAACAGTAAAATAAGTTAAAGTGAACTATTGGGTAACAGTAAAAAAAAAAAAAAAACTTAATAAAAGAGGTAAAAAAAAAAAGATTAAAAGCAAAATTAGAGTGCCACTTAGCAGGACCTCATGCATTCTTACATGAGGCCTCTGCTTATATATATATATTTTGATTTCAATAAAAATATTAAACGAAAATACGTGCAAGTTCCAGAAAAGCAAAAGCAGCTGTGTGAACAATTCTAATCACAATCATTTACGAACAGTAAGTAGTAAGAAGCAAATATCAAAATGCAATAGCTGAATGCCACACACATTGACTATCTTAATACATAATGCTCTGGCATTGTTTCGATCCATCACTCTCAGTATCAAAACAAGAAAAATAATGCATAGATGGTGCAAGCCTCGGGTGCCACTGTCAGGACTGCAGTCTATGTTAGAACAATCATTGGTTGGAGAAGAAACACTAGTTGACTCGGAGGGCAATTGATGTTCAGTTGATTTTCGCTTTTTATTGATCGCTAGCTCTGAAAGATTTTCATCAGTTAATTGATCACATACATCAATTTCCATGTATGAAGCAGTTGAATCGTCAATATGGTCCGCATCCAGATTTCTCTATTTGGAAGCACTTCAGGTGAATACAATTCCTCTTTCCTGTTGCATTTAAAAGTATCACATTAGCTATGTTGGGTAATGAAAAAAGTTGACAGATTCTGAGATGTGCAGCACATCAGCAAAATCTACTTGTGACCAAACTGCTCAACACTTAGACTCATTCATTACTACTGAAGCATTAGGGTAACTATACAAGAAACTAAACTTGTGTGTTTCTTTTTCAGTCTGAACTCATGAAATCATTCAAAATATAAATTCTATCACCAAATTAATTATTTTTAAGGCATTTAAGTTCCATTCCATAACCATTCATAAATAGTTCAATTTTCATTCTGATTATCTTTCTACTTCTAAAGTAATTCTTGCTTAAATAACCGCCAAAAGGGGAGGTGGGGGAAAAAAAGAGGACACCTAAGACAACTTTTAAATCGTCATCACAATTAATTTGGAGAACGGAAGAAACCATTCTTTGCATAGGTTTCAGAAGTTTTTTTTTGGGTAACTTTTATTTCTTAAATAAGACATCAAGGCAAGAAGAATATAAATAATAATATTTTTAATTAAAAAAAAAAAAGTTTCCAATGCAATGTGCATTTTATAGATTTAAAATTGTTCCCACACAAAAAAAACATTGGGTGATTTATGACAACAATGAGATTGTATCTGCAAAAACTATAAAAAGATAGATAGCTAATAAAGTAACCCTAAAACATTTTTTTTTTTTTTTGACAAGAAATATGTATATTCAAAAAACTCCTAAATGCAAAGAAGCATAAAGTATCTAAGAGAGTACCCTAAAACTTTATACTAAATAAAATCTTAAAATTTCTAAGAAAAAATTGAACTGCCCAATAATCTTTAATTAAAATGGTGATCTGCATAGTAAGGTTTATGAAACAAAGAAGAAGCACAGGCATTTAGAGAAGCACCAACAAACCTCAAGTTTTTTAAATAAGTGACAAGCTGCTTCTCCTCTTGCAATTTCTTTCTCCCCCTCATATCCCTCTCCAATCAAAAGGACGTCTTTCAGCTGTAAACTAAGCTCGGCATGCACCATATCTCCCTTCTTTATAAATGTTTCTTTTATAAAATACCGACGAGAAGCACATAGTTCTTTCAGTTTTCAAAATGGATGCAGTTCAAGCTTATCAGGGGTCACAATTGGAGATAACAGGGGCTTATATATTCTCCAAACTTCATTAAGATTAAGCTTGGTGTCAAGTAGTATTGCCCTTGCAATACTTTCCACCATATCTCCAAGAGCCTGTAACAAAAAGAAGATGGTCATACAAACAAACTAATCATAAACAGAAAAATAATGGCAACCAAACCACAAAGAAGCAAGTCAATGTAGAACTCACCAACCAAATGACTTACACAACAGCAAATATTTAAGAAACATTGACTAAGAATCATGGATACAAATGGCAACTGTCAAAATTCACATCAAGAAGAAGGAAAAGGGGAATGAGCATAAAAACTAACCTCAGGACCTTTTGGGCCTCGGAGTGATCCATCAGTATGAGATTCAGAAATAGACTTCACATATTCTGTTAGTTGACATAGAAGTAACCCTGAGCAGTGTTGAAGATCCTGGTGAAGGTTTAGTATTACAGCAGCTTGAGCGAAATTTTCATTATTTACTGAAGCTGAACACAAGTCAGTCAACTGTCAACTCACCTGGATCAATATCTGTGTAGCTCTGATAGAGATGCCATGTAATAAGCAGGTCCAACACCGAGTCACCAAGATATTCAAGCCTATGTCAAAAAATTCAAGAAGTTAAGAAGAGAGATTATATACAGCTCTTGCTTATTCTGTGTTCAATTTCTTGTCATTTTCAAAATTTACAGAGACTTCTTCAACAGACATTTAAAAAGGATATTTTAGGAAAAGGAAGAGGGGGTGAGGGGGCAGAGAGAGAAAAATTCAATCAAGTGATTCAAATCTGCTGAGAATGTCCATTGCTACCTGGTAACAATAGCCAACTCCCAGTTCTTGCTGGGATGCATGTGTTATGACCTCCTGTAAAAGACCCTTAACAGAAAATTCATAACCAAGCTTTGACTCTAGGGTTGCAACCTCATTATCTTTTGAGACGTAGGACCGTAGAGAAGCAGTAGTAATTGCTTCAACAACTAATGAGGGATCAAGTTCAGCATCAATTCCAAGCCACTTCATCAGATGGAGTGCAGCAATTATTCCACCACCAATATAGTATGCTCCTATGAGGGCTTCAACACAATCAGCCATGGTTTTTAAACTCATCCATCTATGACCTTAATCACAGCTATTTCCAATCATAACTTTGGGTCTTCAGTATGGAATTTTGCATCCAAAGGCACTTCTGGAGTACCCACCCCACATTTACAGGGAACAGGCCATAAAAACGCTGTCCAGGAGCAACCCAACGACGAGGATCAAATGCACTGTCACGTATATATCCCTGTCAAAGAAAAAATGCAAAGCATCGTAACTCATAAACTCATTAAGGTACTAAAGCCTGTTAAAAGTTAGACTTGTACCCAGTGCATACAGGAATGCAAAGCAGTGTATAACAAAATAAAAACAAACAGGGATAACATATGTTCATATATTGTGGCATGTTCACAAAACATTAATGTCACTTTTCTAATGTACATAACAAAATCCCAGTGATCATTGGACCAAATAGCATCTCCTTCCCACATAAATGAGGGATGGAGAGTCCAGTTCCGGTGCCTGAGTTTTATATATCTGTCAAAGAAAGAAATTTATACACCAACATGCTGCTGATTATTACATGTTCATATTGACTTATCAGATACTAAAACTATTTTATCCAGGATGCCATTTCAATGTGCCCATATTGTATTGTAGCTGCATAGTCTTCCAAAATGGTTTGTTTGTATATTTTTATTCCACTAATAAGACAAATTTCATTTTCCACCATTGTAAACTAACTTAAGAAAATGACAGATTGATACATATTCCATAATTATGTTGCCAAAATAACAATTTGAAATAAATGAAACATTTTCATAATTTACAACTCAACTTGGTATCAAAGCGTCCTGATCCAACCCTAGAACTTACTAAAACACGTTGGAGGCTATGTTCCAATGAGAGGGGTGTGCTAATGTCAGCACCGACAAGGTCACCAGAATCCGAAGAACAAACCATCTGACTTGCCGGAATTTCCTGATATTTGCAGTGATTTTCCCAATATTTTTGGAGCCATCTGCAATGTCTTTTTCATTTTCCATTGTTTTCTTTTACCCTTGGCACCAATTCAACCCTAGAACTCACTAAAATGCATTGGAGGCTGTGTTCAATGATAGAGATCCATGTACCTGACAAGGTGAGCTACTATATGGAGGTTAAGGGTGGCGTAGTGCAAGGAACCCGGTGTTGTGAGGCAGGTAGTTGCATGATTTAGAAAACTGTAGTATGTAAATGCCTTGTTTGATGTATTTTATTTAGCTCAGATTCAGGATGGGATAGAAGACAAAGTGTGTTAGACACTTAGAAGTCATGACAGGAGTTATCTATGGAACTATATAGAGGAATCCAAAGGGAAAAATACACAATAAGCTCAAAACATCATTCAGGATAAGAAATCACTTACTTTTTGTTGAAGTACTCTGAAAATGTCATATTTTGATGAGGCATTGTCAGTGTTTCCACCAAAAGGACTCTCAGCAGAGATATTATTCACAACCTCAACAACAAAGTAGATTTTTCCAGTGTGAATTGCCAAAACTATCATCTCCTTGAGGTTGTTTATGTCAGCCATGCTATAAGCAAAGTGGATAACATTAGTTCCAATAAAGTTAGAAACTCACTCTACTTTAAGACTAAGAAGACAGTGATAATACTTAAGTTCCAAGAAAGTTAGAAACTCACTCTAGCCTCAGCAAATCAACCTTCTTGACTAGCTTTCTCTTGCTAACAACATTCTTTGCCTTGCCATGCAGAGAAACTTAATGTTCTTGTCATGTTACAACAAACCCACTTCCAACTTTCTTCAAGCTGACTCCTTTGTTTAGCAATGTATATATAACGGAAAATCTTATTTCGCACTCATTATTCCACACTCATTTTTTAAATTATGTTTTTAAAACATGATTTCAGTTAAAATTGTGAAACCGGAGCTTGTTAGCTGGTTCAAAGCAACTGCCTTATTGGCCACAACAAGTAGCAATAGTTCGATAAGCAAAGCGAGATATGTGTAGAAAGGACCTTTAACACATTAGTAAAAACATTTTAATTGTTGAACAACCACATTAAAACAACAACACGTGAAAGAGCTAAAGCTAGTTACAATATTCTGAATAACTGATTAAAAGTACTCAACATCCACAGATCACACTGTCTTTTCTCTTAACAGAATTTTACAAACAAAAGCGAAATTTGAGTCTCTCCCTCTTGATCTACTGTTGCTGGACTCAAGGATGGAGCCAGGGGGGTCGAGGGGGGTGCCTCCCCTTGGCTACTTGAAAAAGATCCTTGAAGTTGGTATATTATGAACTATTCTTTGGTACTTTACCCTAACAAAAAAAAAAGAAGACTCCCACTGTACAGACCCTTAACATAAAGAAAGTAGGAAAATAAATCTTCTCCACATATCAAATCATATCACTTTTTCACCAAATTTACCATTCTTATTAGTTTTATCTCACCACTTACATCTTCACCCATTTCATTGTTCCTTTTTTTCTCAATCATTATTTTCAATTTACAATTTACTATTCACAACAGTTTTCTTGCACAAATTGACGTGTTATCAATCATAAAAAAAAAAATTCAAATTAGAGACTTTTTTGGTCAAACCATAATCGCATGGGAGAACAAAATGAATGGAATAGCATTCTTCATCTGATAATCAAGATTCATTCATTCACATTTCAAAAAAACCTCAATGGGTCGTCAAAGCACCACTACATTACATTAAGAAACAAAAAAAAAATAAAATCTAAGTGCTGTTAATATTTTTTTTTTTTTTTACCTAAAAAGAAAAGGACAAAAATATATAGATTAGTTGTTTCTTTTTGTTTCTGCTCCAAATCAGCAGCGGTATTCTCTACTAACTAAGATTGCTCTTGAGAAGATTGCTACTCCTGAGAAGATTGATCCTGAGAATTAAATTATAATATAATAGTGATTAGTAATCAACTAAAATATTACAAAAAAATGGATATAGATAGAAAGATAAAGAAGGAAATATAAAAAAAAATATATATATACCAATCGCCGAAGAGGCACCCACGAACCGTCTCCAACAAAGGGAAAGTTAATGACTATTTGTTCACTGCCAAAAACCCTGAATCCGAGGGCACTTTGGTCATAAAAGCCTCCCGGAAGAGATATTTCCATAGGGAAGTGCGGAATCGCCGAATCAATGTTACCATTCACAGTAACGGTCCCTGTGTTCCAATTCACGAAGACCCTGACGTCACGTAAATTAGAGCCCTGTGGATACACAATTATCTTTTGACATCCCTCGCTCAGTGAGCGATGATAGATATGATATGGACTCCGGCTGACAGGCAATGGGACTGGTTCACTCATTTTTTTTTTTTTTTCCCCGATAAAAACGGCGAGATGAAGTTGATCTGGTTTTTAGGGTTTTTGAATTGTTGTGTTGTGTGTGACTGAGAGGATGAGGGAAATAGGAAAGGGCTTTTATATCTTTAGGGTTTTGTTTCTTTGTTTTCTCGATCTATTCTGTCAAAAAAAAAAAAAAAAGTTTTCGGGCCCACTCCAAGTGACGGTCTAAATCTACAATTTTCTGGGCCTATAGGCCCCTTTACAAAATGTCTTAAGACCTTTGGGCCTCTATGCCATCACTTTGCCACCAGAGATTTTTCCTTCTTTTTTTTGTGATACATGTATAATAGGGTCCAAGGGCCAACATAGGCTCAAACAGCTAGCCTAGCCCGTGGACAAGCCATATATCATATCAGTAGCACAGCAACAAAAGCTTCAGGGTTCGTTGGTTTGCCATTAGCATCTGATACTCGTCAAGTAAGGATGTTGCCCCACGCAGAATAGGGGGGAATGAGTAAACTAGCAGTGTGAGGGACAACTATGTAGTAAGTTAAGTAAGGTTCGGAAGAATAATGGAAAGTAGCATCTCAAGTTTTAAAAACTCGAGATCCATATTAAAACTCGAGTCCCAAAAACTCGCTTTGCGAGTGTTTTGCTGGATGAGTTGGACTGAAAATGCCACATAGATCTCAAGTTTTAAAAACTCGAGTTCCTATAGTGGCTTTTTTAAGTCCTATAGTGACGTTTTAAAGCCCTATAGCGGCATTTCCCTGCAAAATTTTTTTTATATGATTACCCCACACTTCAAGAGAGTCAATTTCGTACCGGAAGCTATTTCAGTTTGGCTAGGAGAACGAAATATTTTGGTACCCGTTGATACCAATATACTATTTCAGGATTACTGCTATTTACATATTTCTATACATATATACATATATACATACATACATTAACCAATATATTATATTAAATAAAATGTTTTTTAATAATTTTCTTCAATTTTTTTATATTTTTTTATTGTACTGACCGAAATGCCAATACCAGCCGGTACGGGCTGGTATAGCCGAAATAGGCCAGTACAATACAGTATTTTTTCTACTACATTTTGGAGGTGTACTAGTACTGGTTTTAATGGTTGGTACGGTATATTTCCCCGGTAAGGCTGGTACCAGTACGGTATTGACTTCCTTACCTAAAATGCCCCAAAATTTTACAATCAATTAACAACTATTTTCAGGTTTGACCAACATTTTCAACAAAAGGGACATGTTATATCTAAAACATACAAAATTTGGTAAATATCATAAAGCAAATGTCATCACAGCAAACACCTGAAATTAAGAAGAAAATATTTTTGGGTGAAAGAAACACATCCTAACTACCAATCATACCTAAGTAATACTACACAATAATTTTTTTTAACATTTTTAGCGGTGGTTGGATCGGTAATTTCTTAGTTGTTTTCATTTGGATTTACCATTAATATTACATTTTTACCTCCAAAGAACAACTTGCCTTCTCAATGGTGAATTTTTTTTTTTTTTTTACTCTAAACTTATTGATTGACCCACTATATGATGATAATTCATTGATGGACCCATTCTTATAAAGGCGTTGATTCTTAAACACACCTTCTTGTACATCTTTCATACACATGCATTATCACTATTTTCATGTTTTAATTTTTAAATGTGGACCTATCAGAATAAATAAATGTGGACATCAATAAAAGATGTGGATTTTTTTTTTCTATGAAAGAAAAAATGGGTAGGGGGACCTGGTTGGTGTCTTCCACGTGGGAGTGACCATAATGAAATTGTGGATCCGGATCCTCTCCATTTCCCTTTGAAATGGAGAGGCTCCAGTTCACGGACAGGATCACCTTTGCATTATATCAAGGGCCAAAAATGTGCCACGTCATAATTTAACCCACTTAACCCAAACCACACTTAACTACACTTAAACTAGAGGCTGTTTAACTCAATCGGACAAACCACGGTTTCTCTCTCACCAAACCCATCAGAACATTTCAAATTCAAACTCTCTTTCTCACTCTCTTCTCCAAGGTTCTCTCTCGCCCTGCCGTCACGGTGCCTCCTCGCTCAGTTCCTCGCTCACCACACAGATTGAAATCCTTAACCCACGAACTCAGCTCCTCGCTCACCTCACACTGCAGGTTTCCTCTATCTCTCACACGACCTCTCACATTCACACACACACAACCCCGCCAGCGCCGACGAGCGGAGCCGAGCGTAGCGTTGACGTGCCGAGTCGAGCCCAGCCCAGCCCAGCCCAGCGACGACACCAATGAGGCTGAGCCCAACCATCAACTCCTCTCCTCCCATACCCATCGACTCTCTCTCCCTCACCACAAGATCCTTTCTCCCTCTCTCCCCTTGCCACCCCCATGCCCATTCATTTTTCCTCACCATACCCATTCCGATTTTGCTTGGTAAGTTATTTATTTGATTTTTTGTTTTGATTATTGTGAAATTTTGGGTTTGGATTTGGATACTTAACATTTAGGTTATTTATTTAATTTTCAGTTTTGATTTTTGTGAAATTTGGGTTTGGATTTTGTGGTGTAATATGTAGATAATTTTTTTATTTTTTTATGTACAATTGAGAATCTCAGAGTGATTCAGAAATTGTTGATGCTAAGCCTCTTGTGCTTTCAAGAGGAACATTGTAGACTGCTGATTCAAAGGAACCATTTGCAAGGTTACATCTCTTGCAATTTTGTCATCTATAACACGTAGATACTTCTGGTGATGACATGTACTTTAAGTAGTTTTCATTCTTAACTTATGTGATCTAGACTTCATATAGTAGTTAATCCATTCAGAAACTTATTATGTTGCTATAATTTTGAAGAATCTATTAAATTCTAGTATTACTCTTCTTTTAAGAAATTATGGGAAAGAGCTTATCAGATAATTAAAAATTATGCAATCCATATGTTTATGGCATGGGGTCTAACTAAAGTGTAGCCAAGTGGTGGCGGAATATTGTATTTCAATAATACTTCCAGTTAGTGGGAATGAATAATTGGAGAGTAGACCTGTTCCATGAATGAATAATCACAATAGCCTGCAAGATCTCTTAGTTGGGATTTTGTTGTTGTTCTAGTATGGTTTTAAAATATGCATAAACTTTAATGATGAAGGAAAACTCACTTTTCCTCTACTCCTACACTTTAGTTTACACAAAAATTTTGGCCATTCATTATATTATTGAATTGCAATGTAAATTTAATTTCAAAGTTGAAAGAAGTCACTGGAACACCATTGTTAATTCCTTTTTAAATTCTAAAGTATCATCTTTTATAAATATTTATTTAAGTTTCTAATGGTTGTACCACTGGGAAAAAACAGCTCATTTTTTCTAATAGACTTTTTCTTTTTCTTTTTTCATTTCACTTCATTCAGTGAGAGTCTTTTATAAACTATGTGCTAAAATTGCTTGACTCACCCCATCTAAGTTTTACATATTGTACCATGCTTGGAAAACTTACTGAAAGTGAAGACATGCCTCTTGGTTGATAAATCTCTTTAGGCTATTTTTTTGGCTTCAATATTTGGCAAATGGCACATCAGTCATGATCAATGTTTCAATATATAACAGCTAAAAGATGGTGGTTTTATAACTTACAAACCTAATGTCCACATTTTTGGGGGATCCTCCAAAGATGAGGTGGATCTTGTAATGTTTGTAACTTTATATGATTTCAATTGATCTTGTAATGTTTGTATGCATCACATTATTAAATGGGCTTTTGAGTTGATAGGTCAAAATGCTTGTGTGAAGGGGGTTTGAAACATTGAACATTTGGCTTACTGCATATAAAAGCAGAAATATGTGTCATCTAAATTTTTATTATTAAATGGCCTTTTTCATTTTGTTAGTTTTAATAAATACTATAATTTTAAAAACTTTTATTGGACCTCAAGGCTCAGGCTTGATGCAATGTGCATGTAGGAACAAGCCTTTTTGAACTCATGTTCTTTTTACACAAAAGTGTTTGGAATTTTGCTTAGCTTCTTACCCAATTCCCTTTCAAATAGAAGGTATGTTTGATAGAAGATATTGCTTTTGTTCTTATGTTGGTTCAATTTTTCAAATAGAAGGTATGTTTAATAGAAGATAATGCTTTTGTTCTTATGTTAGTTTAGTTTCATGACTAAGTATATGGACCACTTGAAGTTTGTCAGTGTATTTGCTAAAAAAATGTAGAGCTTTTGACTTGATGGTATGGATTTTTAAGAAATTTTTCTTTGTGGATTTTTTTCCCTGATGTACATAATGCATTTGATTTTTCTTTTCGTAGAAAATGAGTTGGAGCAGCCTAAACTTGAAAAAGGTCTAAAGACAGGTACAAGTGTTGTTCAAGAAATCAAGTGCACACTTTATGCGAAGTTCCATGCCCATTTGTTTTGAAGAAAAGGTTTTGAAGTATCCCATGACTGATTGAAAAAAAATGTATCTTGCAGTTAGCAATGCAAAATTCGCTAATTTTCAGTTTAATTATTGATTGAGATTTGATATAATCTAGCTTGTAGGGCAACTTAGACATTTATTTGCGAAGTTTGTAGCAAATTTTTGATATTTTTTGTAATTGGATTAGAAGATACTTAAAGATGTTGGTTTTGTGTGTGCATGTTTGAATATTTGTTTAGTTGAACAGTGATCATATATGTGATATATTATTAACATTATGAAAATACGTTTAATGAATTTCTATTTTCTGTGTAATTTCTTAGTAGTATCGTTTGAGGATGGCTGGGCCATTTTTAACTCTATATTTCGACAAATTTTTCATTTCTTCGTAAGGGTAATTCCATATCTTGTAGAGTAATAGTATAAGAGATAGAAACATATGTAGAGACTTCAATCAAGGTGCACACGAGTTAGCCCAACATCCTCGCAGGACAAAAAGCTCCCAACTATGGAAGGGTGTTACTCCTCCTTTTATTTCTTTGTTAATCCAATCAGATTTATTGTAGTGCTTAGTCTTTTTGGTTCTACTTTTGTAGATCCTTGTATGACAGTAACTCTCTTTCTGGTTTTAATGAAAATCAAGCCCACTTTCAAAAAAAAAAAGGAGATAGAAACATAGACATATGTAACAAGAGTTCTATTGAAATATACACTTGATTACAAAGGTCATAATATAAGGATAATTCTGCACTACAAGTGTCTCCTACTTCTTGACTACACATTCTCGCCATAGTCTGCAATTTTCAGTCAAAGACTCACAGCTTGATCACTTTGACTTGTCTCATGATATTCAACTTGCCCCACCCTTTCCTGGTATGATGTCTCTTCATTATATAAGTCCTTTTGATATCAAAACTCTAGAATCTAAAGTTTCACGACACATGAAATGTAGTCCCATAGAATACCTGACACTTTGACAGTCTTTCCCCTCAAGTAATTGATGATTCAAAATAACGCAGAAAGTATACCAAAGATTGATGAAACCTACAGGCAATATCCAAAAAATGCCAATCCTGCATATTATAAACTTCCCCATTATTTCCAACTGGTTGAGCTATAATAATTAAGTAAAACAAAGAGCTTGTATTTTGATGATTGCTCACAACCCAATACCATGTTTTAAGGGGGTAAAAGAAAGAAAATAGTTAACAACAGATTGAAAGCCAAATTGAACATTCACAGTATCTTACATCTAAGTGTATGCATCCTCAAGCCAATATAATTGACCTTATAACTGACAACGCTCTAAGCTTGTAAGGTGAATTAGTGCATTCATGCTTGCTTACTAGATAAAATTGTCAAATTTTTCCTTTTTCTTTACCCCTTAATTGATTAAAAATCAGATTGAGACGCAAACTAAATGAAAAGTTATGATAACATAACAAATTGGAAGATGAGGCAGATAAAAGGAGAGCTTTCCCTAGTATATGCATAAACACTGATGATACTTCCTCCCCTGTAATTATTTTTCATAATAATACAAGGCTAATCATACTAGGTGCTTAAAAAATCACTCATGCCTTTCTTTTATGTGTCACGCCTTTTTTCTTAACTTATGCAAAGCATATGGAGTATTTTGCAATAATTATTTCTTCACTCATCCTTTTATCTAGTAAGCAAGCATGAATGCACTGTCTCTGACTCTGTCTCTGTCTCTTCCTATTTTCATTTTATTTTAGTTTTCCCTATTTTACTTTCATTTCCCATACACCATTTGATTGATATGCTATAGGAACTAAAATTTCCTAAATCACATTTATCAAACCGTTTACTCATATAATTCCTCACTATCACTGTGTAAAAAAAAAAAATAAAGTAAACCCTTTTCTTCAAATTTCAATACAGCTTTTGACAAATTTTTGTGTAGCTAAGCTGTGAATTTGTGATTCTCGTTTCCTTTAGAGTTCTTGAATTGGAACCCATTGTTTTTATTAGCAAGAAGATTGTGTTTTTCTTTTTTCTTTTGTGGGTTAAAATATTCTGTAACGTTTCTGGGATTGTTGAACTTTGTTTCTGAGACACTAAAAGAGAAGGAAGAAACTTGGGTGTGGTATCAAAAATATAACCCATAAATCCGATTTTGCTTTAAGAACAAATTCAGATAAAAAAAATCCATAAATCCCCCAAAAATCTGAAACACCCCACCAAGATTAAAACCAAAAGCTTAAAAAAAAAAAAACACACACACACACACACACACACACAACAAGAAACCATTCAATAAAAAATAAAAATAAAAACCAAATTCAGCACCAACAAATCAATCAAGAAATAGCAATATCATAGTTTTTTTTTCCCTTCATTTTTCCAACAACCAAACAGAGCTTATCAATTAAAAAAAAACAAAGAGAGAAACTTAGGAGGCAGTGGCTGTTCTAGCGGAGCAATTTGATGATGCTGGGCTAAAATCAAAATTGAAAATTAAATAAATAACCTAAATGTTAAGTATCCAAATCCAAACCCAAAATTTCACAATAATCAAAACAAAAAATCAAATAAATAACTTACCAAGCAAAATCGGAATGGGTATGGTGAGGAAAAATGAATGGGCATGGGGGTGGCAAGGGGAGAGAGGGAGAAAGGATCTTGTGGTGAGGGAGAGAGAGTCGATGGGTATGGGAGGAGAGGAGTTGATGGTTGGGCTCAGCCTCATTGGTGTCGTCGCTGGGCTGGGCTGGGCTCGACTCGGCACGTCAACGCTACGCTCGGCTCCGCTCGTCGGCGCTGGCGGGGTTGTGTGTGTGTGAATGTGAGAGGTCGTGTGAGAGATAGAGGAAACCTGCAGTGTGAGGTGAGAGAGGAGCTGAGTTCGTGGGTTAAGGATTTCAATCTGTGTGGTGAGCGAGGAGGCACCGTGACGGCGGGGCGAGAGAGAACCTTGGAGAAGAGAGTGAGAAAGAGAGTTTGAATTTGAAATGTTCTGATGGGTTTGGTGAGAGAGAAACCGTGGTTTGTCCGATTGAGTTAAACAGCCTCTAGTTTAAGTGTAGTTAAGTGTGGTTTGGGTTAAGTGGGTTAAATTATGACGTGGCACATTTTTGGCCCTTGATATAATGCAAAGGTGATCCTGTCCGTGAACTGGAGCCTCTCCATTTCAAAGGGAAATGGAGAGGATCCGGATCCACAATTTCATTATGGTCACTCCCACGTGGAAGACACCAACCAGGTCCCCCTACCCATTTTTTCTTTCATAGAAAAAAAAAATCCACATCTTTTATTGATGTCCACATTTATTTATTCTGATAGGTCCACATTTAAAAATTAAAACATGAAAATAGTGATAATGCATGTGTATGAAAGATGTACAAGAAGGTGTGTTTAAGAATCAACGCCTTTATAAGAATGGGTCCATCAATGAATTATCATCATATAGTGGGTCAATCAATAAGTTTAGAGTAAAAAAAAAAAAAAAATTCACCATTGAGAAGGCAAGTTGTTCTTTGGAGGTAAAAATGTAATATTAATGGTAAATCCAAATGAAAACAACTAAGAAATTACCGATCCAACCACCGCTAAAAATGTTAAAAAAAATTATTGTGTAGTATTACTTAGGTATGATTGGTAGTTAGGATGTGTTTCTTTCACCCAAAAATATTTTCTTCTTAATTTCAGGTGTTTGCTGTGATGACATTTGCTTTATGATATTTACCAAATTTTGTATGTTTTAGATATAACATGTCCCTTTTGTTGAAAATGTTGGTCAAACCTGAAAATAGTTGTTAATTGATTGTAAAATTTTGGGGCATTTTAGGTAAGGAAGTCAATACCGTACTGGTACCAGCCTTACCGGGGAAATATACCGTACCAACCATTAAAACCAGTACTAGTGCACCTCCAAAATGTAGTAGAAAAAATACTGTATTGTACTGGCCTATTTCGGCTATACCAGCCCGTACCGGCTGGTATTGGCATTTCGGTCAGTACAATAAAAAAATATAAAAAAATTGAAGAAAATTATTAAAAAACATTTTATTTAATATAATATATTGGTTAATGTATGTATGTATATATGTATATATGTATAGAAATATGTAAATAGCAGTAATCCTGAAATAGTATATTGGTATCAACGGGTACCAAAATATTTCGTTCTCCTAGCCAAACTGAAATAGCTTCCGGTACGAAATTGACTCTCTTGAAGTGTGGGGTAATCATATAAAAAAAATTTTGCAGGGAAATGCCGCTATAGGGCTTTAAAACGTCACTATAGGACTTAAAAAAGCCACTATAGGAACTCGAGTTTTTAAAACTTGAGATCTATGTGGCATTTTCAGTCCAACTCATCCAGCAAAACACTCGCAAAGCGAGTTTTTGGGACTCGAGTTTTAATATGGATCTCGAGTTTTTAAAACTTGAGATGCTACTTTCCATTATTCTTCCGAACCTTACTTAACTTACTACATAGTTGTCCCTCACACTGCTAGTTTACTCATTCCCCCCTATTCTGCGTGGGGCAACATCCTTACTTGACGAGTATCAGATGCTAATGGCAAACCAACGAACCCTGAAGCTTTTGTTGCTGTGCTACTGATATGATATATGGCTTGTCCACGGGCTAGGCTAGCTGTTTGAGCCTATGTTGGCCCTTGGACCCTATTATACATGTATCACAAAAAAAAGAAGGAAAAATCTCTGGTGGCAAAGTGATGGCATAGAGGCCCAAAGGTCTTAAGACATTTTGTAAAGGGGCCTATAGGCCCAGAAAATTGTAGATTTAGACCGTCACTTGGAGTGGGCCCGAAAACTTTTTTTTTTTTTTTTGACAGAATAGATCGAGAAAACAAAGAAACAAAACCCTAAAGATATAAAAGCCCTTTCCTATTTCCCTCATCCTCTCAGTCACACACAACACAACAATTCAAAAACCCTAAAAACCAGATCAACTTCATCTCGCCGTTTTTATCGGGGAAAAAAAAAAAAAAATGAGTGAACCAGTCCCATTGCCTGTCAGCCGGAGTCCATATCATATCTATCATCGCTCACTGAGCGAGGGATGTCAAAAGATAATTGTGTATCCACAGGGCTCTAATTTACGTGACGTCAGGGTCTTCGTGAATTGGAACACAGGGACCGTTACTGTGAATGGTAACATTGATTCGGCGATTCCGCACTTCCCTATGGAAATATCTCTTCCGGGAGGCTTTTATGACCAAAGTGCCCTCGGATTCAGGGTTTTTGGCAGTGAACAAATAGTCATTAACTTTCCCTTTGTTGGAGACGGTTCGTGGGTGCCTCTTCGGCGATTGGTATATATATATTTTTTTTTATATTTCCTTCTTTATCTTTCTATCTATATCCATTTTTTTGTAATATTTTAGTTGATTACTAATCACTATTATATTATAATTTAATTCTCAGGATCAATCTTCTCAGGAGTAGCAATCTTCTCAAGAGCAATCTTAGTTAGTAGAGAATACCGCTGCTGATTTGGAGCAGAAACAAAAAGAAACAACTAATCTATATATTTTTGTCCTTTTCTTTTTAGGTAAAAAAAAAAAAAAATATTAACAGCACTTAGATTTTATTTTTTTTTTGTTTCTTAATGTAATGTAGTGGTGCTTTGACGACCCATTGAGGTTTTTTTGAAATGTGAATGAATGAATCTTGATTATCAGATGAAGAATGCTATTCCATTCATTTTGTTCTCCCATGCGATTATGGTTTGACCAAAAAAGTCTCTAATTTGAATTTTTTTTTTTATGATTGATAACACGTCAATTTGTGCAAGAAAACTGTTGTGAATAGTAAATTGTAAATTGAAAATAATGATTGAGAAAAAAAGGAACAATGAAATGGGTGAAGATGTAAGTGGTGAGATAAAACTAATAAGAATGGTAAATTTGGTGAAAAAGTGATATGATTTGATATGTGGAGAAGATTTATTTTCCTACTTTCTTTATGTTAAGGGTCTGTACAGTGGGAGTCTTCTTTTTTTTTTGTTAGGGTAAAGTACCAAAGAATAGTTCATAATATACCAACTTCAAGGATCTTTTTCAAGTAGCCAAGGGGAGGCACCCCCCTCGACCCCCCTGGCTCCATCCTTGAGTCCAGCAACAGTAGATCAAGAGGGAGAGACTCAAATTTCGCTTTTGTTTGTAAAATTCTGTTAAGAGAAAAGACAGTGTGATCTGTGGATGTTGAGTACTTTTAATCAGTTATTCAGAATATTGTAACTAGCTTTAGCTCTTTCACGTGTTGTTGTTTTAATGTGGTTGTTCAACAATTAAAATGTTTTTACTAATGTGTTAAAGGTCCTTTCTACACATATCTCGCTTTGCTTATCGAACTATTGCTACTTGTTGTGGCCAATAAGGCAGTTGCTTTGAACCAGCTAACAAGCTCCGGTTTCACAATTTTAACTGAAATCATGTTTTAAAAACATAATTTAAAAAATGAGTGTGGAATAATGAGTGCGAAATAAGATTTTCCGTTATATATACATTGCTAAACAAAGGAGTCAGCTTGAAGAAAGTTGGAAGTGGGTTTGTTGTAACATGACAAGAACATTAAGTTTCTCTGCATGGCAAGGCAAAGAATGTTGTTAGCAAGAGAAAGCTAGTCAAGAAGGTTGATTTGCTGAGGCTAGAGTGAGTTTCTAACTTTCTTGGAACTTAAGTATTATCACTGTCTTCTTAGTCTTAAAGTAGAGTGAGTTTCTAACTTTATTGGAACTAATGTTATCCACTTTGCTTATAGCATGGCTGACATAAACAACCTCAAGGAGATGATAGTTTTGGCAATTCACACTGGAAAAATCTACTTTGTTGTTGAGGTTGTGAATAATATCTCTGCTGAGAGTCCTTTTGGTGGAAACACTGACAATGCCTCATCAAAATATGACATTTTCAGAGTACTTCAACAAAAAGTAAGTGATTTCTTATCCTGAATGATGTTTTGAGCTTATTGTGTATTTTTCCCTTTGGATTCCTCTATATAGTTCCATAGATAACTCCTGTCATGACTTCTAAGTGTCTAACACACTTTGTCTTCTATCCCATCCTGAATCTGAGCTAAATAAAATACATCAAACAAGGCATTTACATACTACAGTTTTCTAAATCATGCAACTACCTGCCTCACAACACCGGGTTCCTTGCACTACGCCACCCTTAACCTCCATATAGTAGCTCACCTTGTCAGGTACATGGATCTCTATCATTGAACACAGCCTCCAATGCATTTTAGTGAGTTCTAGGGTTGAATTGGTGCCAAGGGTAAAAGAAAACAATGGAAAATGAAAAAGACATTGCAGATGGCTCCAAAAATATTGGGAAAATCACTGCAAATATCAGGAAATTCCGGCAAGTCAGATGGTTTGTTCTTCGGATTCTGGTGACCTTGTCGGTGCTGACATTAGCACACCCCTCTCATTGGAACATAGCCTCCAACGTGTTTTAGTAAGTTCTAGGGTTGGATCAGGACGCTTTGATACCAAGTTGAGTTGTAAATTATGAAAATGTTTCATTTATTTCAAATTGTTATTTTGGCAACATAATTATGGAATATGTATCAATCTGTCATTTTCTTAAGTTAGTTTACAATGGTGGAAAATGAAATTTGTCTTATTAGTGGAATAAAAATATACAAACAAACCATTTTGGAAGACTATGCAGCTACAATACAATATGGGCACATTGAAATGGCATCCTGGATAAAATAGTTTTAGTATCTGATAAGTCAATATGAACATGTAATAATCAGCAGCATGTTGGTGTATAAATTTCTTTCTTTGACAGATATATAAAACTCAGGCACCGGAACTGGACTCTCCATCCCTCATTTATGTGGGAAGGAGATGCTATTTGGTCCAATGATCACTGGGATTTTGTTATGTACATTAGAAAAGTGACATTAATGTTTTGTGAACATGCCACAATATATGAACATATGTTATCCCTGTTTGTTTTTATTTTGTTATACACTGCTTTGCATTCCTGTATGCACTGGGTACAAGTCTAACTTTTAACAGGCTTTAGTACCTTAATGAGTTTATGAGTTACGATGCTTTGCATTTTTTCTTTGACAGGGATATATACGTGACAGTGCATTTGATCCTCGTCGTTGGGTTGCTCCTGGACAGCGTTTTTATGGCCTGTTCCCTGTAAATGTGGGGTGGGTACTCCAGAAGTGCCTTTGGATGCAAAATTCCATACTGAAGACCCAAAGTTATGATTGGAAATAGCTGTGATTAAGGTCATAGATGGATGAGTTTAAAAACCATGGCTGATTGTGTTGAAGCCCTCATAGGAGCATACTATATTGGTGGTGGAATAATTGCTGCACTCCATCTGATGAAGTGGCTTGGAATTGATGCTGAACTTGATCCCTCATTAGTTGTTGAAGCAATTACTACTGCTTCTCTACGGTCCTACGTCTCAAAAGATAATGAGGTTGCAACCCTAGAGTCAAAGCTTGGTTATGAATTTTCTGTTAAGGGTCTTTTACAGGAGGCCATAACACATGCATCCCAGCAAGAACTGGGAGTTGGCTATTGTTACCAGGTAGCAATGGACATTCTCAGCAGATTTGAATCACTTGATTGAATTTTTCTCTTTCTGCCCCCTCACCCCCTCTTCCTTTTCCTAAAATATCCTTTTTAAATGTCTGTTGAAGAAGTCTCTGTAAATTTTGAAAATGACAAGAAATTGAACACACAATAAGCAAGAGCTGTATATAATCTCTCTTCTTAACTTCTTGAATTTTTTGACATAGGCTTGAATATCTTGGTGACTCGGTGTTGGACCTGCTTATTACATGGCATCTCTATCAGAGCTACACAGATATTGATCCAGGTGAGTTGACAGTTGACTGACTTGTGTTCAGCTTCAGTAAATAATGAAAATTTCGCTCAAGCTGCTGTAAGACTAAACCTTCACCAGGATCTTCAACACTGCTCAGGGTTACTTCTATGTCAACTAACAGAATATGTGAAGTCTATTTCTGAATCTCATACTGATGGATCACTCCGAGGCCCAAAAGGTCCTGAGGTTAGTTTTTATGCTCATTCCCCTTTTCCTTCTTCTTGATGTGAATTTTGACAGTTGCCATTTGTATCCATGATTCTTAGTCAATGTTTCTTAAATATTTGCTGTTGTGTAAGTCATTTGGTTGGTGAGTTCTACATTGACTTGCTTCTTTGTGGTTTGGTTGCCATTATTTTTCTGTTTATGATTAGTTTGTTTGTATGACCATCTTCTTTTTGTTACAGGCTCTTGGAGATATGGTGGAAAGTATTGCAAGGGCAATACTACTTGACACCAAGCTTAATCTTAATGAAGTTTGGAGAATATATAAGCCCCTGTTATCTCCAATTGTGACCCCTGATAAGCTTGAACTGCATCCATTTTGAAAACTGAAAGAACTATGTGCTTCTCGTCGGTATTTTATAAAAGAAACATTTATAAAGAAGGGAGATATGGTGCATGCCGAGCTTAGTTTACAGCTGAAAGACGTCCTTTTGATTGGAGAGGGATATGAGGGGGAGAAAGAAATTGCAAGAGGAGAAGCAGCTTGTCACTTATTTAAAAAACTTGAGGTTTGTTGGTGCTTCTCTAAATGCCTGTGCTTCTTCTTTGTTTCATAAACCTTACTATGCAGATCACCATTTTAATTAAAGATTATTGGGCAGTTCAATTTTTTCTTAGAAATTTTAAGATTTTATTTAGTATAAAGTTTTAGGGTACTCTCTTAGATACTTTATGCTTCTTTGCATTTAGGAGTTTTTTGAATATACATATTTCTTGTCAAAAAAAAAAAAAAAAAAAAGTTTTAGGGTTACTTTATTAGCTATCTATCTTTTTATAGTTTTTGCAGATACAATCTCATTGTTGTCATAAATCACCCAATGTTTTTTTTTGTGTGGGAACAATTTTAAATCTATAAAATGCACATTGCATTGGAAACTTTTTTTTTTTTTTTTAATTAAAAATATTATTATTTATATTCTTCTTGCCTTGATGTCTTATTTAAGAAATAAAAGTTACCCAAAAAAAAACTTCTGAAACCTATGCAAAGAATGGTTTCTTCCGTTCTCCAAATTGATTGTGATGACGATTTAAAAGTTGTCTTAGGTGTCCTCTTTTTTTCCCCCACCTCCCCTTTTGGCGGTTATTTAAGCAAGAATTACTTTAGAAGTAGATAGATAATCAGAATGAAAATTGAACTATGTATGAATGGTTATGGAATGGAACGTAAATGCCTTAAAAATAATTAATTTGGTGATAGAATTTATATTTTGAATGATTTCATGAGTTCAGACTGAAAAAGAAACACACAAGTTTAGTTTCTTGTAAAGTTACCCTAATGCTTCAGTAGCAATGAATGAGTCTAAGTGTTGAGCGGTTTGGTCACAAGTAGATTTTGCTGATGTGCTGCACATCTCAGAATCTGTCAACTTTTTTCATTACCCAACATAGCTAATGTGATACTTTTAAATGCAACAGGAAAGAGGAATTGTATTCACCTGAAGTGCTTCCAAATAGAGAAATCTGGATGCGGACCATATTGACGATTCAACTGCTTCATACATGGAAATTGATGTATGTGATCAATTAACTGATGAAAATCTTTCAGAGCTAGCGATCAATAAAAAGCGAAAATCAACTGAACGTCAATTGCCCTCCGAGTCAACTAGTGTTTCTTCTCCAACCAATGATTGTTCTAACATAGACTGCAGTCCTGACAGTGGCACCCGAGGCTTGCACCATCTATGCATTATTTTTCTTGTTTTGATACTGAGAGTGATGGATCGACACAATGCCAGAGCATTATGTATTAAGATAGTCAATGTGTGTGGCATTCAGCTATTGCATTTTGATATTTGCTTCTTATTACGCTTTCCTTCCATACCCAAGCCTTAAAAAAAAAATAAATAAAAAAAAATAAAAAAATAAAAAACTGATGACTACTTACTGTTCGTAAATGATTGTGATTAGAATTGTTCACACAGCTGCTTTTGCTTTTCTGGAACTTGCACGTATTTTCGTTTAATATTTTTATTGAAATCAAAATATATATATATATATATATAAGCAGAGGCCTCATGTAAGAATGCATGAGGTCCTGCTAAGTGGCACTCTAATTTTGCTCTTAATCTTTTTTTTTTTACCTCTTTTATTAAGGTTTTTTTTTTTTTTTTTACTGTTACCCAAGAGTTCACTTTAACTTATTTTACTGTTATCTTATTAATATCACATTAATTGCCTAAGCTTACATCATACATTTCTCTATCTTGACCCATCATTCTTTGGGGGGGGAGGGGGGAGGGGGGGGGGTGGGTCCATATTTGCCATATAACCCGGACATAATTTTAAGAATATCTATCTTAACCCATCATTCTTTGCACGTCTATAGTTTAAGAAGGTATCTCATAAGATATCTCTCTTATAACATGTAAAACCTATATGTATGGAATCTACACATATTATGAAAGAGATGTATTATAAATCCATCTTATAAGAACATTTTTCCCATGGCCAGTGGCCCAGAACCATAGTAAGATGAATGATATGTGATATTTAAAATTTAGTGATCTTAAAAAAAATCCTCATAAACAACACAAAATCAAATAAATGTCACTTATCACAAAAACTTTGATTGGCTCCGGTACCTCAAATGCGTTGAACTTGTCAAGATGATGACACATTTTCACTTTTGGCCATGTGTCCTCATCCTCATGATCCAATATATTGAATACTTTCATGAAGCTTTGCCCTTTGTCACAAATCAAACTAAATTAATTTTGTAAGGAAGTTAAGGTGATAATTTCCTAAGATCCAATCTTATGATTCTCTTTAAAAAAAATATTATAGATACAATGGATGAGGAGATATTTAAATTTTGGACTTTTCTAATAGGAAATAATAATAATAACAATAACAATAATAACAATTGTAAGGACCTGATCAAAACTCTTAGCCCAACAGGTGTATGGATTTAAGCCCAAAAAGCACAAAACAATAAATTTGTTGGGAATGGGTTGGAAAACTGGGCTTTAGTGAATTAAGTAACAAGCCAATAGATTTTGATGGCAAAGAAAAAAAGATAATAGACGTTCACTAAAGATAAACGACCTCGGCCAAGTCCAAGGAGACTGATTCTTAGGTATTACTTTTAAAGCTTTATTACAAGTCTAGTTCTAGATTGCTACAGTGTTTCTTTCTTGATTTTCCGATCCCCTCCTCATGGAAGGTCTCTTGCATTATATATCTCCCTTTGGACCATCTTGACCCTACACTTATTGATCACTTGTGCCCTTACTCGAGTGCCTATCCCATCAGACACCCTCTCTGGCTTTTTGTGAGTTGTGGTAGCTAAGACAACACTGTTCAGGGGTCTTCTCCACATAAATGCAGTCGGAAAAGTAGCTGCAGTGCATTCAATGTGGTGGTAGCAACTTTCCCTTAAATTCCTCTAAGCTCCCATCCCTTTTGTACGTTCATATCACCTATCTCTATCAGTAGATCATCCTGGAAGGCTACCTTGAGTGATAAGGCATATATTTGATCTGTGCTCTGCTCATCCGAGGAGGAAATCCTCCTCGGACCAACTTTCTCAGCCCTTCTGCTTGTATTTTACTTATGGGGTTCTGAGCTTGACACCCTCACTACTGTTTATCCATCCTCGGACAAACCAAGGTCCTCGACCAAGGCCTAAGGCCCAATACATGAACTTGGGCCCCTATCCCTACAATAGCCCTTTAAAACACCGGTTTTTCCCTCCCATCCGAGGAAAAAAAGTGGGGTTTTGATTTATTAAGGGTTAAGAACATCAAATCCCTGGGTTTACACGTGCGAGAGTACCGTTTTATGCGCCTCATAATTGCTACTGACGCTTTGGAGCCCACGAGGCGTCATTAATTGCTCTAGGCGGTGTTTTGTCCTCCACATCCAACGGTGAGGTGCTAATCCAATGGCTGGTATTTCTTATTGGGCTTTGAACGGGATAACTCCCACCCAATCTTGCCCTCTATATAAAGCATTCGGAGAAATCATTTCCCTAATTTCACAAGTCTTCAAACTCTCCAGAGATCCCAAGCACTCAAACTCACAAAGCTCTCCAAATTACTAAACTTCCCACACTTTTCCTCTAAGAAATCCTTGAAAATATTTCTAAAGGTTTCAGGGACTAGCACACATCTTAGTTCTTGTAAGTCTCTATTTCTTTAAACTTCTCTTTTTCTCCTTGGCCCATCTTCTCGACCTTCCATTTCTTGTTTCTTCATTTACCAATTTTAGTTGTTTCCCTTTAACCCATCTGGATGGGTAGATTTAAGCATCTAGTAGACTCTTTTGCCAAAATAGAGGCCTTTAAGGATAAATACCACATACCGCAGGGAGTAGCCTTGTGATACTATTCCTCAGAACAAATAGTGACACACAAAGAGGAGGGGGAAGTCATCATCCCCATGATAGCTTTCATAGAATGGGGGATGACTCTCCCTATTGGTAGGATAACGCGGGACTACCTCTTCAACCATAGGATTTGCCCACACCATTGTGCGCCCAATCTATTCAAGGTTTTAGGTAGTGTTGATGCTCTCAACGAGTATTTGGGCTTAGGGCTCACCTAGCACGATGTGGTCCACATATACGAGTGCCACAACCTTAAAGGTGCGGGATTTTACCTCAAATCCCAATCTGATGTCGTTAGGCTCATCTTGTGTCTCTTCAAATCTAACAAGGGGATGAAAGACGACTACCTGATTGCTTCGAGGGCGTGGCATGATGGCCTTCATTGCCCAGTCCGAGAGGGAGAGTCAGGTGGGATACCTTAGAGTTAGGTTCCATAGCAAGAAATTTAGATTCTTTAACCCGAACCATGTCATTATTGCTCTTTCATTTTGCTTTCTTTTGATGATGAATTTTAATTTTCTAAACATGTTTTGCTCCTCGGCTACTTTTGCAGACAAAAATTATGTAGCACCCCAGCTCAGTCTGACCAACGTCGAAGCTCTCAATTATTTGCTAAGGTCTGAGATCTTCGTAAGTGAAGACAGGCAATTGAGAGCAATCCATTTAATTTTGGACTTCCAGCCTATTTCAAAAGTATACCAAGAAGTAGGCCACGCCATAAGAGCAGGTGACCAGCGGCTCGCTTGGATTAACGTATCAAAACCAAACTTCCTAGCCCGAGACGATCTTCCATCGGTCGTACTGCCACTCCAACAGAACCTTTCAATGGTTGTACAACCATTCCAATAGGTCCTGCCTGAAGTAGCAACAGTAGGAGAAGAGGTTGCCTCCTCAAACTCCTCGCTCGAAGAAGAAATTGACAAGTTCCGTTTCGAAGAGGGGGAGACTTAGGGAGTGTAAGTGATTCCTGTCTCACACGCTAAGGACGAGCCCGACAGGCATTCTAGTGTCCACGTCCCGATCCTTGTGACTTCCCATCCAGACAGTACCTCCGAAGAAGAGGAGGATGGGATGGCTTTGAATAAGGGAAACAAAAGCCTAAGGGACCTGATGGTTGCAAGGAGCAAAGCGCGAACTCCGAAAGAAGCCTCCAAGCCTCAAGTTTCGCCCACACTCCCCCTTCCTCCTCCACTCCCCACCGACCTTGGATTGAAGGCCCTTCCGGATCTGAAGAAGAAAAAGCCACTTAAGGATCTTGAAGAAGGAGATGTGGGCCCTCAGAAAGGGTCTAAACAACAGAAGGTGACCAAAGACCCTCATGACAAAAGGTCCACTTCTGTGGACAGTCGGGAGGAGCGAGATAGGGCCGAGGTGTGCCTCCCACAACGCACCTGGTCTCCTCGGCTGGAGGTGGATGGGGTTGCCATCCCTTGGAATGCCTCGGTTAGGGATTTCCAAAGGGGGCATGCAGGCCACTTTGCCGAAGCCTTGGAGCAACCTCTTCTCTCCCCAAAGACATGGAGGTTTATAGGCGCTTCAAGCAGAAAGACCTCTTCTTGTCCCTGAAGAGGGACTTCGCCATGGTAAGCGACTTATCATACCCTTGAATTTGGATGCTAAGCTGTACTTTTGCACTTTTCGTTCATGTGATTCTTCCGTTGTTTTTGTGCAGGTTACTTAACAAGTTTTTATGGCCGAGGAGTGGGTCCACGACGCCTGTAAAAAGGATAATGCTAAGGCCCTCTCCTGTGCTGACGTTGAGAAGTCCTTGGGGGCCCTCAAACAAGAAAAAGCAGAGCTGTCTGAGATGCTGAAAGAGGCGGTCCAGGCTCGAAAGAGTGCCGAGGCGAGTCTAAAGACCGTGGAGAAGCAAGCCGAAGATCAGCGTTAAAAACTACACTTGATCGAGATAGACCTGGCCACCAAAAGGCAGGTGGTCAGAAATCTGAAGGTTGAACTGCAGAAGGCCAAAGAGGCAGCTCAACTGGCCCAGGAGGTAGCCGAGGCTGAGAAGAAGTCGTCCTATTTGCTCGGCGTGGAAGAAACGCAAGTTAGGCTTGCTGAGGAGCTTTCCGAGCTCTGCAAGGATTACTGCGACGTATCATGGGGTAGGGCCCTTGATGTTGCAGGCGTCCCTACATATTCGGTATGGAGGCAACCTGGGAGTATTTACTACCACCCAAATATCTGTGAAGTCCCAGGTGCCGTCCCTTCTCACTCTGCCTTTGCTCCAGAGACTTCTTAACTGCACCTGACTGTCCAAGCTACTCTCCCTTTCCTTCAGGCTTCGAAGGGATCCAGCCAAGCTGGTGATCAAGGCCAAGGGGCTGAAAGGGCCAAGGACAAGGACAAAGGCAAGGAGAAAAAGAACTTCTCAGAAGCTGTAGACGCTACCAAGGCCAAGGAAGCAGCAGCTAAGGCAAATGAAGTAGAGGTCAAGACTAAAGAAGCTGATCCTAAGGCCAACGATGCTGCCATCTCTCAGCCGAGCCAAAAGCCCTCCTACCCCCAAGGCCAAGGCTTAGCACTTAGGATTTTCTTTTAGGTTTTTTTAGTGGCACTTTGTCATTGAATATAATGTACTCCCTCTTTTTAATTAATGAATGGACTTTCCTTTCTATCTCTTGTGTCTTTGTTTTACATGCTTTCAAGCTTACTGTTATTGCAAATAAACTTGACCTGTTGCCAATTTAGTTTTAATAAAAACTAACAACAATACCCTGCCACCAATGTAAGTAATTTGACTAAGTACCAACAATGAAGAGATTTACCCCATATTTGTACTGTGAGCTACTCTTTCTATAATGAAGGCTGAATCTAATAAAAATAAGCAATAAACTTTATAAAGAATAAAAAAAAAAAAAAAAAGGGAAAGATATCCTTCACTCTGCTCAACACTTGGATAAATAATTAAGGATTTTAAATTACTCAGAGCTACCAATCTGAGGAGTTGGTTATAATCTTAGATCTATCTTGACGCTTAGTGAGAAACAAATAGATATCATGGAGTGTTAATTTCCCCCAAGTATGTGGTCCGAAGAGCCATACACAACTAAGATTCTGTTTAATCACTTAATCACTTAAAAAGATGTCATAGAGTGTTAATTTTCCCAATGCATCTAGTTCGAGGACCCAGGCATGACTAAGGTTCTGTTTAATCACTTATAAAGATGTCATAGAGTGTTAATTTCCCTAAAGCATTTGGTCCGAGGACCCAGGCATGACTAAGGTTTTGTTTAAACACTTATAAAGATATCATAGAGTGTTAATTTCCCAAAAGTATCTGGTCCGAGGACCCAAGCATGACTAAGGTTCTATTTAAACACTTATAAAGATGTCATAGAGTGTTAATTTTCCCAAAGTATCTAGTCCGAGGACCCAAGCATGACTAAGGTTCTGTTTAAACACTTGGGAATAAAGAATAATAGGAAGTATAATGCCTTTATACAACAAATGAACATATTGATAAAAAGAAACTTTTATTAGTGATAATACCTCTTCAGGTTGTTTACATTCCAAGGGCGTGATATTACATGCTCATCTAAGTCTTACAGAAAATATGCCCCTATACCAACCACCGAGGTGATGCGATACGGTCCTTCCTAGTTAAGCCCTAGCTTTCCCCACGCCGGGTTCTTTGCAGTACCTAGAACTTTTCTCAATACCAAGTCACCAGGCACTAATGGCCTTAACTTTACATTGGCATCATAACCTTGCTTGAGTTTGTGTTGGTAGTATGCCAATTGAACCATTGCATTCTCTCTCCTTTCTTCAATAAAGTCTAAGCTTTTTTCCAGCAACTCATTGTTATTGCTCAGATTGAAAGAGCTAGTCCTTAGTGTAGGGAAGCCGGTTTCCAAAGGAATAATAGCCTTGGCCTCGTAAGTCATTGAAAAGGGGGTTTCCCTGGTGGATTTGCGAGGCGTGGTTCGGTATGTCCAGAGGACATGTGGCAGCTCTTCCACCCATTTTCCCTTTGCATCATCCAACCTCTTCTTGAGTCCATTTACTATGACCTTGTTAACAGTCTCGGCTTGTCCATTCCCTTGGGGATAGGCTGGGGGTAGAGTATCTATTCGTAATTCCCAAGTCACAGTAGTATCTCCTGAAAGATTTGCTATCAAACTAAAGACCGTTGTCCAAGATGAGGGTACGAGGGACTTCGAATCGTGTGACGATGTTTTTCCAAACAAATTTCTTGGTGTTCATGTCCCTGATATTTGCCAAGGGCTCGGCTTCAACCCATTTAGTGAAGTAATTCGTGCCGACTAGCAGGTATCTCTTGTTTCATGTTGCTTTAGGGAAAGGGCCTACAATGTCTAAGCCTCATTGTGCGAATGGCCAAGGGCTGGATAGAGGGTTAAGGACTCCTCCCGGTTGGTGTATGTTTGGTGCGAACCTTTGACATCGGTTGCACTTCTTTACATATTCTAGTGCTTCCTTTTGCATGTTCGATCACCAGTAGCCTTGAGTGATGGCCTTGTGCACCAAAGATCTACCTTCGGTGTGGCTCTCGCAAATCCTCTCGTGTAACTCCTCAAGGAGTAACTCTGTTGCCTCGGGGTGTATGCATAGCAGGTATGGCCCAAAAAAGGAGTGTTTATATAACTTTTGGTCCTCGGACAGCTAGAATCGAGGAGCCTTTCTACGTACCTTGTCCGCTTCTAATTTCTCCTCGGGCAAGATGTCGTCCTTCAAGAATAGTACCACAGGGTCCATCCAGCTAGGCCCTACTCTGACTTGGTGAACATGGACCACCTCTCTCTTCACCCCTGCGTGTTTGTACAAATCCTCTGCAAGGATGACCCGAGGTAGGCTCTATGCCGAGGAGGTCGTAAGTGTGGCCAGGGAATCAACATATGTGTTTCCACTTCTAGGGATGTGCGATAGGTTGAAAGATTCGAACCCTGATTATAGGTGTCTAACTTGACTCAAGTACCCCTGCATTCTTTCATCTCTCGCTTCAAATTCTCCTTTTACTTGGCCAACGACTAATCTTGAGTCCGAGAACATCTCTACTGCCTTTCCGTCCATTTTTTGAACCATGGTCATTCTCATTAGTAGAGCCTCATATTCAGCTTCGTTATTTGTGATCGAGAAGTCCAGCCTCAATGATTTCTCAATAGTGATCCTTTCGGAGGATACTAGTACTAGCCCCACTCCGGAACCCTTCTGATTTGCGGCACCATTAACGTATACTTTCCAGGATAAGGGACCTTGTTGGGAGATCATGCCAACCGATTTTTCATCCATGTGTTGTGCTTTCGCCTCTTCTTCTAACAAGGATTCTGCAAACTCGGCAACTAGATCCGCGAGGACTTGACCCTTGACAAAGGTGTGAGGCATGTATTTGATGTCGAAAACCCCTAGCATTGTCCCCCATTTAGCAATCCTTCCCATATAATCAGCACTTCGAAGTAGAGCTATGAGCGGGAGTTGAGTTAGGACAACTACTATGTGTGCCTGGAAGTAATGGGGGAGCTTACGTGTAGCGTGCACTACCGCCAAAATGGCCTTATCCAATGGTAGATAACGGACTTCGGCCTCATGCAGTGATTTGCTTACATAATAAACCGGCCTTTGGATGCCGCTATCAACCCGTATCAATACCAGGCTCACAGCATGGGAGGCCACCACCATGTAGGCAAACAAGACCTCGTCCATCTCAGGGCTGGACATGATAGATGGCTGAGAGAGATATTCCTTAAGCTACTTGAAGGCCAAGGCACATTCTTCCGTCCACTCAAATCCATTCCACTTATTCATCAATAGGAAGTTGTGTGTCCAATGCAAGTTGTGTGTCCAATGCTGATAGAAGTTTATGCTCATGCCCAGGAGCAAGAATTCTTTGTTTTCTTCCGTCCACTCAAATCCATTCCACTTATTCTCCTTTGATATAAATAGATTAATCGTTCTTTCTCTCTCTCTCTCTCTCTCTCTCTCTCTCTCTCTCTCTCTCTCTCTCTCTCTCTCTCTCTCTCTCTATATATATATATATATACACACACACACACACACACACACGAATTATCATTAGTAAATTAATATGATATATGCGTTGAGAAATGATAGCTCTTTAAATATGAATATCCTACCATCCATTAATGGTTCATCCACGCTTCCTCTATTAACATGGAAGTAGAAGTCATTTTCCCAAGATCACTAACAACACTCTATTAATTGGGCATGGTGAACACAACCAACCAAAGCATGAGTGAAGGATCAGTACCCATGATGGTCAAACCTTTTGGAGAGAGATGCAAAGCAATAACCATTTTTTTTTTTTTATAACAAATATACAACAAAATTCGCAGTTGTTGAGATGATATTGATGCATAACAAAAGTGATATCAATAGCCTCACATTATTGAAGCAATACTGCCAAGTATTCAGCCAAAGAAAATCCGGAACAAAGAGATATTTAAGCACCACTAATCGCTTTATCAAGGTATACTGCTACAATTACTTTATTTGATCTTTGAACACATATAAACCTACAAACAGCTATGATGTGTATCAATTTGAATATTGAAATTACTTACCAAAAAAAGAAAAGAAAAGAGATTCAATATTGAAATTGAGGACACAAACAGCCAAAAAAAAGTAATCCTTAAAGGTGTATTCAAATGAATCTAAAATGTGTCTTTCATCACTACCTACCGTTTGAATATAAAAGGGAAGAAACCCACCCAAACCAATGGGGACAGTAGATACCATTTGTAGTGCCTACAGATAAATTGCTCACATAGTAACATACTGTAAGGTTGAATTTAATCAACCATCATGTTGGCTTTATTTCGTGCCAAATTTGTTTGTATTTCAGCATTTAGTAACCATGTATTTAGGTGGGATTGTTGTAAGGGTAGTGAGTGAGATAGAGTGTTGAAATGCTCAAGAGTGTGTAAGAAAACAGAGACTCGCGACTTGATATCGTGGGTGACTCGCGGCTTCAAGCCGCCAGAAGCAGCACACGTGCCAAGCATGCCAGAAGTTAAAGCGTCATGCTAGCTAGAGCACTACAGGACAAAATAGGACAACTGGCCGTTCTGTTATCACGCGGTTGGATCTCGCAACTCAGTTAAGCCGCGAGCCACCCCTGTTTTGAAAAACCTGACTCTTCACATTCCATTCTCACCCCAGTATAAATACCCCTTATACCCACAAAAGAAAGAGAGCTTCCAGAGAGAATTTTGAGAGAGAAACCCTAGTGTTATATAAGATTGATTCATCCACAATCTTCACATAAGAGACTCTTCAAATTCCTCAACTCTCTTCCTCTCCATTGTTAAACCCTTGAGAGGTCTTTTTACCAAAACCTTTTCTCACAATATCCATTACTGTGAGAGGGCTGTTTGGTGTTCTGGGAAGCAATTAGGAAGGAACCAATCTACATTGGTTGATGCTATGGTCAAGTAGCGGAATCTGGGAAGTTAGAAAAGAAATAGGTTTGGCGCAACCTCGCTGGAGCGAGAAGCTTGGAGGGCTTAGGTACACTAGGTAGATTAGGCTTGGAGGGTCTATTGTTATTCATGTATCCCAATTACATTTTCTAGTGGATTACTTACCGCTTGGAGGGCGGCGGAGAGGTTTTACGCTGAGGGCTTCGGTTTCCTCTTCGATAACACATCAAGTGTTGTCCCTATGTTTGCATCTTCCTTGCCTTTTATCTTTACCTTTTATTATCTGCTGTGATTGTGATTTTAATTGGCTTAGATTGTTTATCAATTCTGTTTATAGTTTTTGTTCATTTCACACTAGTTGTTTGTCATTAAACTTGAATTGGTTATTTTGTAATTGGGGGTCTAATTGTTCAAGGGTATTTTATACACTATTTGAACTTTCACATACTAATTATATACCTATTAGGCCAAATTAACGTATCCAAGATTCAATAGAAGACATCAGGGTGCATAGGATCTTTGTCTTGGCTGAGCCTGTTATAGTTTCCTTGCCAATTCATTATTCCTTGCCTAGTAGTGCATTATAAAACCAAACAATGGTCATCAAACTAGAGAAAATTTAGAAACAACAGTAGACATATAGCTATTACAATGTGTACACCCGAACCTTTCAAATGCAGCCTAGCCATAAGAGATAGTAGAAGGGCCTCTTTCAATCATATATTTTCTAAATAATATTATAGTTCCAGTGATATGCAAAGTCTTTGAATGTAACAACCTATGATCATGGATGACTTAGCTTACAGCCTAGATCTATTAATTAACAATTAAACCCAAGATTAAATGACTTGTAACATGACTGATAGAAGGAAAAAATCACTTTTGTTAGGTTATTGCTTTATACTTATATCTCTCTCAGGTTTTAGTAATGCATGTTCATGACTTCATTTTGTTTTATTTTATTTTATTTTTTTATTTTATTTTATTTTTCCTCTCATTTTGTCATTTTCTTATAAGGTCTGCCTTGGAAAATTTATTAATTTACTATTTTAGGAAAATTTTAATATCACTTTTATAGGAAATATAAAAAGCTGTGAAAAAAATCAATTGCTTTTTTCTTTTTCCATAAAGATTAGTTTTTAAAAATATTTCTTAAATTAATGTTCTTAGGATATCTGTTAGCTTTTCCCTTCTTACATATAGTATGTTCACAAATATTTTTACATTTACCTAAATAAAAAAAAATAAAAAATTCATAGTCAAAATATATCCATGAGGACCATGACCATTTGAATTTTGAACGTGGGTTTTGCAATATAAAATTGAAGTTGAGAATTGTTAATTTTTAACTATCTGTGAAAGTTTATTTGTTGGTTTGAGAACATTTCTATTTTCTAAGAACTAAGAATTATAATTCCCCTGAAACACAAGATCTCCTTTTTTTTTTTTTTTACTGAATTATAATTCTCTTATATCATTTTTTTTTTTTACTAATGAATTTTTTTCCCTTTTGTATTGAGAGGTGTGTTTTCATCAGGTGACTTGTGTCTTGCATGGGTTGTTATGAGGTTGGTAAGCTATAGTGCACAGTAAGTTCAGCTGACTTATTCTTATTTCAGATCAATTATATGTGAAATATCTGCTTTGTGGTGGGTTGTTGAATTGTTGCAAGCGGGTGGCTTGCATTGTGATATAAGACAGTTTTCATTGTATATTAGGAGTGTTGAATGTGTTCTATGTATTCTGTATATTTGATGATTCCTGTGTAGCATATTGTGAGCCATTGAGTAACTTCTTATAATATTAATGTATTCAAATTCTAGAATAGATGTATACATTGAGTTGCTATTTCTAGTTATGGCTTTATGAAATTGAGAATCCAAAATATGTTGAATGAACATGTATAAAATTTACTATATACTTCTGTACACAGTTATTACGTAAATATAATCTTATGACTAATGATTAGCATATTACATTTTATAAGTCATCTACATATCTTATGTTCATGTTTAATGCTTTAGATGTTAGGAGATTAGGATCTAACCATTGGTTTATACGTGCACTAATGAAGCGGTGTTGTAGGAGATTGTGTTGAGATATTGTTTAGCAATGGACAAGAGTTGGATGGACAAGAAGAGACTAGGGAATATTTTGAAGGTGTCAAAAGATTCGTGGAATTTGCGTCTCTTAATGCACGCAATGGGAAGATCCCATGCCCTTGTGTCAAATGTGTGCATAGTCAACTCCATCCGGCAGAAGTTGTACGTGGTCACCTAAACAACTTTGGGATTCTTTCCAATTATAGAATTTGGACGATGCATGGGGAATCATAGTCGACCACGACACCTGCTGAAGTTAGGAGTAGTCATATGCATGAAAACTTGAATGAATAAGGGAATTTTGGTGGGATGTTGCATAATTTGTTCGCCATGCATGATATGGCACCAGAATCAATGGATGAAGGTCCTAGTGTGCAACAACCGGCAGAAGATCCTAGTGTGCAACAATCGGCAGAAGGTCCTAATGATGATGTAAAAAGTTTTACAAAATGATAGAAGATGTGGAGAAACCTTTATACAAAGGATGTACAAAATTTAGTATATTCTCAACTGTCGTCGTGTTGTACCAGCTGAAGTCTCTTTGTGGTTGGTCCAACAAATCATTTATTTTTTTGCTTCAAGTTGTGCAAGACTTACTTCCTTTGGATGCTACATTGCCAAAAGACTTTTATGAGACTAAGAAGATTATTAAAGATTTGGGTTTGGGTTATGAGAAGATTCATGCCTGTACTAATGATTGTATGTTGTTTTGGAAGCAAGATGCTAACCTAGAGGCTTGCAAATTTTGTGGAGTGTCTAGGTGGAAAGAACAAAATGCAACTTCTGGGGAATCAAATAATGCATCATCTAGTAAGGGGAAGAAGAAAGCTACAAAGATGCTACGGTGGTTCCCTTTGAAACCAAGATTGCAACGGTTGTTTCTGTCACTCGATTTAGCGGGATATATGAAGTGGCATGCGACTAGGCGTACTGATGACGAGATAATGCGGCATCCCACTAACTCAGAAGCATGGAAAATGTTTGACACTAAGTATGTAGATTTTTCTTCTAAGCCTCGTAATGTAAGACTTGGACTAGCATTGGATGGATTCAACCCGTATGGCATTTTGAGTACCAGTCACACTACATGGCTGGTCGTTTTGGTCCCATACAATCTCCCTTCTTGGATGTGCATGAAAATGTCATCTTTGATACTGTCACTAGTTGTTCTTGGTTCTTCCTCACCTAGAATAGCTATAGATGTCTACTTACAACCTTTAATCAAGGAACTCAGGGAGTTATGGGACGTTGGAGTAAAGGCGTATGACGCATCTTCTAAAAACAAGTTCCAATTGCGTGTAGTATTGATGTGGACCATAAATGATTTTCCTGCATACTTGGATTTGTCTGGTTGGAGTACGAAAGGCATGTTTGCTTGTCTTTCTTGTGCCTCTGATATAGACTTGCTATTTAAAACATGGCTGCAAAGTCTGTTACATGGGACATCAGTGTTGGTTGGATAAAGATCACCCATTTTGGAAAGAAGATACAAACTTTGATGGTACTCAAGATATGAGATTGGCTCTTGTGCCTCTATCATGGTTAGATATACTTATGGATACAGAAAGTTTAGTTTGACGTTGTCTAGGTAAGAAAGCTCAAGCTACATTCAAAAAAAGAAAGAAAGGGGAGGAAAATGTAGGTGCTTGGAATAAACGAAGTATACTATTCACATTGCCTTATTGGAGGGATCACAAATTGCGTCACAATCTTGATGTTATTCACATAGAGAAGAACGTGACAGACAATATAATAGGCACGTTGTTGAGTTTGAAGGGCAAGACAAAGGATAATCCTGAGGCACGCCTTGACTTATAGGCCATGGGTATATGGAGTGCTCTTCACCAAAAATCAAGCGTCGGTGATAAATATACGACGCCGCATGCATGTTTTAATATGACTACAAGAGAGAAAGATGGGTTCTTGCAAGTTTTGAAGGATGTAAGAGTTCTCGATGGGTATGCTGCCAATATTTCACGACGTGTCAATCTCAAAGACCGCATGATTTTAGGGCTAAAGAGTCATGATAATCATATATTGATGCAGCAACTCCTCCTAATAGCATTATGCGGATCATTGCCGGCTTTGGTAACTAGGCCTTTGATGAAGTTATCCTGTTTCTTTAGGGAAATTTGTTCAAAGACGTTGAAGGTTTCCAAGATTGAGAATCTTGAAAAGGACATTGCAGTGATGTTGTGTGAACTTGAAAAGATATTTCCTCCATCATTCTTCACAATTATGGTACATTTGGTGATACATTTGGCCATTGAGGTCAAGATGTGTGGGCCAATTCACTATCGTTGGATGTATCCCATTGAAAGGTTAGAAATATGAAATAGTATATGCTTAATGGTTTCATTCAAATTTAATGTTCAATTTTTAATATTCTTATTCCAATTTGGTACCTCTCTTGACTTAAGTCCTACATGCAAAGTAGAGTTGCTCTAGAGGGATCTATTGCTGAAGGGTACTACGTGGAGGAGTGTTTAACATTTTGTGCACGATACATGGAAGGAGTTGAAAATATATTCAATCGACCGACCAGGTTGATTAAGGGATCGACAAGGGCTATGTCGAGCATGCAACTAATGAATATCGAATTAACCCAAGCTCATCGATACATTCTATTCAGTAGCAAAGAAATTACCAAGTTCATTGAGTAAGTAATAGAGAAATATATTGATATTGCTTAATGTCAATCTGATAACGCTAGCTCATCATAAGACTAACATAATTTCCTTTATAGGATGCACAAAAAATTGGTGGAGGAAGAACTCCAAATGCCCACCGTCGTATATCCGAGGATGTTATAAATAAGCACCACATGGAGCAATTCTGTAGTTGGCTTAGACGTCACATACATTTCAAACATGCAACTTAATTATTCATAACACTGTAATAATTAGTATTGTATTACTAATAATTAATGTGCTTGATTTTGTTAGGTGGTGACAATGACTGATGCTGATAGGGCGAGACTGAGTGATACAATAATAACATTATCTATATGGTCATATGAGACAGTGAAGCGGATGAAGCATATGTAATAAATGGATTGAAATTCAGATATGTGGATGATGAGGCACATAGGAAAACCCAAAATAATGGAGTTAGTGTTGTCACAGATAGTGGCATAACATACTATGGTGTTTTAATTGATATTATTAAGTTAAATTATTGTAATCGTATAAGAAACGTTTTATTCAAATGTAGATGGATTGATGTTCATAGTATTAGGGGCTATAAGGTTAATGAGTTTGGGTTTCCTATGGTAAATTTGACCCGCTTGATACATTGTGGGAATAAAATGATTGATGAACCATTTGTCTTGGCATCTGAAGCTTCACAAGTTGTTAATGTTGCAAACAAGAGAGAGAAAGATTGGTATGTTGTTGTTAAAACTAAAGCGAGAGATATGTTTGATGCTGGTACTGGTCCACAGTGTGATGATGATGATGATGATGATGATGATGCATATACATATTGTGAGCACGTTCCTTACAATATAAGTATGAATGATTATTTCGGTGGTGCGAATGACAACCAAGGCTGGACTCGAGATGATATAGAGGACATGACAATTGACGCCTCAGTCAGTAGGGACTTAGCTGTTTTTGGATGGGACGACATAGATGAGAATGATGTTATTGATGATGAAGAAGATTATAAGGACATTGATGAACCGTAGATATTATTTATTACATGTATGTATAGTTTACTAACCCACATGTTCCTAAGTTGTTGATAGCATGTCTCTTTATGCTCAAACCTTTAAATCTAGCGCAAGGTATTTTGTAATGATAGTTATTTAATATGGTAGATGATTACTTGCTTGAAGTATATACTAAATAAGTACATGGTATTGATTGTTACTATAAGCATTGTAGCCTTTGCACTTCCTTTCAATGCAATTATTGCTATATAACTATTACTATGTTTGTGTTTTTCAGGTTTTGGAGGGAGGAATGGGTAGAAAACAGCGGCTACAGTTAGTGGAAAGTGGGCAGTGCTCTTCTCACGCAAAAGGGAGCCAACAAGAAGAGACACATGATGCTGCATTGGAGGAAGACATTCCACATGGCACTACATATGATCATGATGCCATAGAACCTCCAGGTATGAACTCTACTTTTCAAATTCTTGCTTCCATGTGTGTGCTAGTTGTGATGTGAATATTAGAAAGTGGTTTCTCATTGTGGTTCACTATATACAAATGACGTGGTAGCAACCCTTGCTAATGTTGAACCACGTACAAAATGTGGTAGTACACTAATGCGAGACATTTGGAATCTACCGCTAGGAACAAAACATGTACTATATTTGAATGGCCAAGGCCAACCAATTGGGGGAAGCGGGGTGACATTTAAGAGGTGGGTAAGCACTATTACGAGAAAGTACTATATGTGCCTAGTGGTGCCTATTGATTGGTGGGAAATGCCTATCCAGTATAAATGAGAGTGTTGGGGGGAGATTGAGGTAGTAGTGACAACAACTTTGGCATGTTGCTTTAATATTATCAAATTATAAGTATGGTTATGCATAGTTATGCTAGATGATTTAATATAGACTAGAGTATCATTATGATTTATGAGTAGCTATGTAATCATAATTTCGACAAGGATCAACTTTGACATGTATGTTGACTAAGAGTATTCTTTCCAGAGATGATGGGCCATCCCTGCAGACAAAGTCCCGCTAGCGAAACAAGAGGACTGGGCAATGCAACTATTGGGGAACCTGAGAAGGGCGCACGAGAACTTGTTAAAGAAGGAACAATGTTTAGAAGGTATGAGTAAACAACGAGTTGTGGACAATATACCAAACAATTGTGATGAAGAACAGTGGAAGAAGTTGGTGGAATACTGGTTTACAGAGGAAGTACAGGTACTAACATTTTTTGCCTATTGAAATTATTTGCGGTAACAATGGGTTGATATTATTGGACTTTACGTACTCTATTAGATTGATGATGTTGTTTGGTGGAGATTTGTGTGACTACATTTGTAGATAAAGGCTTTGCAGAATAAGGCCAGTTGTGGACTCCAAGAAGAAATACCTAGAACTGGACCAAGAAGTTTCGCACAACTAGTTGCTATTATTGTATGATATCTACCTCTTACATTATTTCTATAAAAAAAAAAAAAACAAAAACCGAATATGCTAAATAGGTTATTGATTTAAATATGAGATTTAGTCCTACACATATTTTATATATATATATATATATATATATCTTTCTTACGCTATTCTTACAATTCAGTTTTCTACCATAATAAGCATATCAAAAAGCAAATCTGTTAAAGAGGTTACTTTTATTGAAAAAGTCATGTGCTTCATTATTTGTGGCCTTGCCCTAAAGCTATATCATGGTTCATCACTCATAAGCCTTTTCTTGGGCTAAGCATATTATGAATGGAGCTACTATAGTTTGTGTAGCGTTAGTTGATACAAGTTCATCTATTAGAGAGTGGTTTGTGAAATTCCAAATTTGATTTCGAGAAAGAAAAATTCTTAGCAACCATAGTTGCAAATTTAATTTATTAATCTTGGATTACTTAATACATTAGGAAATTATAGACAATATAAGCTCTAGATCATAAGGCCTTGATCTACTAGACTCCTCCGTAATTACTTAGCAAATAATTTTCTTAAAGAAAATAATTTTTACTTATTCCCTTGGAAAAAATTTGGGAATCAGTCCATACATGAAATATAGTCACACTTTTGGGATCAATTTGAGAAATTGTCAGCAATTCTTTTGGGGAGATTGTTTAGAATTTATCATTGAAGTTAATATTACATTGGTTGTTAATTTTTATAAACTATGTTTACTAACAAATAACCTATCAATACCTATTTCTAATTATTATCTGCCCCCTACAAGGGCTTAAATTTCATTTGAAGTGCTAAACAGGTGCTGGGAGGGGATATTTATATCAAGGGATCCTAATGAACGTTCTAAAAGTATTGATGATATAACTTTTTGCTCTCTTTCAAATTTTCTCCCAAGTATGGCAAAATTTATATTTTAATGTTTTCTGCAATACCAAGCCGAAGTCATTAAGTTATTGTTAGGACATATGTGGTTCACATATTAAGAACATATGTCATTCTTTTCTTTCATAAAAAAGAAATCCACATCTTTTATTGATGTCCGCATTTATTTATTTTGATATTGATAATGCATGTGTATGAAAGATGTACAATAAGGCATGTGTGAGAATCAAAGCCCTTAAAAGAATGGGTCCATCAATGAATTATTATCATATAGTGGGTCAATCAATAAGTTTTTGTAAAAAATTAAAAAGATTTCACCATCGAGATGGCAAGTTGTTCTTTGTAGTAGGTAAAGAGGTAATGTTAATGGCAAATCCAAATGAAAATGAGTAAGAAATTACCAATATAACCACTATTAAAAATGTTATAAAAATTATTGTGTGTACTGTAGCATTACTTAGGTATGATTGGTAGTTAGGATGTGTTTCTTTCACCCAAAAATATTTTCTTCCTAATTTCAGGTGTTTGTTGTGATGACATGTGCTTTATGATATTTTTATGATATTTACTAAATTTTGTATGTTTCAGATATAGCATGTCCTTTTAACCCAAAATATATATATATATATATATATATAGCATGTCCCTGTTGTTGAAAATGTTGGTCAAACCTGAAAATAATGGTCAGTTGATTGTAAAATTTTGTGGCATTTTAGGGGCAAAATGATTTACAACACTTCTTTTTTTTTTTTTTTGGCAAACCAGTTTACATCTCATACAAAACTCAAGAGCCCTAACCTCTACCCCTCACTGTCAGCAGCTGATATTCTCGCCCTAATCATTAGTCACGGATCTTGCCACCGACTGTTGATCTCACCCTAAAAACTAAACTCTCTCTATCAATATATTTTCTTTATTGTTTTGGGTTTTGGGGATGAAATTTGTTTATTATATATTTATTTAGGAGTTGAGAAGATATGAGAAAGTAGTAAAAAAAATTCTGGAGCATGTTCATGAATGCAACCAAACACATGAAAGTATATTATTTTTAGGAAAATGTTTTCACTTGAAAATATTTTTTTATTAGAAAAAATTTTCAAGTGATAAGATGAAACCTTATGCTTCGTTTGTTTCGATGAAAAACATTATATAAAGATATTCTATGTTTTCCCGTATTTTGTAGTATTAGGAAAAATGGGTTAAGGTACTATTACTTTTTGGAGAGAAATTTAGAGCATTCACATTAGTTCGTGCAAAAATTTATGTCTATTTATCATAAGAACCTACTTTTTCTATGAATAATGCAAGAGGTACAAACTATTTTACAAAAACTTTTATAAACTACTGATGTGGTGAGTGATTATTGGTAAATGAAAAAGTGATATTAATGGTGGGCCTAGATGAAAACCAATAAAAGGTTGGCCACATCAGTAGTTTGTAAAAATGTTGTAAAATAGTTTGTAACTGTAGCATTACTCCTTTTTCTATATCACACAACCACTTTTCAAAAACACCCACATCAAATTATCTATTCTACATTCTATTTCATTTAAACAATCATGCTTCATTCTTTGTTTATTCTTATCTTTAGAGAGAGAGAGAGAGAGAGGAATTTGATGAAACAGGAGGTGAGAGAATTTTTTAAATGATATACAAAGCTACAATAACTGTGTATAATTACACAATTACTGTAGCAACTTTGCAAATTTACACATTTTTAACTTGACTGATATAAGTGATTTTCATGCTTGAATATGTAAAATTACCACATTTTTCTATTATACACATATTGAAGCAAATGCTCTAAGACCCTAATTATGCAATGGTCCAAATTAATTCATGATGGTGGCAACCTTATTGTGAAGCTAAAGTGCTGCAAAAGACAAATTTTGACATAGTGATATGGTTACAATGGAAAAGGCCTTATAGGAAAAACCCAACGGGTGATTTATAGCTTACAACCAATTGAAAATTTTACTATAGTAGAATGGAAATATGATAATGCAAGAATATTGCAAAAATTTACCTAAATATTACATCGTAGCAAGTTCACCTCTTCACATAATGTTCTCTACTTCTTTAGGATGACTTAATAAGACTTTAAATATATCCTAGAACTCTAGTTCATGAGTTCTTAGGTCTCTAGGTCATCATCAGTCATGACATGAGAAAACTAAAATCTCGTATGGCAATCAATTGAGTGGTGTAAAGCTTGTAGTCGAGATTTAATGAAGCGCAACCAATTGAGTTGCAGTAAAGGCACTAGAAACTCTTCTTTTTAAGCATATCCTTGAGCCAATTATTGTGCCTCCAACGTAGATCTTCAAA